>NC_135431.1:15303784-15673784 GCF_051991245.1 Festucalex cinctus
TGTGTGTGTGTGTGTGTGTTTTTTTTAAACGATCATGTATAGTAAGGCTGTCAGGTGTGGCGTGGTTCTGGACCCAAGTGCGGGAAGCAAAACAGCAAGACAGGGATGCAGTCCAAAAAAAGGGGGATTTAATTAAGCAAAAAGGCAAACTTAGTATCCAAAAACAAAATCAACAATGTCCAAAAACAGAAGTTAAAGCAACAACTAAAGCAAGAACAAGATGAGGCAAGAACATGGACAGGACATGGAAAGGGTGTGATGGCAATGACCCAACAAGGACTGAAAGAAAGCAGAGAACTAAATACACATACTAAAAGATGAGAGACACCTAGACAAGACATGTGGCTGAGGGAGCTGGTTGGATGACATGAGGGACCAGGATGACAAGCCCAGGGGAACACATTAACCTGACAAGAGACACGGGACACAAGGAAAACATGACAAAACCCAAACCAAACCAAACCAAAACCAGACGTTCCAAAACAGAAGACCAAAGCAGGGTGGGTTGAAGGAGGTCCAGAGGTGAGAAACACCTATCAGGGCTAATCTGGTGGGCATCCTGGGCGCCAGACGAGAGCACGTTCAGGAGGGCATCTCAGACGGCAGACAAAAGATGCTCGACGGGGCCGCTCAGTAGGGCGTCGCTGACACCAGACTTGGCCAGAAGGCGCCCACAGCATGGGTGTAGGTGAGGACCAGAGGATGGCAGCAGGTCATGTGCCGCCGAAGCAGGAACGTGAGGGGGACACATTAACCTGACAAGAAACACAGGGCACAATGAAAACATGTCAAAACCAAACAAAAACATAGCAAAGATGTTTTTTGTTTTTTTAAACGACCTTGTAGGCTATATAGTAAGTCATCAAAAAAAAAAAAGACCATGTATAGTAAGGTGTTTTTCGTTTTTTTTTTTTTTAAATATATAGTGAGGTGTTTAAAAAAAAAAAGCAAACAAAAAACTACTATGTACAGTAAGTAAGGCTTTTTTTGTCTTTTTAAACGACCATATATAGTTAGGTGTATAAAAAAAAAAGTGAATATGTATAGTAAGGTGTTTCTTTTTTTTATTACGTAAGTTTTTTTTTTTTTTTTAATTAAAAAAAAAACGACCATGTATAGTAAGGCGTTTTTTTTTTTTTTTTTAAACTACATAAGGTTTTGGGTTTTTTTTTAAATTAAAAATCGGCCATGTATAGTAAGGCGTTTTTTTTTTTTTTCAACGACCATATATAGTCAGGTGTTTTAAAAAACATACAAAAAACCCCCAAAAAAACGACCATGTATAGTAAGCCGTTTTATTCTTTTTTTAAACGACCATAGGCAATTTTTTTTTTGTTAATAAAAAACGACTATGTATAGTAAGGCATTTTTTGTTTTTTTAAACGACCATGTATAGTTAGGTGTATAAAAAAAAAGTGACTATGTATAGTAAGGTGTTTTTTTTTTGTTTTTTTTAAACTACGTAAGGTTTTTTTTTTTTAATTAACAAAAAAACAACCATGTACAGTAAGGCGTTTTTTTTTGTTTTTTTTTAACGACCATATATAGTTAGGTGTTTAAAAAAAAAAAAAGAACACGACTATGTATAGTAAGGCGTTTTTTTTTTTTTTCTTTCTCAACGACCATGTATGGTAAGGCGTTTTTTTTGTTTGTTTTTTTTTCAACGACCATATATAGGTGGGTGTTAAAAAAAAACAAAAAAAAAAAACGACCATGTATAGTAAGGCAATTTTTTTTGTTTGTTAATAAAAAACGACCATGTATAGTATGGCGTTTTTTTTTTTTTCAACGACCATATATAGTTAGGTGTTTAAAAAAAACAAAAACAAAAAAAACGACCATGTATAGTAAGGCAATTTTGTTTTTGTTAAAAAAAACGACTATGTATAGTAAGGCAATTTTATTTTATTTTTTTAATAAAAAACGACCATGTATAATAAAGCTTTTTTTTTTTTTTAAATGAAATGTAGAGTGAGGCATTATTTTTCAAACAACCATGTATATAGTAAGGTGTTTTTTTTTTTTTTAAACGATCATGTATAGTAAGACAAAAAAATTGTATTAATAAAAAAACGACCATGTATAGTAAGGCGTTTTTTTTTTTTAAACGACCATGTATAGTAAGGCGTTTTTTGTTTTTGTTTTTTTTGTTTTTTTAAATAAAAAAATGACCATGTATAGTAAGGCGGTTTTTTGTTTTGTTTTTAAATGATCATGTATAGTAAGGCAATTTTATTTTTTTTTTTATCAATAAAAAACGACCATGTATAGTAAGGCATTTTTTGTTTTTTTAAACGACCATGTATAGTTAGGTGTATAAAAAAAAGTGACTATGTATAGTAAGGTGTTTCTTTTTTTTTTTTTTTTTTTTTTTAAACTACGTAAGGTTTTTTTTTTTTTAATTAACAAAAAAACAACCATGTACAGTAAGGCGTTTTTTTTTTTTTTTTCAACGACCATATATAGTCAGGTGTTTTAAAAAACATACAAAAAACCCCCAAAAAAACGACCATGTATAGTAAGCCGTTTTATTCTTTTTTAAACGACCATAGGCAATTTTTTTTTTTGTTAATAAAAAACGACTATGTATAGTAAGGCATTTTTTGTTTTTTTAAACGACCATGTATAGTTAGGTGTATAAAAAAAAGTGACTATGTATAGTAAGGTGTTTTTTTTTAAACTACGTAAGGTTTTGTTTTTTTTAATTAACAAAAAAACAACCATGTACAGTAAGGCGTTTTTTTTGTTTTTTTTTAACGACCATATATAGTTAGGTGTTTAAAAAAAAAAAAGAACACGACTATGTATAGTAAGGCGTTTTATTTTTTTTTTCTTTCTCAACGACCATGTATGGTAAGGCGTTTTTTTTTTTTTTTTTTTTTTTTTTCAACGACCATATATAGGTGGGTGTTAAAAAAAAAAAAAAAAAAAAAAACGACCATGTATAGTAAGGCAATTTTTTTTGTTTGTTAATAAAAAACGACCATGTATAGTAAGGCGTTTTTTTTTTTTTTCAACGACCATATATAGTTAGGTGTTTAAAAAAAACAAAAACAAAAACAAAAAAAACGACCATGTATAGTAAGGCAATTTTGTTTTTGTTAAAAAAAACGACTATGTATAGTAAGGCGGGTTTTTTTTTTGTTTTATTTTGTAAACGACCATGTATAGTAAGGCAATTTTATTTAATTTTTTTAATAAAAAACGACCATGTATAATAAGGCTTTTTTTTTTTTAATGAAATGTAGTGAGGCATTATTTTTCAAACAACCATGTATATAGTAAGGTGTTTTTTTTTTTTTTTTAAACGATCATGTATAGTAAGACAAAAAAATTGTATTAATAAAAAAACGACCATGTATAGTAAGGCAATTTTTTTTTTTTTTTTTTTTTTTTTTTTAAACGACCATGTATAGTAAGGCGTTTTTTGTTTTTGTTTTTTTTGTTTTTGTTTTTTTTTAAATAAAAAAATGACCATGTATAGTAAGGCGGTTTTTTGTTTTGTTTTTAAATGATCATGTATAGTAAGGCAATTTTATTATTTTTTTTATCAATAAAAAACAACCATGTATATATAGTAAGGCATTTTTTTTTTAAACGACTTTGTATAGTGAGGCGTTTTTTCTTTTCAAACGACTATGTATAGTAAGGTGTTTTATTTTTTTTATTTTTTAACGACCAGGTATAGTATGTATGTATAGTAAGGCTTTTTTTTTTTTTTTTTAAACGACTATTTATCGTAAGGTGTTTTTTTTGTTAACGACCATATATATTTAGATGTTTTGTTTTTTGTTTGTTTTTTTAAGACAAAAAAATTACCATGTATAGTAAGGCTTTTTTTTTTTTAATAAAAACGACCATGTATAGTAAGGCAATTTTTTTTGTTTAATAAAAAAACGACCATGTATAATAAGGCTTTTTTTTTTTTTGTAAATGACTGTCTAGTGAGGCATATTTTTCATACAAAAATGTATAGTACGGCGTTTTTGTTTTTTTAAACGATCATGTATAGTAAGCGGATGCGTAATTTTGGTCTCCAGCTCTTCAAGAGCAGTTTTGCTCTCGCTGCAAACACTATATTTAATATGAATGATTATGAAACTTAGCAAATGTATGATAAAAACAATATAGTTAAATCAATCAAATCATCTTCTGCTAATCACACTTGTTAGTTAATTATTCTTAATTCAACAATTATTCTATCATTTTCTCTCAACGACCATGTATAGTAAGGCAATTTTTTTTTGTTAATAAAAAACGACAATGTATAGTAAGCCGTTTTTTTCTTTTTAAACGACCATGTATAGTAAGGCAAATTTTTTTTTGTTAATAAAAAACGACTATGTATAGTAAGGCATTTTTTGTTTTTTTAATCGACCATATATAGTTAGGAGTATAAAAAAAAAGTGACTATGTATAGTAAGGTGTTTCTTTTTTTTTTTCTTACTACGTAAGGTCTTGTTTTTATTTTTAATTAAAAAAATAAAAAACGACCATGTATAGTAAGGCGTTTTTTTTTTTTTTAAACTACATAAGCTTTTGTTTAGTTTTTTTAGTTAAAAATTGACCATGTATAGTAAGGCGTTTTTTGTTTTTTTTCAACGACCATATATAGTTAGGTGTTTAAAAAAAAAAAAAAAAAAAAAAAACGACCATGTATAGTAAGGCGTTTTTTGTTTGTTTGTTTTTTTGTTTTGTTTTTAAAACGACCATGTATAGTAAGGCGTTTTTTTTTTTTTTTTTTTTTTTTTGTTTTTTTAAATAAAAAAAATGACCATGTATAGTAAGGCGGTTTTTTGTTTTGTTTTTAAATGATCATGTATAGTAAGGCAATTTTATTATTTTTTTTATCAATAAAAAACAACCATGTATAGTAAGGCATTTTTTTTTTACAACGACTTTGTATAGTGAGGCGTTTTGTTTTCTTTTCAAACGACTATGTATAGTAAGGTGTTTTATTTTTTTATTTTTTAACGACCAGGTATAGTATGTATGTATAGTAAGGCTTTTTTTTTTTAAACGACTATTTATAATGAGGTGGGGGGGGTTTTTCAAACGACTATGTATCGTAAGGTGTTTTTTTTGTTTTGTTTTTTTTTGTTAACGACCATATATATTTAGATGTTTTGTTTTTTGTTTTTTTTTTAAGACAAAAAAATGACCATGTATAGTAAGACTTTTTTTATTTATTTTTTTTTATAAAACGACCATGTATAATAAGGCTTTTTTTTTTTTTGTAAATTACTGTCTAGTGAGGCATATTTTTCATACAAAAATGTATAGTACGGCGTTTTTGTTTTTTTAAACGATCATGTATAGTAAGCGGATGCGTAATTTTGGTCTCCAGCTCTTCAAGAGCAGTTTTGCTCTCGCTGCAAACACTATATTTAATATGAATGATTATGAAACTTAGCAAATGTATGATAAAAACAATATAGTTAAATCAATCAAATCATCTTCTGCTAATCACACTTGTTAATTATTCTTAATTCAACAATTATTCTATCATTTTCTCTCAACGACCATGTATAGTAAGGCAATTTTTTTTTGTTAATAAAAAACGACAATGTATAGTAAGCCGTTTTTTTCTTTTTAAACAACCATGTATAGTAAGGCAATTTTTTTTTTGTTAATAAAAAACGACTATGTATAGTAAGGCATTTTTTGTTTTTTTAAACGACCATATATAGTTAGGAGTATAAAAAAAAAGTGACTATGTATAGTAAGGTGTTTCTTTTTTTTTTTCTTACTACGTAAGGTCTTGTTTTTGTTTTTATTTTTAATTAAAAAAATAAAAAACGACCATGTATAGTAAGGCGTTTTTTTTTTTTTTAAACTACATAAGGTTTTGTTTTGTTTTTTTTAGTTAAAAATTGACCATGTATAGTAAGGCGTTTTGTTTTTTTTCAACGACCATATATAGTTAGGTGTTTAAAAAACAAAAAAAAAAAAAAAAAAACGACCATGTATAGGAAGCCGTTTTTTTTCTTTTTAAACGACCATGTATAGTAAGACAATTTTTTTTTTGTTAATAAAAAACGATCATGTCTCGTAAGGAGTTTTTTTTCTTTTTTTAAAGAACATATATTGTAAGGCAACGACCATGTAAGGCGTTTTTTTCCTTAAACAACTATGTATAGTGAGGCTTTTTATTTTCAAACAATCATATATAGTAAGGCGTTTTTTTTGTTTTTTTAATATATAGTTAGGTGTTGGAAAAAAAAAAAAACCCCGACTGTGTAGTAAGGTGTTTCCCCCCCCCTTTTTTAAACAGAAAAACTCAAATTGACTCGTAATTGTTCCACTAGTGTGATATCGCTAAAGCTAAGCGACAGAAAGCGCACAAATTCTCTGACACCGAAATTGACTCGTCATTTGCTACACAGCGTGACATTTTTAACTTAAAAAAAAAAAAAAAAAAAAAAAAAAAAAAGCCTTATAGCCAGGCTAGCCTAAAAAAATGTTTTTATAATAACATTACCATCTTGTAGTGGCTGTAGCCAAACCTCAACATAAATCTCAAACTCTCCACGTGGTCTGCTCTTGTGGAACTCATCACCTAACTGTTTATTTGTCAGACGAAGGCTGTTGGTTGCTCATGAATGAATGATTATCTGTCTATGTGTACCCTTTGCTGGGTTATAGGACGAAATGTTAGTTATACGAAATGATGGACAATATCCCAAATTGAACAAGTGGTCAGACGTTTTGGATTGAAGCAGCCATTCAGGGAAAATTCCAAGGCTTGTAAAATACGCCCGATGCCAAACACGGTAAGTCGTCCACGTCTTGAAATTACAAAGCAGCCCCAGATCATCAGAATACTACGGAGCCCCTAAGATGACATTGTAGGGAAAAAACCCCAAAGCAAAACAAAAACTTTGCATTCCCTTGCAAAGATTGTGAGATAACGCCTCATTCCCTCGCTGTCTCTCTTTCAGGCACTGACGGACGAGCTGGCCCATTCGCGCGACGATTCCAAGAACACCCAGAACGACCTCCTCCACTCGGAGAATATTCGGGCAGGACGAGACAAATACAAAACCCTGAAGCAGATCAGGCAAGGAAACACCAAGCAGAGGATCGACGAGTTTGAGGCCTTATAAGGAAGGAGCCTCTGCCGGTTTCGGAAATCCCTTTCTGAATGGTCACTCGGTCTTTTACGCTCACAAATCTCTACAGTGGAAAAAAATGTAGGACACAGCAGCTCTTTTCAAAATGGCGTTATTGGCGTAGAAAGAAAATGACTCAAGTGACCCCTCAGAAAGGGCTGACGTTTCCTTCGAACACAAGATGGCGCTACACATTTAAATTCATGCCTAGTTTAATATTTATAACGTATACGGGACGTTAAAAAGGGTGTTTCATCTTGGTTTGTATATTTTTGCTAGCAATGAAAATTTATAAAATAATGTTTTGCTTTTAGTGCCGGATCAGTAGATTCAAAAAAGATTTTATTGTAAATTATTGCAGTCCTACACAGCGGCATGTCATTAAATCAGTTAATTGTTTACGTTACCATTCAGCAGATGTGAGGATGAACCATATGACATCAGCGTTGACCCTTAAAACTTCAAAAGTGCCTTTATGAGCTGATGCCCACGAAAGTAGAAGCATCAAGGCTCTCTTAGCAGAAATATACATTCGTATAATATAACTTTTAAAAAGCATCATGTGTTTTTAGTCTGGGACCTCCTTGAGGTTGAGGCGAGTATTGTATTTGGTTTCACGTTGACGGTCACCAACAACAACTGTAACGGAAAATCGATGTATTTGAGAAATATTGCCAATAAAGTGATTTTTAAAAAGATTCCAATTGTGTTTTTTATTTTTGTGATAATTTTTTTTTTAACAAAATGAATGGAAGGCAATTTTATTTTTATTTGTTAAATATCTTGGTGTATACGTGCCTGTATGCACTCCCTACAACTTGTAGTCAATAAACTTTACTCCCATAGCGATACGTGCTTTACTTGGAAAAATTACGACTTGTTCCTTGTAATATTACATCCTTATTTTCATGAAATACTGACAGTATATTACAACTTTATTCCCTACAACTTTTTTTTTCCCCCCAATGTCTCCTCAGAGCTGTATTCTCATTTAACATTTTGTCATGTAATATTAAAATATTAATTTTGAAACTTTGTTGATCATTACTACAAAATATGTTTTTATTCTCATAAAATATTACTAATAACATTATTCTCAGAACATATTAATTTTCTTCAACTATTACGACTTTTTCTTTAAATATTTCAGCTCTATTCTTCCGAAATGTCATTTTTCCAAGCACGTATGCATGCCCTACAACTTGGAGGTATGATCCTGATATCAGATACCAATATGTGCTGCATTTCATATTGCCATCATGTGCCGTTTCCAGTATGCAAGATTTTCCAAGCTGATTCATCCTAAGGTTATTTTATGTTTTCTTTTTTTTTTGCTGTTGAACTTGCGTCACTCAAGTCGCTGTTGTCGTTTTGAGCGGAATTGTGATTGCATGACATCACCACCCCTACAAGTTTTGCGTTCTTTGTAGAAACCGGCGATTGAACGTTTTGTTTCACACGCCCGGAGAGAAAAGGCGTCTTTGTGTGGCGTAGTCGCACACCTGCGCAATCAATAACATTCACTGAAAGTTTTTTTGAGAAGTCACTGCAATGCGCTTTCATTTTTAATATAAAGTAACAATGCAGAGAGTCAACGAATTCAAATTCTGACATTAATTCAACTGAATAAGAGACCACCATCGGAACATTTATTGTCCAAATGTAAGCTTATGGAACCAGAAGCCAAAGTGAAATGAAACTATCATATACAGTACCACAAAAATGTAATGGCAAAATAAATATAAGTATTTTGTCCTGCTTCCTTGTACATCCAACTCACGTGCATCCAAGCTGGCCTGAGCCTTCTCCCAGTGTCATAAGACACACCCTGTTTCCTATTTTACACTCAACACTCCTTCGTACATTCATAAACACACAACCAAAACATACAGAACATAACACACCCACTGGCATGCACAAAGAAGAAGAAACACCCGTGAGCGCATTGGCACTTTGAAGCACATGGTCACACAACTTGGCACAAATGGAAACTTTACACTACATGAGTGCTTCTCAAATATTTTTTTGTTGCGCTCCCAAGGAAGAAGACATTAACCCCCTCAACTCCAAATCGCTGTGACTAGAATTAGTATCATTTGTCATAAAATTGTCTAAAAAAAACTTGTGACAAAGAGAACACCACTGCCACCTATTGTAGTGGATGCATAATTACACTTTATTCTAGTACCCCATAAAAATAAAAATAAAGTTCCATATATATAGGTATTAGCCTATTAAACTCTAGAATTTAACTGGAATTTAAAGTATTGATGTTGTTTTCATTCATGCACTGTATTATTTAAGATTTTTATATTATATTATTTGTAATTTTATAATTACTTGACTGGACTTTTTTTAAACATCATTTTTTACTTTTACTATTCTCTTTTTACTCTTCTCCTGCTATTAAATTGATTATTTTTGAAAGTATTGTTTTATTTTGTAAATTGTGATGAAGGAAACTTACCTTACTTAATTTGTACACATTTTATCTATCCATCTATCCATATTTGAGTTTTTATCCTTTTATTTTTCCTTCTCCCTGTTCTGTTGTTAATTTACAAGATTATCTTTTTTTTTTTTGAATTTGCTCATAATTTATTTTTCGGCAAGCAATAGTTAACCATGCGTATTTACATCTGAATGAATGGTTGGATGAATGAATGCAAGTGCAAATATAAATTACAAACAAAAGTAGTCATTCCTTTGGCATAAATATGAATAAATAATATAGTAAATAATAAAATATATCTGTATGTGCTCATGTATGTATATTGGATTATAATAAGACATCTGCAGTTGTTTAATTTTATGCCTGAAATCATGGCGGTGCAGTTCTTCGCTGACTGTTGAAACCGGACTGCAATCTGGACAGCAGATCTCCCCCATTCAGCTAAACAGCGCCACCCTCTGGACATTTACTCAGCTGGGGAAACACAAGCCAACATGGAACTTTTTGGACTGAAGAATAATGTGTCACGCTTATTTATCGACATTTCCATGTTTCAGTGACTATCGTAACGTACGAACGATACCAACTAAATGTCACGTGCTCTTACCTGCGGACACAGCGGGTACCAGTTGAAGCGCTGGAAGTCTTGGTCTTCAAACCGAAAACCATCCAGCGGGATGAGGACCTCGCCCAGAAAAACTTTCTTGTGCAGGGATCCGGAATGCCACACAGAGGCCTGCAGTCTCTTTCCAGCAAGCAGGTGGCGCTCTATGGGATACTGTTGAAAGCCATATGAGATTAGTCAAGCCAAGTATACTTTTGGTATACTTTTGTTGTTGTTGTTTTTTTCTCCTTATATTATTATTTTATTTTCATAAGTGCAGCCTGAATACATCTTACTTGAAAAAGTTCATTAAAAACGGGACGGGTGGTGTTTCTCTTAACTGCCGTCTTGCGTTTGTCGCTCTTGGGTGGCATCATGTAGAGTTTGACGTACCTGTATGAGGACGACGCGCTATATTTTAGCCAGTTGGACTCACGTACCAAAACAGACAGCACAATTAACCTGATTTATCCTTACGGGTGACACCTCTTCTTGTTGTTGTTTCCGTGGTGGAGGTTCCGACACGCTCCCACTGTGATCTCCAGACAGGAAGTGTTGGTGTTGTAGGCCAGCGCTAGCTCCACATCTCCGCTAGCACTGATGCTCTCAAGCAGGCTGCATTCGGTGCTAATGCTGCTGTAGCTCCCCTGGGAGAAGAAAAACAAGCAAAAACACAACTTCCATTTTAGCCTAAGAAGACCAGAAAGCCTCAAGTGATGAGTGAATGTTGGATAATATGTTAAGCTAGCTTCTTGCGTTAGCTTGCACGCACTCGCTTTCCATCAGAGTGATCCGAACTATTGGAGGTTTCTTCTTCTGCACCGGTGGAGCAGCCTTCCTGGTCGCTGTCTTTGCTTCTCTTGAACAGGTTGGGAAGACTTGGGCCATGGTAGAGCTGATGGTGACATTTGTCAAGTGTTACTGGGGAAGAATAGATCCTTTGGACCAAGTGGAATGCGGGTCAAAGCCTTCTCTGGTGGCCGAAAGCACTGACCTAGATTTACATTTTAAATTCTAAATGTTTCCTGAAACTATTTTTTTCACTCTCAACTGTTTTTTTTTTGGGGCATGTTATGAAATGAATATTCATTCTAAACTACCCCAGCATATGATCAAACCATCACTGAGCGAAGATTAGGAGGCTAAAGAGGCAAAGGTGCCCAACTGCTAATGTTCGTAGCTAGCGTTAGCCACATGACATCACTGGCGAACTAAAGAAAGAGTTTTGTTTTTGTACATGTTGGTTTTACATGGGTTAATTTGATTTTGCCTTGTGTGAGCGTTAAGTCGTATTCTACATTGGAGAGAGCGTATTAAAGTGTTTTGTTGCTTTAATATATAAATATAGCAGTGGCTAGCATGACGTAGCATGGGGTGAATCTCAGCAGGGATTCTCTCCAGGTAGTACACCTCCAAAAAATTTACATTAAATTGTACATTGGTGTGAGTAATGCTTAAGGTTAGCTCTGATTTACTTTGTTTGTCCAATTAGAAAAGATGTTATTGGGTAATGGAAATATCTTTTTGTTTACTGACATCACTTTAATGCTTTAACATGTGCGGAAGAACCGCATGCAACTCTTGCGAGTAAAATTAGCTATGACACTAATGCGATTCTGTAATAATAACCCAAGCAGCACCCTCGTGATATTATTTGGTCTATTAATCCTTTTCAAACTGTTGGAAATTGTGTCACTTCAAACTCACTTGTCACAGTACTTACTTTGACAGATCTGCTGATGTCGGTGTCAGAGTGGCTCTTCTGGGTGCTGTAGTGCAAATGTTTGCCGTGCTCCACGTTGAGCAGGTTTGCTGACACGTCGTTTTGAGATGAGGGCGTCTCTACGAAAAACAGTGATGTGGTGTCACAGGATTTTGCGCAACACTGTTACTGTCACATCTGATGCAACTTTGATGTCAATACGCAGAGAAATTTCCTTAGCCGTTAGTGGTTAGCAGCTGATTCGTATCATGAAGAAGTGTCACATTAGAAACACAACTTCCATTTTAAAAAAAAACTGATGACAATACCGGATGTGGTCAAATCTGATTCGATTTCTGAAGACCTTTTACTCATGACTTACTTTTAAAATCGTTGGTGAATGGAAACAGAAGATCTTCCATTGATTTGTGTAGAACGCTGGACTTTTGGGAATTCTGATGGTAGACACACAAATGATGACCCTTTAAGTAAAAGTTTCATTTAAACTGAGTAAGTTAAGTATGCAATTTACCCCAGATCTGCTCACAAAGTCGAATAGCGAGGAGGCTGGCGGAGTCGGTGGCACAATTGCTATGTAACTGTGCAAAATATTAAGAAATATAAAACTGGGGGAAATAAACAAACAAACAAACGGAATAAGTTAAAGATACCTCAGCACATTGTAGGTCTTTAACAGTTCCTCCCCCACCGTCTCATATTTGTCTGTGAGGCAAACAAGTGGAAAGCAGAAAGCAGCCATTGTGAATTTTGTGGTTGATTCCTTGCAATGTTGATTAATTGACATCAAGGAACCTGTAACAGCAGGAAATTTCTTTGTCTTTTCCTCCAAAAACCAGTCTCCGGACCGGATCTTTACTTCTCTGGGAAGACAGAACAAACAAACAAAACAATAAAGTTGCTTAATCATTTAAAGTGTTTAAACATTTTTGGGGCTTAACGCCAAGCATCTAGTCATTTTATTTTTTTTGGTTATTAGTCTATCGGTAAGAAACAGTTGTAATATTTTCATTTACACAATTTGATGCACCCCCTAGGATCCAATAGATTTTCAATCAAGTTTGGGTCCAGATCACAGATCGCAAAGTCTGGTTTCGAGGGCCAGAGTGATGCATGTTTTAGATGTTACCCTCTCCAACACACCTGAGGAGATTGAGACCTGTGGTCTAGATCGAAACCAAAACTGTATGTCCTAAGGTGAGATGTTACAAGTCACCCGTGATGTAATCCGGACCTTGACTGCTCGCCCATGGTTTGATCCATTTTTGGTACATAAAGTGGTGAAGCAGAAATTAATCCACATCGGAAACTTGAACAAACAAAGTCAGTGCCTTTTCAAATTTTGGTCTCTTGACCGAAAAACCGCAGTCCATAACGACATATTTCAGAGCATACTCAATGGTACTCAGTTGTTCAAGGTTCTGAGGTTTCAGGTTGTATGTATTACTTCACTTTGAAGAGTTGATCAAACGACTAAATAATAAAAATAACGCCACTCTTAGCTGAACTGATTTTTTTGCACTAAAGGTCGTCAGATGAATCAGACAGTCAATGACTACAGTCTACCTGCAAGCGTAGCAGACCGTGCACTTCCACGCCACTTCTCCCACGCACACGCGGCACTTGCTGCAGATTCGGTGACTGCATCCGCGGCAGATGGCGCCCGTGTTGCAGAACTTTCCCAGCGGCCTCTGGCATCGCGCGCACGTCCGCTCGCCGTACTTCTTGGAATAAGTCTTTGCGCCTTTCCTTCGAAGATCCTGGAGCTGGACTTTCATCCTCCTGTGGTCCGTTGTTGGAAACATCATAGAAACATGAATCTATAGTTGAGTATAGTGCATTTTACATCAATCCATCTACGACATTTGTCCTCATTAACTCGTTCACTGCCATTGACGCCTATGGACGTCATTTTTAACGGACTAAAGTGTCAGGCAAGCTTAAAGCTACTTGAGAGAAATGGTTTTTCACTCCAGTCAAAACCATCCCAAAAAGCCCTTTTTTAATAACTTGGGTCCATTTCCCAGATACGACAATATATTTATGAAGGGGGATTAAAGGTTGGGAGTTCCATCCTCAATCTTTGTGACCAAGTGTCTTTGAGCAAGATACTAAACAACTAGTTTCTCCAGGTGCTGCGTCATCAGTAAAATGAGGACATTGTCATTAAAGCATTTTAGAGTTTCAAGTGACAGCCCATTTATTTGTAATCATTTGTTTTTATTTGTTCATTGCTTGTCCGTCAAATGGAACCAGTCCATGGTACAGTAAAGGTTGGGGACTACTGGTCTAAAGGACAGTTCTGGCAGTGAATAATCAGTCAAGACAAGAACCCATCACAATTACTTTGTGCTATTAAACTGGCATCGTTAGTCACAATTTCCAACAATACAGTGTCAGAAAAGAGATTACCCAGGATATAACGTTTCTCACCTGATCCTGTCCTCTTCCATTGTGCGTAACAGTTTGTCTCTCCGAAGCACCTCCAAGATCCTCTCCCGCTCCAGAGCTTGAAGCAAACTCAAATCCATTTTCAAATCTCTGGTCATTTGGACCTTTCACCGATCGTCCTGATGATATGTCGCTTTCCCTTCTCTGCGCTGGATCCTGAACGCCTCTTAAACCTTGTCGTCATCTGGAGCTGAAAGATTCAAGGAGTGCGCATGTGAAGGTTATCACCTGTTGGAGATCTCTGCTGCTCTGCGTCAGAACCAGACTTCCTGAGCAGATATCAATATGATTAAACTGCATCTTCCCCTCTGAATATAAAACTCCTCCCTTTCAGGTAGCAAGAGGCCTGCTGTGTTTTTTCCCCCCTCAGGATCACTGTCAGTATCCATTTGGACTCATCATCAGCCTCCCTTTAAATCACTTTGACGTCTAGTGAACCTCTCCAGGCAGCGAGAGCAATTCTGCAGACCAAGTCAAATGCCAAAGTTTGCATTATTTACCTCCTCTCTGTTTTGCAGTTCAGTCTCTTACACGCTTGTATTCACTGGAAAACCAGCTCTACTTTCATGTTTAGTGTACTGACAAAAGAGTGAGGTGGTTGCTTACTCATCAAACGTTTTTAATGGCAAACTCAATGAGCGCTCATTGAGTAATGGAACAAAAATAGTTTACCATCCTGTGGACAGAAATGATTGTGAAAAGTAGTTTAACTGAAAAGCAGTACAAAAGGGTGGACTTTGTATTGAAACCAAAAACAGACCATTTAAAATCACGACAGCTAATGCACCCAGTTAGCATAAACTTCTTCGGGGAAAATGGGTCAGAAATGTATTCAAATTTAAAGTTCACAGACTAAATCCGGAAAATAGATTCTAAACAATATTCTCACACTAACACAAAGAGTAATATAATAGATGAGATGCTAAATGTTTAGGGTAGTACTGTGGACAGACATCGCGTTTTAATGTGACAGTTCCGATTGAAGTTTGTGTCCTGAGGATGGCGATTTTTTCCTTCCCCGTTTTGTCCCACTTTTAGGCAGGTCCCATTACGGCATTTTTTTTTGTTTTTTTAAATCCAGTCAACCAGCTAATTGTGCCATGTGTATGTCAATCACACTGTTGTCATAGCGATTCATATAATAAACCAATTAAAAACGAATCTAACTGTTAAATACCTTCTTATTTATGTTCACATTCCCGTTTGCGCTATACCAGAACTAGAACTACTTTTTGCTTCTTTGTCTAAGAATCATGGGAAATGTAGTCAGGCCGAACACCCACTGGGCGTTTCTGGCGGTGCCATGTTATGCCAATTGTAACAATCCGTAGTATGGCACCGCTCCACATGGTGGCGCCTCTTTTGTTTTGTTGTGCCTGTGGGTCACTTCTTCGTTTGCCTTGAGTGTACTTTGGACCATGGAACTGAACATTCATGTGTACAAGACTGCTACAACTTTACCATGACGCGTAGTAACGGCAAAGACTATTTTTAGTCTGGCAATATCTGCCCATGGCTGTCCTCGGCTGAAACCGGCACACGTTACACAAAAAAACAAAAACAAAACAAAACAAGCATTAGCTAAAGTAATAACACAACTGGTCAACAGATTGACTCGCGATTAAATTTATTTAAATAGTTCCGGGTGAGAATTGATCGTATATTTGATTTTTAGCTAAATTTAGTGTCCTGTTTTTTTTGTTTTTTTAAATGTGGTCACTCCAGCCTAATGGTGACTGTTGCCTCACATTTGTGAAGAGACGTAAGGCCATAAAAAAAAAAGCCAACTGCAGTAGTGACGGTAAAATAACTGTAGTCAAAAATACATTTCCACTTTATGCTCGACTATGAGGTAGCTGATGTATTTCCGAAGCATCAGCTGAGTTTCCTGAAAGCCCCCCGCTACCAGCCGTAAAAAGAAAGCCACAATGACCACCACAGTCCAAATGAAGGTAAACTCTCACGCTCGTCTTCTCAGGCTTGTTTGCACAGACTGGTGACATGTCATGATATGATATTTCAAATATTAATAAATTTGCATAGTCAATCAACATTAAAAAACGCAAAAGGCTAGTGACTATCCATATCATAATGCAAATGCAACACAAGAAGAAAGGCCATATACCTTGACAGCAAGACAATGTGATCATTTAACAATTGAGGCTTTGTCAAACTACCATAAAATGACAATGACAATCATCAAATGTGGAATAACTGCCTTGAACAAAAAACAATGTAAATGTTACAAAGTTACAAGTGCTTACCTTCTGGCTCAGTGCGCCCCAGAAAACTCAGCGTGGCAATGTGGTCGCTGACTTCAAACACATTTTCCTTCCTTTTTTTTTTTTTTTTTTGCAGCTGCAATCTGTGATGAAGGCTTCCTGGGTGTGTTTTTCTTTGAACAATTTCCCAATTTCAGATTATTTTATTTGTGGTGGGGGTGGGTGCTTGGGGGCATTTTTAGTGAACAATTATCCGCCATTGTGTTAACTGAAATTTTATGTTCCATAATAATGTAAAACGCTCAGTTTACAGTAAACCCCACTCCACCACAGGTTTTTGGTTCACTGATTTTTGATGGACCATTTGTAACCAGTATTTTGTTCAGTCTCCCAATTATTTTGGATGTAAATCCACTGTTGGCCACTAGATAGCGGCACACTATTTTGTTTGTCACTAAAATTGAAAGACGAAGAACGAAAGCAGGAAGTACGTATTTCAGTTCACCCTGTTCCTTTTACACCAACAGAAAGTGATCGGTTCAACGCTTTAGGTTCATTTTATAACATACATCTTTGGGCAAGATTATTAATACATATTGTCAAATGATTAAGGTGTTAAGTTTGGGAAAAACAGGATTTGCTTCGTGTGAAAACACAGCAAACAGCGTGCCATGACATAATCAAATTGAAAGCCAACTTTCTTCTACTTGTTGTCCGGCACTTTGCACTCGAGCGCCACCCGGTGGCTTACCTTTAATAATGGTTGCTTTTCACAACACAAAAATGAAAACAAATCACAATAATAAAACATTCAAATAGTTGAAAAAGAAACAAAGACGATTGTAACGCGATGTTCTCAAATGCTGTTGTGTCCCTCAAATGTGAAAATCCTGCAAAACGTCTTCATGAGAAATGGGAACAAACCCACAAACATTTGCCCTTGTGCTCAGTTAGCTGACTGTCGCCATCTTGTCGCACCTGTGGCCTGTCTTTGAATTTGTGCACTTCTTCTCTCAGTCGCATGTTGTCCTCCTCCAATGCCTTGATATTCGCCTCCATTTCCATCATGTCAATGGCAGTCAAGTCAGTTTGGCATGTGATCCCTAAAGAAATAAAAATATAAAAAAGATCAAAGAAAATTAGGTACCAGTAATGGGTTTAATATAGTACTGTTACTGTAACCAGCATTTTTTTTCCACAAATTTAAGTGTAAAAGAAATTTTACACATTTTGTTGCAATTTTTAATGTATGAACATCGCTACAGACAAATACTTATTTCTATAAAGACTTCCAAATGTCTCGAAAATCTAAGGTGCGTGTGCACACACATACATTTATTCATGCATACAATATATTGTGTAATTAATTCTGAGTTGGCATACCAGAGTCAATGATGTCAACAGTACTGAGGGCACAGGTTCCTGGAGGCGTCTGGCTGCATAACTGCAACAAACTCTCTGCCACTTCGAGTCGTCTTCTCTCCTGTGCACGTTCATGTCTTGGCACCGACTGGGCTGAAACATAGATCTTGTTGTGACCCAACTTTAATGTTGGAGACCAGTCGGGATGATTGGACGGGAAAAGGGGCGCAGGGCGACCTGTTTAAAAAAAAATAAAAAATACACACACAAATAAAATATATTGTAGACCTATAAGGCAAGACTGGTTATTTTGCCGCAGTAAGGTGGCCGTGAATAAGTTCTTTAGCATGATGTGTAGGCTACCGGGGGTCTGTTTCTTGCTTCACCCCCTTCTGTCTCTTTTCTTCAAGTTTACATTTTGCCACCAAAAATGTTATGTTATGCATTAAGAGCCTAGGATTAATCCATCCCATTTCAGCAGTAAACACTTTGCACTGGCACTACTTTGGGTGAAAATGTTAGGTGTTAGCTTGCGGCTAACGTTCGCTAGCCGGCTTGTACTACCGAGCTTGCTTCCTCATGAATCCAAAACATAAGCGGCTTGCCCATGTATGGGCTGTCGAAATGTTATTAACCATCATGCATTACTATAAAAGGTAAACAAACTTACCGCTCACATGGTGATCGCTGTACACACGAGCCCAAAGTAACGACTTCCCTCCGAAGTCCGCACGGGAGATGTTCGTCAACCACTTCGCTTGCCTTTTTTTGGACAATTCCTCTGTCTCCAGGCCCTGGTTCCTAATTATTTTCGGAATTCGGAAGAAAGACCGACCATTTTCCCCCTTGGCTTTGTTCGAACAGCCAATGATGCAGCAAAAATGTACAATTTTAAACGCAGAAAACAAACGTGATAGATACGTGTTAGACCGAATCACTTCGTAAATGGAGGTCACCCAGCATGGCGACGACGACAAATCCGAGGCGGAAGTGACGACATGTGCAAGCGACCTATTGATGAATCAGCACGTGCGCACTCGTTTTCATGGCGAGCGGACCGATACAAATATCGATATTATCGATACCGCGTTTATATCGATACTGGCAATAAATATATATCTCGTAGTTTAGTTTCAGTTTGGCTCTGTTATGCATTGCTCCGGTTTGGTCAAATAGATAACAGGCATATCACAGTTGTGCATTTCGATCGTGTGCCATCACTTGACTTAGCATCTCCTCTTTGTAGTAGATTGCATGAACACATACAGTATTGTACTTGAAAAATAATTTGCTATATATGTTTTATGTTTTCTATTTGTTGTCGCATGATAATCTTTTAGGTATTTTTTTGCATTTGTAGTTTCTGGACAGTATATGATAAAGTATTTGTTTACATTTCTTTTCCTATGATCTCTTTGCGCACTTTGTTAAAGAACATTAAAAATATATTTTGTGTGGTTGGAATGTTTCTGGGGAGACAAAACAATTGAAATAGCATAGAAACACTTAAAAGGTTTATATTTGATTTTGAATAAGCAATTCAATGATAGAGCTACCTTAATTAAAAAAATAATTATATACCATAATTTGCAAAAAGTATCAATATCAGTATCAACGATACTGGCCCGGTATTTACTTGGTATTGAATCAATACCAAAATTTGCAGTATCGCACAGACGCACACCACAGAGTCATTTCCAAATGAGCCAGCCGTCTTTCATCTCTCTTTTTTTGGCGGATTGCAAACTATGTTAAGGTACATAGCGCCACCTACTGTGCAAGAGTGTGAACACTTGTGTCCAAATCAACACACACATTTTTGTCATATTATTAGAACCTCTAAGATATGTTATTGTGTATTATAAATATTTGTATCATTAGCATAAGCAAGCATGTTACATTTAAAGGTTAAACTAACTGACCACGCCAATGTTTATATTTCTTACATGACAATGTTTTCATTTTTCAAAACTGCTCACTTTAAAGCTTAACTGATGCTTTATGACTTTTTTTCTTTAAATAAGAACACCATGTAATAATTTTTGGAAACACATACAACAAAAGCAAAAGGCTCCAGAAGTATGTCTTTATGATTCTAAATAGCGTACACTTTAACTACATTTAATGAAATGCAACTTGACAGGTAACATGAATCAAAAGCACATTATTTATAAATGATATCAGGGACACTGTCATGCAAATAGCTCAACATCGATTCCAATCTATAATTCACTTAGCTGACTGGTGCCGAAAAGAAAGATACTGCATTCTTCACCTCCGTTAATCAGACTGAACAATCTAAAGTGGCCTGAGCGTATTGTGCACAAATACGCCAGCCAGCAAACATCACTGCTTAACATCATTGTATCTTTCCGGCCCAGCTTCTCGATAACGTTCACTGAACACGACGACAGTCAAACCATCACAAAGAGAAATGGAAGCCATGGTGTCATCACACTTTTCATGTCCACTTCCTCATTGTTTGAAAAACTCAAACTGTGATATCACATTGCCATTTTTGGGGGGGCTGACCTGGCAAGCTGCTGTCTGGAGGCAAAGCTGACTTCGCTGTACAGTAAGCAAGCAGCAGCGGGGTGCTCAGGAGTTGTCTGCGGGCACATGCTCAAAGCCTTCGCTCTCCCTCACCAGTGCCCGCTCCAGGATGACTCGGCCCTCCTTGTAGCGCTGGCTTTCCTCCGTGGCAAATTCGTACATCCAGCCCAGCTTGCTGTTGCAGTTCTTGCAGCTGACGTCGCGCACCATGTGCCTTCCCGTCAGCATGACCCGGTCTTGAACTTCACTCTGCTGTAGGTTTACAACCTGGGGAGAGAGAGGAAAATGTTCATTTGGTTTAATCACCTCAAACAATCAGATATCATTGCTGCCTCACATCCACGAGGGAAGCTGAATGCCGGTACCTTGTTGAACAAAAAGGCCCGTCCTGTAGCTCCAGTGAAGCGAGTGGAGATCAGCTCCGCTCGGTTGGTCAGAATAGTGTCACAGTTGGCACAGGAGAACAGGCGAATGCCTCCAATGTGGTCCAAGAAGATGCGCCCCATGGTGGTCACTTCAACAACACAGCAAGGTAAGATGATGCAACACACATACGCACGAGCCTCTTTGCTAAATGGATGGACAGCGGCTGTGATTCATAGTAACACTTTAGCGATTTTTGCCCATTTTGTAGTACTAATCCAATGGGGAAATCATGCAATGGTAGTCTTCAGTGGTGAACGGCGGTTGTGACGTGAGCAAAGAAGAAAAAAAAACTCAAAATGGATATTTCAGCTAGTACGTAGGCTGAAGTCAGTCTGCTCGAGTTGTAGTCAATAGCATAAATGAATCAGCGACTTAAGTGTATTCCTTGAACACATTAACAATAAATAAATACATAAACAATACCGCGTACATGTTTATATTGTCAAACAACGGCAAAACGGGAACGAGGCAACATTTCCTTACCTTCCTTGTGTCGATGCGAGATACTTTAGGAGTACTATATCAGACTTACCGCCGCGTAAGATTGATTTTAAACGTTTTCTCACACGTGTGAAAAGGTTACGCTTTAAAAAAAAAATATATATATATATATATATATATATATATATATATATAGTTGATGTTAACAAAACAAACGTCGACGAGGAAAGGAAAACAGTCACAAGGGCGTTTGTTGACTTCCTTCTTCTCCTTCTTCTTCGTTTCTGGCAGACTGCGCACGTTATTGCATTGCTGCCCCCGACTGGTTAAATCAGGAACACAACTGTTTTGTAACTATGAAAGTGAGTCGGCACAGATCTAGAATATAGGTATATATATTTTTTCTTATTTTAATTTACCCACCACAGAGCCGAAAGAACCAACTTATCGGAAAAGTTGAATTGCCACAGGAAGGTGGACTAAATACTGAAAACATTATTTTGTTTTGTAATTTTGATGATTGCTTCTGAAAACACCACAAACAACAAGAGTACTGTTGTATCTTTTAATTTGACAAGAACTGAATTTGGCATTGAATTGTCAATGGAAATGTAACCACAAGGTATACTAATATTATTCAAATGATCAAAGTCACTGAGAGACATGATATACAATCCAATTAGTTGTTTTCTTAACTAGTTTGACCTCTCCCCTTTAGCCTTCCAAAACAAGATAGTCATGACATCAGTTGTGTAAGTGATAACACCATAAAGATGAGCACATTATCTGATAACGGTAATTTCACGCAAACAATTATGATTGCGTAATGTGTTCAAATGAGAATCTCCACATGCATTCACCTGTGAAACACGTTCTTTTTCTTACACGTTTCATGTCCGTACGTTACGCTTTTGAGAGTAACTGACACCAATTAAAATGTGCGAATTGTGAAAGTTATGGTCTAATCAAGTAATCTGGAGAGGTAGCGAATAATAAAGATAATACTTTCACTTTTGCCCCATGGCATGACGTGAGGAAGTGAACACGCAATTTTCCATATCATGATGCTCAACCATTTTGGAGGACTTTCAACTGAAATGTCATCTTCTAATTTCTGGGAGCAAAAGGTCATAAAAGCATACAAATATATAATCGCTACTGCTGCCAAAACAGTCAATAAAATGCTAAAATTCAATAAGTAAAATAAAGAATTAAATACATTAAAATAATTTAAAAAACTATGATAATAATTTTGTTTCCATGTTTTTGTGTCCATGCAACCTTTTCCCAGCAAAGCTAGCTACTTGTTAGCATATGCTACGTCTGATTCGACCGCAGTACTATTCGCGAACGTCTCGCTACATGAAGACGGAAATGAGGTAGTCCACTTTCACAAGTGATGTGTAAGACATTTATTAAGCGTTATCGTTTCACTTCTTCAATGATATCCTTTGAACAAGCCAGTCAGGCCCGCCCCCTTGGGACGTATTTATGATACTTATCATCGACTATGGTCAGGTACAACTGATAATAAGACATAAAGCACATAACCGTTTGACAGGGGAGACGATCTATAAGAATCGCTTCTGGAAAAGGAACATAAGATTTATTTATTAATTTTTTTTTTTTTTTAAATGAAGATGATTCCATTGTTGGTTGTCGCCACCTTCCTCAAGTTCTCCTGGACGACAGGTCACTTGTTGCTTGGATATATTCAGTTTGAATTTCACAAGTAAGAAATATGATAATGTGTGGTTATATAAATATTATTTCTCTTTGCTGTATTTTTTTTGTAGTAAATGGGATGCCTTGTGAGCCGATGCTCCATTCTCAGCAGCCCCCATTGAATGGTAATGAGAGCACGTTATACCATATGTTCAATACAGGCATAATCAAACATGATTTTTGTCTCATAAGTCAACAGTGTCAAGCCTGAAGATGTTGCGGTTTTCGCCTCAATTGGATTGCACATGCGCAGGTGATTATAATTATGATTTTAAAAAAAAATCTGTGTTATTTTATTGGCACACATAAAACACTAAACATATATTTTTCTATAGTACTGAGCTGTCCATTGTGGTATCAAGACTCCAAGGTGACTTTTCAACATTTTTACACTATTTGTGTTCAATAAAATGTACATTTTTTTTTATAAAAGCTTGGATTTTCCACACCATCAGAGCTGATGAGCATGTTCAATCCTGACATTAATATCCCTCAGTTTGGAAGAGACAGGTAAACCTATTTCTGGAAAACCGGTATGACAATATGGAAAAACAAACGCTGCTTTCAATTTGAACTTGAAATGTTGGGCTTGTAGCACACTGCTGGAGCAAGCGGAAGAGGCGTCGTTCTATCTACACAACAATCAGGTATGCTGTGGATCCACTCGAGATGATTTCATTTGTTGTTCCGTATTTAATGAAGTCTTATTTTTTGAGAATCCTGATGATTTCTCTTTCAGCGTTCTTGGAAGCTGGTGCTTCTTTTTGTGCAAGTGGACCAGTTCTGTGCATGTGAGCAACAGGAGGTGAAGACGACGCTAATGGATATTATTGCTGTCACTAACGATTACTTTTTTTTATGTATTATTAATGTATATTAAAATGTCAATCTACTTCCAGGAATCAACACTTACACTGTATTTAAACCTGAGTGTAAATTACATTGCGTTCCGACTTTGCTGAGTTGAATGTGAAAGAACTGCAACGTCAGCTTCAATGTCCGCGCAGTGCACAGAATTTTCAAGTCTTGAGCTGCTGATTTCTAACTTGATGGCGTCAACAGTTAAGAGTCAGCAGCTTGGCAGACGTGAAGCACGCTGTGACGAGTGCTGAGAGATAAAGAAATAAAAAGTTCAAGGCGTCCCTGCGCATGTTGTGCTTGTTCTTGCAGGTTCGGGCCGTTATCAGATCGGCGATGAGTGAGGTGGACGCCGCTTTACAGCTGCTGCAGACTCAGGTTTAGTTGACATAACTGATCCGATTGTTATCAAATATCATCTTCGCTCCATTTCTTGATTTGTCCGATTGCGCCGCAGCTGAAGCGGACTCTGGTCAGTGTCGCGTTATGGGATGGAGAGAGAGACACGTTCCAAAGCAAGTACGGGTACGTTCTTACAAAACGACTACACTGAACAAGTGTAAATTGAGCAATCCTTCAAAAGAGCACAACACGCAGTCATTGAAGTTGAAACTGCTGGCAACAAAAGCGAGTACACCCCTAAGTGAGACTGTACAAATTCTCAATTGACCTCTTCTATATTATGTGACTCTGGGGTGCAGTTATGTTAAATTGTGTGTTTATCGCTCTCAAAATGTGGACATTTTCACTTAGGGGTGTGCACACTTTTGTTGCCAGCACATTCATTGTTGTGTGTTGAGTTGTTTGAGTGGAGAGTTCATTGACAGTTATACAAGATTTACACTTTAATATTTTACATGAGATAGCTTCAGTGTTGCACCATGAAAAGATTTATATTTTTATTTTTATTTATATACTATGGGTGTCAAAATTAGTGAGTTAATTTTGAGTTAATTTAAAGTTCCTTTAACGCCACTAATTATTTAATTTTATTTATTTTATTTAATGAAAGCCGTACTGGGGGAAAATTTAGCAGTAATAAATTAAAGAATAATAATGCATATATTTGTGGAGACTGGGGTCAAGTTGGTATATTTAAAATTTTAATTTTAACAATTAATTTTAACAATTTTAAAAATGTGCAGAATTTCACAAGTTACTTCATGTTAAAGATTAGATAGCTATTAATATGAAAAGAAAAATGTACTGAGCTGTCACCAATGTCTTCCAAATGCAATTATGCCATCTAGTGGCAGAAAAATGACAACACAAATCAATATAACACTTTTGTTTACAGTACATTTTTTAAATTTTAACTTAATTTTATTAATTATTATGCAATTACTGTATCAATGACTAAAAGATGCAACCATATTTCTATTAGTTGATTTTTTTTTACCGTTATGTTAAGAGTATAAAAACTTACATTTAGAACAAATATGAAATGTGTGATTAATCATGAGCTAACTATTGAAGTCACCTATTATATACTCTTATTTACAGTCACTTTTACCTGAGGAAACACTGGAAAGTTTTACCCTGGTTGATGCAAGGACACTTGGTCGAGTTTTCTCCCAGGTCAACCCAACAACCTGCCTTTTAGATCCGATTCCCACATCACTTTTTAAGACATTTTATGGATTTTTTGAGGAACAGATTTTAACTATAGTCAATTGCTCTCTTCAGACGGGTGTCTTTCCTGCCGCCTTTAAAACGGCGGTGGTGAAGCCCCTTCTGAAGAAAAGCAATTTGGACCCCAGCAGTTTTAATAGTTATCGACCTATATCCAACTTACCCCTTTTAAGTAAGATTTGAGAAAAAATTGTTTTTATTCAATTGAATTCATTTTTAGATACAAATAATATTTTAGAGAAATATCAGTCTGGTTTTAGGATGAACCACAGTACCGAGACTGCCCTTTTAAAGATTTTAAATGATATCAGGTGTAATGAAGATATGAAAAAGCTTACAGTCTTGGTGCTACTGGATTTAAGTGCTGCCTTTGATACAGTAGATCACCACACTTTATTAAACAGACTTAGAAGCCTGGTGGGCATCTCTGGTACAGTTTTTAACTGGTTTTATTCCTATCTCACACACCGATATTTCTTTGTAAGTATGGATACATGTTCCTCTGAAACCCATTAAATTAAATGTGGGGTTCCCCAAGGCTCAATCTTAGGCCCATTACTTTTTAATCTTTATATGCTTCCCCTTGGGGAAGTCATCAGGAGACATGGCGTCAACTTCCACAGTTACGCTGATGATACACAGCTGTATATCGCCGTGTCACCTGATGACATGGGGCCTATTGATACCCTTTTAAATTGTATTTTAGATATTAAGTCATGGATGGCAGAAAATTTCCTGCAGCTCAACCAGGACAAAACAGAGGTTTTAGTCATCGGTCCTGAAGGTCAGAGAGAGAAACCTTTACCTAAACTACAAGATTTTAAACCCACGCAATGTGTAAAGAATTTGGGCGTCCTTTTTGACTCTGAGCTAACTTTTAATCCTCATATTAAAAATGTAGCCAAGATCGGTTTTTACCATCTTAAGAATATTGCCAGAGTCCGCCCGTTTCTCTCACAGGCCAACACGGAGGTGCTGATGCATGCTTTTATTTCTTGTCATTTAGATTATTGTAATTCCCTGCTCTCTGGTCTTCCCAAAAATAATATTTCAGTCCTACAGCTCCTTCAGAACTCAGCTGCACGTGTGCTGACGGGGACCGGAGGGCGGGAGCACATTACACCAGTTTTAAAATCGCTGCATTGGCTCCCCGTGCGTTTCAGGATTGATTTTAAGGTGCTTTTATTAGTTTTTAAATGTCTTAACGGTCTTGGCCCATCTTATTTATCTGACTTGCTTTTACCCTATTACCCCTCGCGGCCTCTGAGGTCTTCTGGCAGCGGCCTTTTAACTATTCCAAAGGTGAGGACCAAGACACATGGTGAAGCTGCCTTTAGCCACTATGGTCCTCACCTATGGAATGGCCTGCCGGAGAGCATCAGGTCTGCAGAGAATATTTATGTTTTTAAGAGGAGGCTTAAGACTTACTTTTTTAGTTTGGCATTTGATTGACCTTTTTTATTTTTATTTTATTTTATTTTATTTATTATTATTTTTACTTTTTTATCCCCTTTTATTTATTTAACTTTTAATCTATATTGTCTTGTAGCTTTGTTTTTATGTATTTATTTTTTCTATCGCGTTTAACCGTTTTCTTTTAGTGTTTAAATGTTTTTATTTGGTAATCCAGTGTTTTCTCATGGGGGAGCCTCCACAGTGAGAGGGATGCTTGGTCTTCATCCATCTCACTGTGGATGAACTCCTCCTGGGTGCCTTTCCTTACAGGGTACATCTGTGCCCCGCCATGTTGTGGTTTTCATGTGTTTGTTGGGTTTTGGGTGTGTCTGTGGGTACGATCATGGGGATGGGGGGGCTTTTTATTTCTTTTATTTTATTGCATTATGGATGTCCAGCACTTTGAGTTGCATTTTAAATGTATGAAAGGTGCTATATAAATAAAGTTGATTGATTGATTGATTGATTATTTGATGAATGAATGTATTTTTTCCCTGAAAGGTTTTGCCCATGTTTGGAACAAAATCAAAATGGAGAGGTCCGACTTTTAAAAGCCATGCTGACTCATGGACTTCAGGTTTGTTGTTTGTTTCCGTTCATCTACACTAAGCGCTTTACTTTTACTCATAATTAACACAATTCTTCATTTTTTGTTTTATATCATGGTTTATGTGACTGAGTCATGATATGTTTCAGGTGTCTTTGCATGAGCTCCTGATGAAGCGAATCTGGTACAATGACGACGACTTCAGCGTCATCCTGCAGGATAAACCTCTCGTCAGATACTTTGCTTCTTCTTATGTGAGTCATGTCGTCTCTTTCTGTCACAAACGAATAATCGATATTTGTTTCACGTTTTACTGGATAGTCATCCTTTATACAACTGGATGTACATGACACCAAAAAAAGTCCTCCATGCCAAATATGGTGTTCCACAGGGTTCAATCTTGGGGCCCCTGCTATTTTCATTGGATGTGGATGGCACAAATACTTTGTTACTGTACTTGAGTAGTTTTTTTCAGAACTTTGTACTTTCCAGAGTATTTATTTTTTAGGCTACTTTTCACTATTATCCGTTAGATTTTAACATGAGCATCTGTACTTTTTACTTGATACTTTTTCAAAACAAGGTCGTTACTTTTGTTCTCAACTCATTTGCTGTCAAAAATGTACAAATACGTTAATTTTTAAATATTACCAACGTCCCAAAGACGTATTGATACATTTTCATGTATTTTTATGCTATTAGCATACAGAAGGCTTTGATGCAGCGTCTGAACTGAAAAGAACAGTTGAAACAATGGTAGTTATTACCAAAAATGGCCAGCAGGTGGCAGCAGGGTATAAGAGATAAACCAGGGCCATGTTGCAACAAGCTGTTTTCCCCCACAGTTTTAAACACATTTGTGAATAATGCTGAAACTTAGCTATATTCTAATGCTAATTGCTGCAAAACGGAAAAAGAAATATACTTTTTTTTCCCACTGATGAAAGAAGACTCTCTAATCTTTCTTTTGGTAGGTTCCATGTTTTTATAGCAATAGAACACAATATGCTGTGGGCCTTGTAAAATCAGTCAAAATCCAGTAAAACAGTCGGGAGCGAAGGGAAACGGTTCAACGGTTAACAGCATGAAAACGGTTAAAATACTTGACCTCAATCATATGAAGCATTACACACGGTCCCTCACGTCACAGCTTGTGCGTTCAATTGGCTAGATTCGAAAAACTCAACAATGTGGACTCGACGCAGGTTCAAGTGAGAGCGTCAACTAGCCAATGTATACCCATTTTTGCTCCATTCGCTAATATCTTTCAAATTGACGTAGTAGGAAACCTCTGGTAAAAATACTTTTTACTTCTACTCGTCAAGTACATTTCAGAGCCTGTACTTTTTTACTTTTACGTGAATATTTGAGTGAGTACTTTTACTTCTACCAAATTAGATTTTTACACAGGTAATTGAAAAAGTAGAGAATGTCAATACTTTCCACATCTCTGGATGACAGTCAGATTTATGTGGCGCTCAGCAAAAAGGACCCAAAAGTTCTTGCTAATGCTGCGCTTCAGCATTTCCACTTTACGATATCAAACAAGTCAGCTTTGTGACAAAGGCGCAGATAACAGTTGAGTAGCATAATGTTCATTGGTGTCCCTTGCTTGCAGACCGGGAAGCCTCTCTCTGAGTCACAAGCGTCACACGAGGCTGATAAACTGATGGTGCAGTTGTGGACCAACCTGGTGAGGCCTCACATAACGCGTCGCCTCAGCAACGCTCCTTCAGTCCGGCGACACTCGCCCATCGTTGTGTCAAACGTTTCTTGCAGCTGCAGCCCGCCACTGACAGACACAACACAGACGACAACGGAAACGTTATTGCGTTGCAGTGTCCAACTGTGGTGAGTAGGCCTACGTGGTTCGCTTACACTTGACCTGGGCACAAAAGTTTGCACATCCCTGGTACAAAAAAACCCAAAAACGAATGATTTAAAAAAAAAAATATGACAGATTATGATAATCATTACATTCCTCACTTTCTCCTCCCACCCTTAAAGGACCGTCCCTTCCTGAGGACGGAGGGAAACTCTCCTACAAATCACGGCGGTGACGCCTCTCCTCTCGTCCATCCCGTAAGTTGTCTTTTTGCGTCACTTGAATCCAAATGCGAATTGTCGAGGCAGCGTTGTGCGCCTCTTATTTGGTTTTCACTCTGGATGTTCTGTGTGCATCCACTCAGAATATGGGCACGCCGATGCTCTGTGAGGATATCGGCCCTTCTGACTCGACACCCACCTCGGGTAAGTGGGTAAAATATTACTTTGTAAAGTACATATATGTTTGCAATTGTTTTTTGTATACAAAGGGGGGGAAAAAAATACTTGATTTTGCGGAACGTATTAAACACAAGTGCGTGCTATTCACGGTTATATGGTACTATTTGTACTTCATTACTTCCCATTATCTCTAATTTGTCAGGTGTTTACTGCCCTGTCAAATACATGTCACATGTGCCGCGTAGTTGATAAATCCTTCTAACGGTAACTTGTTGTTTGTGTGTTATCAGTGCACGAACTGAGGCCGGGCGATATCCGAGTGGTTGCTGCTGTGGGAGACTCTTTGACGGTGAGTGAACCTGATTGTGGCTTCAATAATTAAGTGATATGCATGGGAAATATTTGACTTTTTTTTTTTACTGCTCATTTTGATCTTTTTTTTTTTTTTAATTGGACAATTTTAAGGAATTTGACTCATTTTAAAGGTTTAAAATAAAATGATACATTTAGAACAATGGATATGCTTTTGAGAGTATGCCATGGAAAAAAAGTTCACATGTAAAATATAATGAAAAAAACATTTAATTTAACACAGTATTTTGCAGTCTAGAGTCACTTTATTATTTTATCATTTCCAACTTAAATATTCACTAAAATGTGAATTGCGAAATAAGTGAATTACACTCTCTCTTAGTTAGCGCAAAATGTTTATTTTTTCCCCATTCTAGGCAGGGAACGGAATTGCATCCAGCCCAACAAACATCCTGGATGTGCTGACCCAATATAGAGGTTTATCTTGGAGGTGACCCAAACTTTGCTGTCTTCAAATGATGATTATTATTTTTAATTCACCATTTCTGGGTTGCAAATGAACCAATTTCAATGTCTTGTCCAGTGTTGGCGGCGATGGCAACCTCACAACTGTAACAACGCTGCCCAGTGAGTGCTTTTATGATTCCTTCTTGTATTTTTTAACTTGCACTAGCTTGTACTGAAATCATCTTGTTCCGTTCTAATAGATATATTAAAGCATTTTAATGCCAACGTAACGGGTTACTCTGTCGGGAGGGGCAAACAATACACACCTCAGGCTTTTCTCAACCAGGCTGTGGCTGGAGCAAAAAGCAAGTAAGTCCTCTCGGATGCTTGTTCAGTGGCTATATACAATATTTTGAATTATTTATTTATTTTTATTCTTTTTATTTGTGTGTGTGGATGTTAAATAGGAACATACCATCTCAAGTTCAAGCCCTCGTGGAGAGGATGAAGAATGACTCTGTAAGTGCATGAGTCCGTTCCACAGTAAAACTAAATTATAAGAAAAACAGTTTAGGGGGGTGGATGAAATCCACTTGTTTCTACTAATCATTTAATGAAATCCATCTTCAATGCAGAGAATCAACTTTAAATCCGACTGGAAAGTCATCACCGTGTTTATAGGTGGAAATGACATTTGCGACCATTGCTACAACTCTGTGAGTAATCGCTTCAAAGGAGCCAAAAGAAAGCGCATGAAAGAGTTCACAGCTTCATTCTTTTCCATTTACAGCTCTACTACTCTATGGAGAATTATGTCAAAAATGTCCAAGAAAGCCTGGATTATCTACACAAACAGGTAAAAAATAAAATAAAATAAACACACTGTCACCTCTGCAATTTCTTGACATGTTTTTGACTGAGAGCATCTCCACCAGGTGCCTCGAGCTTTGGTCAACTTAATCGAACCCCTGCACATTATCCCCTTGAGAGAAATGCACCTGGACGCCTCTTTGAAATGCCCCACCTGGCTCGTCAAGTGAGTCGCACGCCACAACTGCAGTTTAAAGCCACACTGGCTTCAAAATGAGCCCAATGGTGTCTCTGGCAAAATTCAACTTGGCTACAACCTTTTGCAGTATTATGTGCCCTTGTGTTATCTTACCAAAGTCCACCTCGACCTCAATGGACAAACTGGTGCAACTAAACAGACAATATCAGGTAACGCGGAGCAGGAAGTCAAACTGCAACGTTAGCAGATGCTAATGGAATTTTCACGTCGTCCTCTTATTCACATAGCTGATGCTGAATGAACTGGTCGAGTCCAAGCGCTACGACACTCGGTCGGACTTCACGGTGGTCATCCAGCCGTTTTTCAGAGAAATCATCGTGCCCAGACTACCGGTCAGTACGACTGTGAATATTTTTGAAGAATGTTTCTGTTTGTTTTACATGACAGTTTAGAGATAAAGCAATAAATTGACTGTGATGTATTTCCACTCCTGTCCGCTAGGTGGCAGTAATTAACATGCCTATCAGAATTCAAAGTAAACATCCACAACTACCAAAAGCGAAATCCATTTTGAAATATTTTTTTTCTTTTATTAACTTTAGAAGCCTACTTTTATTTATTTACTATTAAACGTTTTTAAAGTCTCCTGTCAATGTTTTCATCTACTAGAGACCAATAAATTCACTGTGATGTATTTCCACTCCAGTCCGCTAGGTGGCAGTAATTAACATGCCTATCAGAATTCAAAGTAAACATCCACAACTACCAAAAGCGAAATCCATTTTTAAATATTTTTCTTTTATTAACTTTAGAAGCCTATTATTTATTTATTTACTATTAAATGTTTTGAAAGTCTTCTGTCAATGTGTTTAAATGTTGTCAACTTTTGTCGTAGGACGGTCGTCCCGATCGCTCTTACTTCAGTGCCGACTGTTTCCACCTGAGCCAGAAGGCCCACACTCAGATGGCTCGCTCCTTGTGGAACAACATGGTAGCAATTAAAGATTTATGACGACAACACTGTCATGTTTACATGGTTAATGTTGATCTACTTTTGATTTTCTTTCTTTTTTCCCACAGATTGAGCCATTAGGAAACAAAACATCAACTCAAGATTTTTCCGTAGACATTAAACTGAAATGTCCCTCCAAGGTAGAGCAGTTAAATCATCAGCTCTGCACTTAATTTGTTTTCGAAAATTATTGTGTTTTTTTTAAATACATAAATAAATCAACTTGTACTGTACTGTATAGCCACGACTAAATTACTGATGAGCTTGGCCAGTAACTAATGAAGTGGATTCATTTCATTCTTTCATTCTCTTTTAGGTCCTTTTAGTAGCACAGCACCAGTATGTGAAGTTCAAATAATTGTGTTTGTTTGTTGACAGACTTCCCCGTTCATCCGAACCTATCGCAACAGCAATTACACATACACTGCTCCGCCACCAACACCAGCACCTAATACAGTAAGTAGTTGATACTTTTTTATTTGGCATACTCTTCATCTAACAAGTGTATTTAGTCGGGGTGTCAGGCAATTTTTAATTGTAATTAATCGCATGACTGAATAGTTAACTCACGATTAATTGCAAATGTTATATCCGTTCTAAATGTACAATAAAATATTTTTTCCCAAGTTTTCATTCTCTTGTTAACATAAAAGGGGGAAAAACAAACTAATAGAAATATGGCTGCATCATGTAGTCATTGATCCAGTCATTTCACAATAATTCACAAAATTGAGTTAAAATTAAAACGATGTAATGTACTGTAAAAACGAGTATGATATTGATTTGTGTTGGTCATTTTTCTGCCACTAGATGGCATAATTGCATTTGTAAGATATTGGTGACAGCTCAGTGCATTTTTCATTTCACTATCTTTTAACATGAAGTAACTCGGAAATTATGCACATTTTTAAAATTGTAAAAGACAACCGCTCCACAAATATATGCATTATTATTACTGCTAAATTTTGATGTGGCCGTGTCTTCCGAGTTGCAACTGGAATTCCCCCAGTACATCCTTTCCAAGTAAGGGGCGGTCATTAACTCATGCGTTAAAAAAAAATTAGTGGTGCTGAAGAGACTTTAAATCAAAATTAATGCACTCATTTTGACACCCCTAGTATTTATTTAGTAATCTTTGCTAGACTAGTAAAATGTACAAATGAAAAAAATGATTACTTGAGGGTTCATGATGAGTGTTGCTTTGTCTCCAGAATTGGGGAAGTGACTTTTCCTGTGTGGACCTCGCTCCATCGGACTCTGTGCCAACATCAGGTGAGCTATACAGCAGAAAAATCATATCAACACACAGTCAATCTGTAATAATCAGGTAACCGCTACCAGGACAGAGTTCACAATATTCTGTTCTTACGTTTTATAGTTCACAAGCTCAGACCAGCAGACATCAAGGTGGTGGCAGCCGTGGGAGACTCCACAACGGTTGGTGTCAAGATCGTTTAAAAATGTTTCTGTGTTGACTTAATAGAAATTGTTATTGAAGCAACAAAGTTTTTTTGTGTAACATTTCGACGCAGGCTGGCACCGGCGCTAAAGCGAAAAATCTGTTGGAGCTCAGTAGAGAATATAAAGGCGTGTCTTGGAGGTAAATATACGCCGATATGGCTGATGAATAACAGTCACGCTTACAATTGACGATTAACAACAATTTTTTGTTGTTCTTCACATACAGCATCGGAGGAGACCGCACTCTGGACACGGTTACAACGCTACCAAGTATGGTGATAAGGACTAGCCTTACACTGAAAAAAATGGGAAGTGATATTTACTTGAAAAACCACAGTAAAGTTCTTTAACTCAGACATTCTAACTCTCCTTGTAAAATTTACTTCAAATAGGTTTTTTTTTTTTTCAAGTCAATATCACTTCCCATTTTTCTTCAGTGTAGTCACTAGAAGTCCAAACAATGGAATGTTCTTTAAATCCACTATTTTTCTCTACAGACATCCTAAGAAAGTTCAACTCAGCCTTGAAGGGCTTCTCCAAAGGTCAAGGTTCAAGACAGAAGGGCTTCAACATGGCTGCGGCGGGAGCCAGGACCTCGTACGTGCTAACATTGACTTCTTAACAGGCTTTAAATAGGATGCGCACGCATTCATGGTGCGTTAAGGAACTGGCGAAGAATCTGACGACAGAGCATCTTAGATGATTTTTGCTTGTCTGGTGTGTCACAGGGACATCCCAAACCAAATCCAAGTTCTCATCAAGGCCATGCGGGAACACAAAGTGAGAACGCCAACAAGTACATTCATGTGTTTGTTATTGTTATTTAGGGCTAATCATTTTGCTGTCACACAGGAAGTGAACTTTGACATGGACTGGAAACTGCTGACAATATTTGTAGGGGGAAATGACCTTTGTCATTATTGCACTGACCAAGTAAGTTTTTTTGTTTTTTTGTTTTGTTTTAAATGGCCTGTACGCTAATATAATGTTAAAGATGATCTTACGGTACGGTACGGTCGTGTAACTTCAACTTTTCTGCAGAACAATGTGTCGCCCAGTAATTACAGCCACAATCTGATACTCGCTTTGGACAAACTTTACAAGGAGGTGAGTTGCATTAATACTACAAATCTACTCATCCAATGACTTTAGAAATCCGAATCTGATTTATTGGCCAAGTATGTAAAAATACACAAGGAAATTGTCTTTACGTCAGTCAAAACAAAGCAAGGCCCAATCTGTGCTTCTTTAAAGGGGGGCACAGTATGGACCTGGAAAAAAATGAAAACGTGTCTACTTTTCTACGTTGTGCAGGTACCTAGGCTGTTGGTCAATCTAGTGGAGATAATGCAGATTGACACTTTAAAACAAGTCACGAAAAACACTCTGGGATGCTCTTTGCTTCAGAGGTTTGTTTGGAAAATGAGCACAGTTTGACTTTCTTTAACAGCCAATAAAGTGTTTTTATGTTGTTGTTTTTTTCCTTTCCAGAACTTCCTGTCCTTGCATTATCAACCCCACTGCAAACTCCCCAGAGATAGAAAAGATGAAACAAATCAATCTTGAATACCAGGTATATGAAAACTGCATTTTTTTTCTTTAAAAAAACAACAACAAAAAAACCTAAACTTCAGTTTCCCCCTTCATAGATTGAAATCCATAATCTTATTTCTGGATCTCGTTATGATGGGAAAGAAGATTTCGCTGTTGTTCTCCAGCCATTTTTACACAATTCCTTCATCCCTTATATTGGTGTAAGTAAATGAAAAATAATTTGGATGATAATGAAGATTAATCTAAATTGTATATGTAACTGTGGTGTTTGTCAAGGAAGGAGAGGCAGACACCACTCTCTTCTCCGTGGACTGTTTTCACATCAGCGAGCGAGCTCATGCTGAGATGGCCGTAGCGCTGTGGAATAACATGGTGAGTAGTCCGCTAAATAAAAACGTGTTGAAATGATTTTGTCATCAATTTCCTACAAAAAAAGTAATATTTACTCGAAAAAAAGCTTTTTTTTTTTCCACTTAGAAATTATATAAAAAAAATAATTAAAAAAAAGCTACTCAAGGCTTGAAGAACGAACCCACAACCTTCAGGTTGGGATGCAGCCACTCTACCACCTGAGCCATGCCATTCCTACTGTGTCTTGTACCTCCAAGAGTACCGTTTTTTGGTCTCACTTTGGACACACTAGTAATACAGTAATGTGTAGTGGCAAACAGGAAGCGTGGCATGGCTCAGGTTGTAGAGTGGCGATCTCCCAAGCTGAAGGTCATGAGTTTTTTTCCTCAACGCTTAACTTTTTTTTTATTTTATTTTTTAATACAGTATATTATATTTTATATATATATTTTTTACAGTTGGAGCCTGTAGGCAGCAAACAGGCTTATAACAACTTCACATATGACCGCTCCAAGATTCATTGTCCTACTGAGGTACAAGTGTAACAAGCATTGATCATTTCTGATTGACATTCAGTCAGGTTATCAATTCTGATTATCAGCAGCTGACCCCTTTTCCCTCCAACAGGCCAGTCCCTTCATCTTCACCAAAGTCAACAGTGCACCTCATCCACCTTTGACGACGACGACGCCCCCCGGCCCCGCCTCCCACACCACGACATCACCAGACGGCGCGACGAGCGCGTTCGTAACCCGGTGCGCGAGCTCCCAGCCGCTGTGGGTTCCGGTGGTCGTGGGAGTTGTTAGTTTGATGGTGGGCATCGCCTCTGCCTGGTTCGTGTGCTCGTTTGTGCTACATAAGAGACGCAAGACCGAGCTCCCAGTAGAAATGAATGCAAGTGGATTGTAATGAGAATTAAGTGGTTTTAAGTTGTCTCCATTTTTTTGTACTACTCACTAATGTTATATACAACAGTAAATATTGTAATCTTTTGTAAGTGTGTCAAAACATTCCCAGCTGTCAAAATACTAAACTATTAAAATTTCGCCTTAAAACTGAATATCCCTAATATTTTGTCAGTAGTGTAAATGAAATAACCGACATGAAAATACTCACAAAAACAGAAGTTATCAAGAATGAGAGTAATTTTTTATTCACACAAATTAAGTTGACTAAGTGATTTCTTACTCTGTATTAAATACAAAATATATGTTAGTGTCTTTTGTGTTGTCGAAGTACCACATATGAGTGACAGACGACCCTCAGTCGGACTTGAGAGCTTCTAGCACCGACCGAGGCACTCGACTGGAGTAGTACTCGTGGTTCCTCAGCGTCGCCAGAACGCCGGCCGAGTTGACGCGCTTCACGTCGGCGTCGTAGCGATACGGATTATTATGCATGTCCGTCAGTTTACCTGTTAGGCGAAATAAACACATTCAAGTCGATTAGATGCAAAATACTGAATTCAAAGTGAATTTTTCATACCGCCAAAGCATTGCAGAAGAACTTCGGGAGCGCATGTGTCCCACTTCTTGGTTCCTGGACTTGCAAAGACGTAAGCGGATGCTTTGCCTTCAATAAGTTGGATGATCTGCAGACAGATAACTCCTTTTGTTGACTTATTGGGAATTATTCATAGTAAAACAGAAATTGGACTATATAAATTTAGATAATGACCCAGAGTTGTTATGAGAACAACCTGAAAGTCAACTTTAACACATCAAAAGGACAGCTTACCTTGTTCCCTGCCCCGCCCACTCTTAAAACTTCATGAGGTTCCATCGCATTGACACAATCCGTTATGAGCTTGTTGCTATGGGAACGGGTGGTGGTCACAATGCATTTGTCGTCCGCAACTTCTTGCATCTCAACTCCAAAGGCGCCCAGCCCCGACATCGCCCACATGGTTCTTCCCAAACGTGCCCCCGGCCCAATCTGACGAGGAACAAGCTCTTTTTGAGTAAAAACGTCGCCAAAAGAGAGATGAGCAATCCGAGCGGGATCGTTTTGTTTGGTCTGGACCTGGTAGTTGTAGAAAGGCTGGTTGATGACGCCTGCGATTGCTCGGCCTGCGTGGGCGATTCCGATCAGCACCGTCACATTATCCAGGAGACCTGAACATGCGGTATATTATAATAAATAGACACTTGGTCATTTAAATCATTAATTAAAAAAAATATGCAATGTACTTAATAAATGCACAATACAATTTTTAAATGATACTTTAAACAAACAAATACTTGCATAATTAACATTAATAATAACAAATACTTAAGAATAAATAAATGATTTCATGTGAAATGTGACCATGAACTGTGTGGTTAATAAACATTGAATTACACACTTTTTAATAACTGAAAATTCCAATGTTAATTAAAATGAGTCATTAAAATTTCAACATTAACAATATTTTTTATTTAGTAAAACACTTTAAATCTCAAAATCTCACAGACAGACAACTGGATGGATTTATTTATATATATTTTAATTCCAAATAAAACCTAATACATAATTAATACTACTAAAAAACTGGAAAAATCACAAATTATAATGTTAATCAGTAACAACTTAAAATGTGAATCTAAACAATATGTGTGATTAAAAATCACACATTTCTAATTGAATTCTGTTAATTAAATGATAAGTATGTATTCCTACAAAACATATTTTATGAAATTTGCATTTAGTTTCAAGATACTGTCGCCAGTACAGTTCATTAAATCACATAATTTATTCTCAGTAAGTTAGTAGAGTATGTGTATATAACTTACTCACCTTCAGTGTACTCCTTTGTGCCATCCACTGGATCCACCCACACAACTAGCTAATATTTTCAAAAGACAGAAACAGACAAAAAAAAACACAAAAAAACTGACCTAATGTCTGCTCGTTTACCAATTTTAACATTATCATCGATAAACCGTGAGCTCCGCAAGTATTTAAACAATGGCTGAGTTACAAATGCACTTCACAGAAATCAGTAATATTCTGGAGTAAGTTGGTATATCATTGTTGAAATTACAATCAAGAAGGAAACGCAAATGTTACAGTGTAAAAGGCAACATCACAAAAACTGCATTCAAGTCAGAAAGCTTCAGTGCGTAACTGCATTTCAATCACAACAACAAATGGTGCTTCAAAATGTACGACTTCTTACCTCCTCCTCTTTCAACCCACTATATTCAGCCGGACAGACTTCCTTAAGGATCTCTTCTGCATGGCCGTTTTCAATCAGGTCCTCCTTAATCTCCTCCACTGGGAGTTCCTGCATAGATTCACATGAAAAATCCATCATTTCCTATACAGCTTGTCCTCAATGGGGTAGCAGGTGAGCTGGAGTCTATCCGAGCTGACCCTGGACTGGTCGCCAGCCAATCACAGGGCACATAGACACAAAACATGCAGGTGTTTGGAATATGGAGGAAGTAAGAGTACAAAAAGACTGCGACAAACCACTAAGACATACAAAAATAAGCACACTCACCTCCTCGGCAATGATGGTGATTTTTGGGAAGCGTCTGGACAGCGAAGCACAGATGCTTTGCTGTGCAAGTCTGTCTGCAAGCGTCTGCAGGTCGTGAGCCCCCTCCTTTAATGCAATGAGAACAAATGAGTCCCATTATAGAAACATTTATGGATTAAGCCCTCACCTTCTCCACAATGCCGAGGTCTCCACGGTGAAGCACTTTTCTCACTATGTCTCCAGCTTTCTCAGCCACAGTATAAGCTGAAGCCACCAAGCGAAGGACCACAGCAGGACTTCCTGACATTGCTGAAGTATACAATACACACGTGACCATATACCACAAAGGTATTATATCTTATGTGTATACTGTACTTAAACGAGGTTAGGTGGCCATATTGAATGTAAAGTCATATATAGCACAATTTAGCAAAGCATACACGCTATGAATTGTACATTGCATTTATAATAGACACGAAAGATGTGAAAGGACTGACAGCTGTGCACTTGAAAGGGAAGCTACAAGCTAGCACGTGACGACCGTTTGCTTCAGAAACACATGAATACAGTAGTAAAGTATGAGGGATACTTACTGGTGTCAGCATATACACAAGAATAAGCGTGCAATCATGAACAGCTGTCGTACATTAATTTGAAATGCCAGAACACAAAACACCTATGGCCCAAAGAGCAGACAGTGAGCGACAAGATAGTTCTTGTTTGAAACCACTTCACAAGCGCAATCATTGTAACTGTCGTTCAATAAAGTACTTTAAATCCCATATAACCACCACTTTATTTAATTTTGTAATATTTGGAAATACCACCACGTGTGTTCGTACAGCTCCCGTTCAATACTGAAAATAGTGATTGTAGAGCAGTCGTCAACAAATGCGGAAGTGAAAGTAGTGTAACGCTCTTGCTTATTTTTAAACAGGCGCCTTCCATCCATCCATCAATCCATTTTCTGGTGGACATTCGGTGACATATGCAATAGTTGTATCTGTCGTTCACTAAAGTACTTTAAATCACATATGACCACCACGTTTTCATTTTGTATTATTTGGAAATACGACCATGTGTGTGTTAGTACAGCTCCCGTTTAACATTGAGAATAGTGATTGTCCAGCAGTCGTCAACAAATGCGGAAATGACATTAATGTAAGGCTCTTGCTTGTTTTTTTTTAAAAGGCGCCTTGCTACGTGAAAATGCGACACTGCTCCTGGTGGACATTCGGTGAACTTGCAAAACCAGTAAAATGAATACAAATCTTTATCACATGTCTATAACTACAAACCTTAAAAGGTTCAAAAGCATAACATTGAATACTGTAAAACAGTAGAGTATACAGGTATGACCCAGCTGGGCTATTTTCTCTCCTTTTACTTCTATTAAACCTAATATTGCTGCAATGTGAGCCTGTATTGGAACCCAGAACATCTCCAGTGTGAGGCAGCCAGCCACTACTTCACTGTGCTAAGATACTTACGGTACTTTTAAAACCCTAGGTTCAGAAAATAGAACATTTTCCTGAATAATAACACATCCATCATATTGCTACTGCAAATGTAAAACAGGAAGGGAAATAACTGTCAACAGACAAAATAACATTTAATGACATCACTGCAAGTACAATTTTCAAGTCAACATTCCAGTACAATTGAACAAGCATTTCAACTGTTTGCCAGGGGCCTGTAGCCCATCTCAGACTCCAACTGCTCCGCGGTGAGAGCGCCCGGCAGCGGCTGACAGTCCGGGTTGAAGACGGAATAAGCGCTCATCTCCCCGGGCTCCCGTTCACCCGGGTCACGCAGCCCCTCGTACAGCCAGTAGAAGAGGGAGAGGACGAAGTAGGGCAAGCCGAAACCCAGTTCCACGAAAAGGCCAAGCAGAACCAGCCAGAGGAGGACTTTGAGCAGGCTGATGTTGGAAAAGTGGAAACTTCTTGTGACCAGCCATCTCCCCCACGTGCCGTCCGCGTCCCAACCGCCCTGCGGGAACACAAGAATCCTCTCATTTTACTGCACGAAAGCATACTAATGATCTTTTCTTTGCAAAATAATACATCTGAAAACACCTGCTTTTATTTCGGAAAACAATGATCAACATTTTTGCCTATTCTGACAAGATACAGACCAAACTAGTAACTGAATCATAGTTCATTTTTCAGTTATGTTCTGTCAATTTAAAATAATGACCTGTTTTTGACAAAACAATTGACAGATTAATACATTATTAAAATAATGTTTAGTTGTTTGTTGTTTAGCTTTGGAGTACTAAATACAGTACAGCCACCCCTTAGCTCCGCAACTTGTCGTCATGGCAACAAACTGTTTGGGTTCGGAGTTCAGCAAGACAAAAAAAAAACAGTATGGTGTACTTACAATTCTCGATCCTTGGTGTATTTTGACAAAAGCACAACAGAGTCAAAATGTGAAATGATTACAATAGTGAACATTTAAAACAACAATTTGTGGAGAGCTTCTTTAGCTGTTTGAAGCACTTGAGAAAAACAACGTACAAAGGGCAGTATTCACCTCTGCCTGGTCTAAATTTTGATCATCTTGGTTGGCTGAAGGGTCGTCCTGGCTACCTGAAAGATCAGTGAGTAACTGATCACGACTGGAAGCCCTTTTACTCTGTCGCCGAGCCCTGAAATCTGCAAGCCTCCGCTCCATTGGGAAACTAAACGTGTCACTGTGCGTCCGTAACCGCTAAAGTTTCATCCATACAGCCCATCGACACCTTCAATCGTACACAAATAACAGCCACGTATCCACGTTTTAGTGACATTTCCCCGTCGTCACCACTTTGACTTTGTTTACGTTATCGAGCGCGTATGCCTGAAAGCAGAACCGGCGGTCGTAAAAGACTGTCGCGAATCTGTGCCGTCGGTGCACGCAGCTTTTTGGCTTTGCCTGCTCTTGTCATCATTGCGGTGAGTTTGATGCTAATATGTAACATTTGTAGGCTTTTTATTTGTTATCAACATAAGTTATACGGTTAATTCATCATATGTTTGTTAGAAGGTTCGCGAAACATCGCCTAGACATCAATTCAAACCACACCTATTTGCTTTACTAAACATCCATGTTACACATTGTCAATACGCGTCAGACTGACGCAAACTAAAGCTTGTCTTTCAATTTAAGCATAATAGACTAGTGTGACGTTAATACAGAACAGATGACGAAGTCGATATCGCCGTCAACCTCGCGTAGGCTCATCAAATCTCCCCCCCCCCCCCCCCCCCAAAAAAAACACGCTTTTTATTAGTATTATTTACTGTACTGTACAGTATAAATGTCGTGTGTTCTGCTCCTAGTCTCTTTCCAGGCATGGCCTCTGCACCAGCACAGCAACCCACTCTGACTGTAGAGCAGACCAGAGGTAATGTACTGCATACTACATTACTCATGCTAATTAAATACTCAAGTAGGCCAATCCTTAATGGAACAAGAACAAAAACAATCCAGTAGTGTTTTGATGCATAAAATCAGGAGTGTTTGTGTTTCAGTGGTACTCAGTGAGGTGATCCAGGCCTTCTCTGTGCCAGAAAACGCGGTGAGGATGGAGGAGGCGCGGGAGAGCGCGTGCAACGACATGGGCAAGATGCTCCAGCTGGTGCTCCCGGTGGCGACGCTGATTCAACAGGAAGTCATCAAAGCGTACGGCTTCAACAATGAAGGAGAAGGCAAGATATTTGTTAACGTATATGGCAGTTAGCGGGACCTTAGTCCCATCATGTGAGATAACAGGTATACGTTATGTGAGACTTGAAGTTGAAATGCAATCTAAATTTGGAATTTTGTCAAAATTTGTTTGAAAGTTTAAATGACTGGAATTGGTTGAGAAATCATCTCAGGTTGTGCTTCTCATTTAAGGTGTCCTGAAGTTTGCCAGATTGGTGAAGATGTACGAAACCCAAGACCCCGAAATAGCAGCAATGTCAGCCAAACTCAAGTCTCTGCTCCTGCCGCCTCTATCAACACCTCCCATTGGGGGCGCCATTCCAGCCTCATAACAGAGTTGCTGCAGAAATGAAAAATGTCATATTTCCATCTTTAAAATGATGCATTATGGAGAAAAACCGCGTGTTCCATCAATAATGTAATTTCGTGTACCTTTTTTTTTTTTTCAAACATACTGGTCAGTGGGTATTTGTCTATTTATTAGGGCTGGGTTTAAAAAAAATAAGAATTGATATGAATCAATTATTTTAATATCTTTTTTCTCATAATTCATAATATAATTCATAATACAATTTTAAAGGCCATTTTTATGCATCTTACTGTTTTTTTTTATTTATTGTTCACATGAATTTAAAAGTTTTCTTTCATTTATACCTGACTTGTTGTACTTTAAGACAATTCAAAATATTTTTAATTTATATTTACCATTATTGAATTAGAATTATGAAAAAAAAAAGTCATCTTTGCTGTCAAGTGTTACTTTCATTAACGAAATCATTTAACCAGTTACTGCCTCAGCAAAATTTAATTAATTTGCAATTGAATGTTTATGGAGTTTTTTTTTTTTTTTTTTTTTTTAAATCATGTTCTTGATATTTAAGAACTGATGTCCCATAACTAATATTTGATTGAATTGAAGTGACTCAAATCGGGGGAAAAAAAAAATCTTGAGGTTGAGGAAATTAGAATAGATACCCAGCCCTACTATTTATCAACTTTTTGTTTTTTTTAACATTTCCATGACCTCAATTGCCACATGATTTTGTATACTGTATGAAAATAATTGTTTTGTGTATTTTTGGAGAATTTTCCTTTGAACACCAAGACTCACAAATTTCAAATACAAAATGACGAAATTTTTTTGTTCTTTTCATATTTCCTTCAGCGCTGTATTTACAAATAATTATTGGGGCCATATTAAAAAGAAATAAACAATTACAGATTAAAGAGCTTTTGCATTAAATTAGGACTATTCCCGAATATATTCAGCTATATATCTTTATTAATGCATTAAGTCTTCAGGCAACAATAACTTTACACAGAAAAAAAAAAATGAACCACCTCTCTTTCCTAAGATGCTCCTCAGTTAAGATTCCAAAAATATTTTGCATATGAAATTCATTGGTAATGAATACGAGCTTTACAGTAGATGACGCTTAACACCCAAAATAAACGACTGCCCTCCACTTAAAAAATAATCTCTTATAAAGTGCTCATTTTCTTCAAATGGATGGAAGAAATAAAGTGCAAGCCAGTGCTTCAAAGTGTACCAAAGTTCTATTTATAGATTTGTCATCGTTACGAGGCTCGAGTTGTGCGTAAACGATCCATTCCAGTCATACTGCAAGTGCAGGGTCGACGTCTTGCGCGTTTGCTGCCTCCGCCTCAAAGTGATGAAATATGCTTTTGATGTAACGCTGAACTTTGCGACAGTCTGGACCCGTGTCCTTCAGCATGTCCTCCACCGACTGACGCGCGGTCGCCATGAAAGAGCGCAAACACACACACATCATCAGCTACTGGAAAGACTGGTTGGAGTTACACACATCGTCAACGTCATGCATTCCGATTATCAACCTTAAGAGGTTATATAGCCAAGAGATTAACACAATTTGAACAACATATTTCACAATGTTTCTGTGAATAAAGCCTCACCAGAGTAGCTGTGATCCCAACAGACTCTCCTGTCCTAAAAGCAAGATCCAAATTTTCCTTCTGGAGAGTAGACAAGAACATTTTTTAAATCATAATAAATAGTAAATAAATGGATGCATAAATAAATAAAAGCTGTTGTTCTTGTGTTCTGTCCCGATATTATTGGTGAGTTGTAATTTTGCACAAGTCGTAGAATCCTGGATGGGTGGTTTACAAGACATGTTTACAATAGCTACCAACTAGCAAAAACAATGAATGTTAAGTTTATGTTAAAAAATAGGGATGTAACGATATCCAAACATCCCGATACGATATTATCCCAATATGAAGGTCACGATACGATAATTACCACAATATTGTGGGAGGGTTGGCGATATTTAAAAAAAGATCATAATATTGTTAAAAAAAAAAAAAAAAAAAGCTCATACTAAAAAAAGTACAATATTGTGCTTTTGTACATAACAACAATGCCTATACCACTTACAATCTCTAATAACAATTTTGAGGCACTTGCTAATGCAAGCACACATTGATCGCTTTACAAGCAAATTAGGTTCCCCTTCATCTGACAATTAGCATAGATTTCAAACATAGAAGGTCAAAACATCAGTAATGAAAATTGAATTGCACAAATAAATTAGCCACTCTCAATAAAATTGAGATTTTAATTTTTGTCCGTATCGCTCAGACCCAAATAACAACAACAACAATAATAATAATAATAATAACAATAACAATAACAATAACAATAATAATAATAATAATAATAATAATAATAATAATAATAATGATCCTGAACATCAAAAAAAGAAAAGAAAATTGAGATTTTATTTTTTGGCCATATTGCCCAGGCCTAAATAATAAGAATAATTATTATAATATCCTCTTGTATTTATTCTATTGCAATCTTGACTGTCTCCTACCTTGGCTGCTGGGTTGAGGCTGTTGTACGGGATGCGAGAAGGCAGATATTTATGATACAAGGCACAGAAGGCCAAACCGTCCTCCCAACAGGTGCTGAAGTTGTTGATCTCAACGTACTGTCGGCAAAAAAAAATAAATGTGCAAATGCTGCCAGGTTGCAATTTGAACAAAGGAACATGCGTGCTCTCCAACCTGATAGCCTTTAGTGTGAGCCTGACACTGGTTCATCAGGGTCTGCCTTGTGCAGTCGAGATGCTGTAACGGAGCGTGCGGTACCTCCGGAGGGCTGCAAATTATGTCAACAAGCTCTCATCTTTACATCCTGCTCATTTTCCAGGCATACAGCCTCCTAATATGTCAATTACACCAAATGATGAACTACACTTCTTATGAGAATGTATTACTAGCCTGTCAGACATTAATAGATGGATGATGATTTTCTTTGTTTGAGAGAAAAGGTAAAAAGGCAAAACTATCTTGAATCATCTTTCCCCATTAAAATGAATGGGAATCAATTAATTAAGGACAAAAACACAACTCACTTGACGACTTCTGAGGGTGGGTCTTCATCTCGTTTTGCTGCAACTAATGAACAACAAAAAGTGTCACACCAAAATACGCGCATTTAAAGGCGACATCGTTGTGACACCAGTTGTACAACTTTTCTGACAACCCCTGTACAGTATTATGAAAACTGATTTGTTCTTGTTTGTATTCAAATTGTTGGGTCTGCTGGGGTAACATGGATAAATAAATTACCCAGAGGTGGCTTTGTGCATGCGACATCCATTTGCAGTCTGGATGGCTGGGAGGGAACATCTGCCGTGGGAGAAGTTTCCAAATCTCCTGAAGTCTCCACTAACACTGGAAAAGGTCACTGATTTATTACTCATCTATATCTATCTATCTATCTATCTATCTATATCTATCTATATATTAGGGGTGTGAATTGCCTAGTACCTGACGATTCGATTCGTATCACGATTCACAGGTCACGATTCGATTCGATACCGATTAATCCCGATACGAATTTATAAGTCGATTGTTGCGATTTTTTTCCATTCAAATTTAGAAAATACTAATCAGTAAGCTTGTAGAGTGTAAGATTTATATGAAAATGTATTATTTATTTATCTGAAATTTCAGTCTTATAGAGGTTGTAATCTGTTTCATGTTTGAACAGCATTAAAATAAAATATTAAGGCTTAATGTTCCGTTCATATAACATTCTTCCATGCTTAAGGTGTGAATCCTAACCCGAAGTCAGACGTTTTGTTGAATATTTTTCCATTAAAAATGGAAGTTTAAAAATCGATTCACACACACACACACACACACACACACACACACAAAAAAAAAAAAGGCAATGATGATAAGACGTTGAATCGGTAAGACTACCGAATGAACAATTCTGAGCTCTTAAAAAAAAAAAAAAAAAAAAATCGATTGTTTTTTTAATCGATTAGAGAATCGCGTGATGTAGTATCGCGATATATCGCCGAACAGATTTTTTTTAACACCCCTAATATATATATATATATATATATATATATATATATATTTTTTTTTTTTTTAATTAGTCACTAGTTGGCTAAAATGTGACCTAGCTAACTAATCAGAATAATGAAAGTAGCACTCTATAATAATGTACTTTATGACAACAGAATAAAAAACAAATGGAAAGAATGAATCCGTTTGTGGTTGATGATTTAATGTTTCAATACAATTCGTTGTGCTGCTCGTTAACTCATTCACTGCCAGCCATTTCAGAAAATTTCAAAATTTGTAATACCAATGTGATATTACGTTCAATAATTATATATAAACCGAATCTACCAAACAACAGAATAGACTGCCAACATTTTGTCCCGTCCCGTTCTTTCATAATTGACAGTAGAAAAATGTAGGTTTGCCAAAATACAGCTATTTCTCCCATGGACTCTGAAACGGTGTTTATTTGGTGTAAAATTGGGCAATTATGTCATCTACCGGTGGTTGGGCACCAGTAAAGTTGTTTCCAAGTTTGATATTTACTGTGGAGCATAGTCAGATTAGCCCCCATTTATCTCCGCTGTAAAAAATACAATTGACAAGTATACTTGTCAAAGGCAGTGAATGAGTTTTAAGGTGCTTCCGCCATGCTGAGACTCTAGAAGGCGACTGGTGCACTAGAGCTGTCAAAATTAATTAAGTTATCGATTATCAAATTAATCGACAACTATTCTAATAAATCGAATAATTGTTTGGAGCCATGTTTTTGAAGTCAAATTGTCCAAATCCTCTGATTTCAACATATCAACAGTCCTGTAGTCCTTCATGAAAGAAGACTGATTATTGTGTTTCATCAAAATAAGACATTTGCAAACATCTATTTTTACTTTGGTAAACAAGGACCGAACCGGTAGCAGTACAACATCAATCTCCCTTTTTTTTTTTTTTAATTCATACACGAGTACAAAATAAACACAAATGACTGGCTAATAAATATCAATAAGGGTAAAAAAAAACGTTTTGTAATACACTTCAATGCAATGCAATAAATTACCAACAAGGGGTCTAACCTGCCTCTGCGCAGAAATACACCATGCGTCATGCCAGTTACGAAAATAGAGCCCACAATGTGTAATTTCCTTGGATTCATGTTCTGCATCCTGATCCAGATGGTTTAAAAATTACCTGTGCGACAACTTGACTTGCTGTCCTGGTGCTTTAAAATATGATACATCTTCCCTTGCGTTGGCTCTTCTTTCTATTAATGAAAAAAAAAAAGAAAAAAAAAGTGAGAAACATGAGATTATTTTTTTTCAGCCGAACAAATTCAGCATCAATTGAAAGTGTTATACCGTCATCGATTGTGGCAACGTTGAGCTTGTTTTAATGGCGTTATTATTGTGACAGGAGTCACCAGGCACCGGAACACAGGATAGATTCCTGCTCCTGGGGGAGAAATTTTTTCAAATGTTACATCAGACTTGCATGTAACGCCGTGCAAATTCTGCAATAAGTGAAAATCTGTAAGGTTGAGCGACTAAATAATTAATTATAAATTTACACCCCCAATGTAAACTAGACTAAGTGCAATTTCTAATAGGTCAATGCTAAGATATGAATGCATGTGGAATGCTTATGAAGTAAATTGAGAGATAAATTATGACCTCCTGGTTACTGGACAATGCACTTTAACAACTGTGCCACCGAGCAGTATCAGACACCTGGTAATGATGATAAGTTATATGTATGGAAGTGGGCATGGAAAGTGATACTTAGAAAAAGTTCAGTTTGTCCGATTGAAAATGAATGGGCGGGAAAAGTTGATATTTAATGTTAAATTGTGCGAATACTGTAAGTAATGGAATCAGACGATATATACCCCGGGAGGCGTGAATTTTTTGAAGCAAATTTGAACAGTGTAAATCGGAAGCATTGTGTGGGAGTTGTTACGCGGCAATAAAAATCACAATAACATATGTGGGAATGCTTCACAATTAAATGTGTGGAGGTGAACACAAAAAACAAAGTGCAAGCATAAAATTAAACATGAAAACAAATCATATAGCAGGGTGTTGCTTAATGTAGACTTACAAATATTTTTCCGATGTCATCACAATCCTCCTCGGATTGCGCCCTCCTCCGTTTTTCTGCTCCAGCGCATCCACGTAAAACTTCCCAATGCCCTTGGCCGTCAGCTGCGAGATTGGCCTTTTGGCACCTTTCTCTTCGCAAGCGTCACACTCCTCTTGTTTTTGAACATTGTCCATGCCCACTTCCTCCACAAAATACATCGTTTTCATCTCTTCGCCCTCCACAGGGTTGCCTTTGTCTTCGACGAGTCTTGCGTCCACTTTCTGCTGCTTCTTCTCAAGCGAGGGCAGTTTGGACCACATGTCCGTTTGCTGGGAGCGCAGACAATCCAGCTCGCGCTCGGCCTCCAGCTGCTTGGCGTGGGCCTCGGCCAGCTGCTCCTGCAAGCTCTTCCTGTCGTCCTGGAGCTTGACACGGGCCTCCTCCGAGTCGGCGCGCAGCCGGTCGGCCGCGGCCACCGTCGCCAGCAGGTCCATCTGGAACTGCTGCCACTCCGACTTCTCGTTCTGATGCAGACAACAGCAAAAAAAAAAAAAAGGAGTGAAGCACTTGGGAAACAAGTGTGGCAGAGAAAACAGCAATCAAATCTAAAACAACAACCAAAAAAACTGAAATTGAACAACAAACTTACATTGAATGTCTCCCACTGGTTTTTCATCTCCTCAGCTAGTTTGTCTCTCTCTGTTATCAGTTGCCTGACTGACAGGATGAAGCAAATGTCAAACGATTACAAGTGTTGATTGATCAGCATCACAAATGCAAAAATAAATAAATAAAACTAGACTAAGTGCAATTTCTGGAGAAATTGTGCGGGAATGCTGAAATCACATTGAGCGATAAATTATGAAATTCTAACCTCCTGGTTACTGGACAATGCGCGTTACCACTTGTGCCACCGAGCAGAATCAGACACTAGGTAATGATAAGTTATATATATGGAAGTGGGCGTGGAAAGTGATACTTGGAAAAAGTTCAACGACTGTCCCATTGAAAATGAATGGGGAAAAGTTGATGTTAAATGTTAAATTGCGCAAATACTGTAAGTAATGTGAAATCAGACAATATATACGTCAGGAGGTGTGAATTTTTGAAGCGAGTTGAAATTTGAACAATGTAAACTGGAAGTATTATGTGGGAGTTGTTAGGCGGCCATAAAGTGGAGAATAAAAATCACAATAACCTAATGCTTCAGCATTCCCACAATAAAATACAAATAATACTGTTAATTATTTTTCTTGTAAATCTGAAACTGAACAATTTTCAGAACCCCAAACCGTTGGGTCAAAATAACCCAAGTACCATTTTTTCCCTTTTTATTAAAACTGCTGGGTCAAAAGTAACCCGATTGGGTAGAATGGCTAATTTAGTGCTGGGTCCAAAAGAAAGAAAAACGACCCAAATTGGGTCAAAAAGAAACCGACCCACTGCTCCCTTGGGTCAATTTGACCCAAAGTTTGTGGTTGTTTTTTACAAAATAACCCAATATTTGTTGTCATTGTTTTGTTCAAAACAACCCAGAAAATTGGGTCAAACTGACCTAAGTGTTGATCAGTCAATTTTTTGACCCAAATTGGGTTATTTGTGACCCAACTGTTTTTCGAGTGTACTGTTGTTTTTGAAGAGTAGTGATTGGTTAATTGTTACACACAGACAATCCGGCGCCAATGAAGACATGGCTTACCTACAGCTTCCGCCGTGGCATTGCCGCCGGGACCGAGGCCCGTCACGGTGCGATGGAGCTCCACCTCGGACCTCTCAGACGTCTCGGACCTCTCGGTGGTGGACTCGGACTCCAGGTCGCTCTCGCTCTCCTGCCATCTCTGATCCTCAGGCCACACCCTGTGCGTGTTTTGCGACGTCACGTTGCGCAGAAGGACCACCGGGGCCTCGTCGCAGCGGTCAGTTTGTGCAGCGTGGGCGGCCATTTTGAGCGATGGCGCCTGCGGCCCGCGGTGGGAACTTAAGTCCAGGGTTGCCAGCTCGACCTCTGAGGGCATTGAGTAATTTGAGAAGATATCTAGACGAGAAGGGAGGACTGTTACAAGGTCTGAAGCAAACATCCTTGCTTTTCTAATGTCAATACCTTGCCAGTTATGCTTTTTGGCTAGCAGCAAAACTTGACACTGACACGCTCTCGCACATTCTTACAGTCTCCCACTCTCTTATTCACAAACACCCACTCCATATGTGCTAGCATATTGCAGGGGGTACACAGATTTAAAGGTTTGTGATCGTATCCTTGAAATCTTCTCCTTTACCTTTACAAAAAAAGAGGGAAGAACTTTGTACTTGTGCAGCAGCTAACCATTGAATGCAATGCAGTAACCAATTCCGCCAGTAAAAAACAAAAAACAAACAAACAAAACTAAGTTTTCAGTTTTATTAAATTTTGTTTTATTTATTTTTTTCTGTTTTTTTTAAATAATTTTATTTTTTAGAATATATATATATATATATATATATATATATATATATATAAAATTACAATTATTATTATTAAATAATTATTAAAATTATTATATTAAAAATTATTAATAAAAAAAAGGCTGAAAAAATATTTTGAAAATCAAGAGAACAAAATGATTCAATAAAACAGAAATTATACCCCCCAAAAAACAGTCACAAAAACAGGAGTGACCTTTTTTCCCCTCTCATGTTTATTTTTTATTTTATCAGTCACTAGTGCAGTATTAAAAAGTGATTTGCCTACTTTCTTGCCCGTTTTTATTTTATAATACAAAATATATGCAATTTTATCATCAATTTGGTGAAGCTGTGCACTTTTAGTTAGTCAACCAACAGTTCTAGTCAGATTTCAATAAAATAAAAATAAAAATTAAATCAAAAAAATAAAAAGGTGTGTGTGTGGGGGGGGGGGGGGGGGTTGTGTGGGCGTCAAGTTTGATGGGAAAATAGAACAAAACAATTGTGTGTTACTTTTCTGGGCTACTGTATTTTATGCACCTGCTAAGGGACGGTAGCTCATATTCCCCATTGTGATGCAGGGCTTGATGAAGTCTGCACAAGAGGGAGCCAATCTAAAACGAAAAATATAAGCACACACACATTTTCCGCTGTTTCCAAATACAAAAACATGCTAGCTGGTCAGCAAATACAACACAAGATACATTATTATTATTTTTTTTTTAAAACACGATGTTGCTCCAGTCAAACGCAAACGCTTGAAGCAAGTTTCAATCGTCCAATTCATTTACATCGTTCAATTCGTAGTGTGACGTTGATGACGTATTAAACGGGATCACATGCGCGAGCTGTGATGACGTGCGGTATAGTGTGAAAAACTCTCAACTTTTCGTATACCGACTCGACTTTTGCAGAAGGCTTACATCAAGCGTGAACCTCGCCTGGCTCCGAAGACTTCAAACTCGATGTCCCCAAAACCACAGAAAGTGGTTTCTAAGGCAACAAATGTGACTTCCACTCACAGAAGCATACCTGTCAGCTGCGCCTTTCATTTCCTGTGGCCGGGCCGGGCTCAAGCAAGCGTCCACGCCTGCATATTTTCTGCCGTCCCTCCTCGAAAATTCAAATGACGTGTATCGGTGCTCTAATGTGCATAGAGCTTTAGAGATGTGGCCTCTAAAAGCTCTATGCACATTAGATCACGGATGGGATCTCAGATGCAGGCGTTTTCTTGTTTTCTTGAAGTTAATGTGGAATCTCTGCTGCACGGTCTGCACCCCCGAACTCTTTCGCCTTAACCAAAAAAACAAAAACAATAAAAAAACAAAAAAACATATATAAAGAGGGTTGAACTTTGTGCTTTCGCAGCAGCTATACATTGAATGCTATGCAGTTACCATTCCCGCCAGTTAAAAAAAAAGGAAGTTTTCAGTTTTCTTAAATTTTATATTTTATTCTTTTTTTTTCTGTTTTTACGAGTATTTTTTCTCCTGCTTTTTGGTGAATATTTATTGTTATTAAAATAGTTTTTTCAGAATATCTATTTTTAATTAAACAAAATTATATGTACAAAAAAACCCAAATAATTTGAAAATCAAACAACAAAAATTTTCAATAAAACAGAAAATTTAAATAAAAATCTGAAAAACAGGAGTGTCCATTTTTCCTCAAGTTAATACATTTCCGTAGAAACTGGCTTCTTACAGTAAATTTAAAAAATAAATAAATAAAAATACTGTAGGGAATGGACTATCACGAGCAAAAGCGGCTGGTACGTGAATTTGACTGATTTGTACATGCAGGTAACAAGTGTGTCTCCGGTTCGAGTCCAGGCTCGGACCTTCCTGGGTGGAGTTTGCATGTTCTCCCCGTGCCCGCGTGGGTCTTCTCCGGGTACTCCGGTCTCCTCCCACATTCCAAAGACATGCATGGCAGGTTAATTGGGCGCTCCGAATTGTCCCGAGGTGTGCGTGTGAGTGTGGATGGTTGTTCGTCTCTGTGTGCCCTGCGATTGGTTGGCAACCTGTCCAGGGTGTCCCCCGCCTACTGCCCAGAGCCAGCTGAGATAGGCGCCAGCAGCCCCCGCGACCCTTGTGAGGAATAAGCGGTCAAGAAAATGGATGGATGGATGGATGGTAACAAGTGTTAAAATGTCGCCATCTAGTGACCAAAATTTGCACACGCACAATAATGGAAGCTGCTAAGTTTAGCCAAAATCATTTATTTTTGTTTTTTAAAATGTTTCAATTTCATTTGATTTTATTCTCTTTTTTTGTGTGTAAAATGTATGTTTATATAGATAGGAAATTCAAATACATACAAGACGAGTAAGGACATTTCAGTTTGGTGGATTAATTATTTGTTTTAACAGTGCTTTGTGGCAATGAATTGCAATGGGATGAGCCGCTGAGCTGTGTATGGTGTTGTTCGGTTGATTGGATGATTTAAATGGAAATAAACAATTTGATAATTTATTCATTCAACAATCGGGAGCCTCAGTGGACATGTGGAGGAACCATACACAGGCACAACAGCGTGGCACGTCCTCCTTATGCTGGTCACCAGTCTGGTCACATGCTGCTGTGGGATGGCATCCCATTCTACAACCTGCACGATTTGTAGCCAAAGTGCTTGTTGGGCGAGCGTCTGGGAGGCTGGAGTTCAGTCTCAAGACTGGAGGTATGGTACTGCCCCATCTGGATGTTTCTATATTGAGAGTGTTACCAATAACGACGATGTGCAATGTCATTTTTAATTTCCTCCATTTTAACACAAGAGTGGCATTGGCAAACAATTTTAGAAGGAACACTATAATTATAGTCCATTTACAAGATTTTTGTGTCATTGTGTTTTTATAAGATGTGATTTGAAATTGAACGAATGGGCCATTAATAACAATCCGCAAATGCAGCAAATGCATGATAGAAGTACTAGAAGCAAATAAAATGGAATTATTTAGTAAATTAAGATTGGCTAAATGTTGATTTTTAATTAGACTTGTGTGTTATTGTTTTTATAATAATAATAATAATAATAATAATAATAATAAGAATAATAAGAATAAGAATAATAATAACTAGAGCTGCGAGCAACTATAAAGGGCCCTCGCAATCCGTGCCACATCGGGGTACTTGCATGTCAGGGTTGGAGTAATTTTTCATAGGAAACCGTCTAAATTGAAAATGTTTTTGCCATACTTTGTGTATGCAGTTTCATGGAAAGGCCAAAAATGATGCGCAATTAACAAAATAATATCAAAACGGCGGACTTTCTGTTAGGTTTGGCACATGGCTATAGAATACTTTTTTGTAGGTATTAGGCTGATAGGTATGCCTCCCAATATTCACACATCTAGCTGAATCATATAATCAAAAATGCTTCATAAAAGTATCTCGATGGCACTATTAAGCCATTTATTGCAAATTGCACAACAAATTGTAAAATATTCATGTTTGTGACAGGTCTGATGTGTGTGCAAAGTTTTGTGAGTTTTCATCCATGTTTAGACTCAAAAAAAGCATTTTACTTTGCAAACAATACATCGCTACAGCAAAGGCGTGCAACAAAATAAAAAAGTTCAATAACTTTACATCTTAAATATCTTAAGATGAAACACACCAAAGTTGAAGACGATTGGATAAGTTTCGTACAAGTTTGTTAAAATATGACCCCTATAAAAGGGCCCCCAAAATGGCTACAAATACCAAAGTAAATCAAAATGGCGGACTTCCTGTTTAGTTTAGCATATGGCTACAGAATACAAGATGGGTCTTAGGCTGGTAGGTATCCCAATTTTCACAAATCTAGCTGAATCATACAATCAGAGAAGCTTCATAAAAATGACTAGAGGGCGCTATTGAGCCATTTATTGAAAATTGCACAATAAATCTCTAAAATATTAATGTTTATGACAAGACTGATGTATGTGCAAAGTTTCATGAGTTTTCGCACGTTTAGACTAAAAAACAGCATTTTACTTGGCAAACAATGCATCACTATGGCAACAGCGTGTGACAAAATAATACGTTTTCGATAACTTTGCATCTTAAACATCTTAAGATGAAACACACCAAGTTTGAAGAGGGTTGGATAAATTTTGTAAGAGGAGTTCGATAAAATATGACCCCCTACAAAAGACTACAAAAAATGGCTACAAATCCCAACGTAAATCAAAATGGCGGACTTCCTGTTTGGTTTAGCATACGGTTCCAAGAGACTTTTTTTGTACATCGTGGCCTCTTATGTATGCCTCCAAACGGCCCTAATAACAATACCAATAATAATAATAATAATAACAATAATAATAATAATTATTATTATTATCAGGACTTTTACGATTGGGCAAGTGTACAAAATGTTGTGACCACTAGGCATACAGTAAATGTAAATACAATTCTACCCTAATGAATTTGAATTTATGTAAGAAAAAAAAAAAGAAAAAAAAAGGTGTATTAGCGCGTCAGACGTCATATCTATTTATAGCTCAGAAGTTGTGAGTGCACCACCACAACATCCTCCCAAGTGTGGTTGCGGACTTTAAAAGGAGGGTGGGTGGGGGAAAAATGGCGGTCGAGCGCACATCTGGACGAGCGCTGCCCACGTCCACGCATGCACGCGGATGCCTCCAGACGCAGCTCCACGCGCGACGCGGAATCACGCGCACGTCCCCGGCGGGCGTAAAGTGACCTCCCCTCATCGCGGACACAAACGGGGAGGACATGATCGCCTCTCGCCGGCGGTGCGAGAGCCTCGTGAGGAAGTGACCTTCGCCGTGAATTGAACATGTCAGCCATGAAAAAGGTAACGTGCGCCAACCTGCATTAAGCGTGTTTTTGTTGTTATTGTACGGCCACTAGATCACGTGTGCATACACACCAGTGAGGGGTGGTGGGGGGGATAGAAAGTTGTGCAGAACCTCAATGTGGGTGTGTGGGGGAAATGGAAAACCAGTTAATCAGTCCCATCAAGGACAGAATTCCCACTTTGAATGAACCAATGTACACTGGAGTGACTCAGCTGCATTGTACTAGTGCACATATGTCATTTTGTCGCACAGGTGTTACCATGGTTACTACAGACTCACTGCTGCCTTTTCTTGGACAAAGATTCAGGTAAGATGTCAGAGTTTCTTTGAGCAGGTTGGCAGCAATGTTGTCGTTAGTGATAGATTGAGAATTGGGGGGGAGACAAAAAAATCACTCTTAACACACCCCATACCACAATCTTATAGACTTGATAATCCTGATTGAGGAAAACAATACTACATTTTATTTGTAAAGCCCTTTACATTTGAAATCAAACCTCAAAGTGCTACAAGGTATTGAAAAACAGCAAACAGTGGAATGAATAAAATCACTAAATAAAACAAAACAATCATACAAAAATCATAGTTGAAATGACTTTCTGAAAAGGAAGGTTTTAAGTCCTTTCTTTAATTAAAAAAAAAAAAAAATCTACCGTCTGAGGAGCCCTAAGGTGGTCCAGGAGGGCATAAAAATAAAAAAATAAAATAATATATCTAATTGGGAATTTGGGAGTTATGTAATCTCAGTAGGAGATTTAAAAAATATTTTTTTTAAATTAAAAACAATATCACATTTCGAATTTGGGTGTTAAGTAGTATCAGTTGGAGAAATTTTCATTTTTAAAATTTTAAAATTCAAATGTGGACTATAGGAGTTATGCTGTATCAGTAGATTTGTTTGACATTTTTAAAATAAAAAAAAATGGAATTTGAGAGTTATTTAGTATTCGTAAGAGAAATTTATTTATTTATTTATTTTGAAAATTTTAATTTTGAATTTAAGAGTTTGGTTGTACCAGTAGGAGTATTTATTATTATTATTATTATTATTATTATTTAAAAAAACACATTTGGAATTTGGGAGTTATAGCATCAGCAGCAGAAATTGTTAAATTTCTTTAAAAGAAATCATGTTTGGAGTTGTTTTTTGTTTGTTTGTTTGTTTGTTTTGTTTTTAATCAGTTTTGGAATTTGTGAGTTGTGTAGTATCAGTAAGAGAATTAAAAAAAAAAAACTAAATAAAATGGAATTTGGGAGCTATCTAGTAACAGAAGAAATTTTTACAATTTTTCAAATAAAAAAACAAAATCAAATTTGGAATTTGGGAGTTAATCAGTAGTTCATATGACCAGAGTTTTATATGTCCTGTCTATATGAATGTCAATGACATGAACATAACAAATAATGTAACACAAGCAATCTAAGAGTATTTGAACATTCTGAAAGAATATTTTGAGTCAATGTTATATCATGGTGCCAAAAATATGTCTGCCTCATTATTTAAAAATAGTCTCAGACAAAAGCTCCTGATTCAAGTAATGCTGAATAGATTTTAGTTGGCATTTTCCAGTTGGTCACCACTGAAGTGCTAAAAATGTCACTTTTCTTTTGTAACGTATCTTGGATCACAACAGGATGGTTTTGATCGATATTGACCAGACTCATTTGCATGTAAGTGGATAGTAAAAGCTGTACCTTGTCATTTTCATTTCAATTTCATTTTGAGAAGATTGCATTCAAATGCTGACAGTGGACTTTTGGTCCATTTATACATCAGACACGATTCCAGAGTTAGTTTTGTGATTTTCCTGCCTTTGTCAGCAAAAACGCTTATGGTGGATAGAAGGGAGATTCTCTCGGCTTGTTTGATGTTTCTTCGTTTATCATTTCTTCAAGGTTGAAGCTGAGTGCTATGTTAAGACAGTGTGAACTTGCTTGTTGAGATATTGCTGAGAGCATTCGCATTATATTTGTTGACAGATCAGATGTAGCATTTTTTGGACACAGTATGCCACCGCAATGTAGCACCACTAGGTGGAAGTGTTTTCTCTCATAACATAGCAGCTGCTATGTATCATTTTTTATCCACAGCTAATAAGTAGTTGAACTTCCACTATCATTTCAATAACGTGTTTGACAATCAGAAACACATTTTCTTATTCTTATTTTAACCTTTCAGTCTTAGATAAACAAATTAGAGTCATTCATGGAGGTGAACTGTTTAAACTGTTTAAACAGTGAAGCACGCAATACGCAATTAGTCATACCCATGTCATCACTAAAAAGTTTGAAAATATTTTAAGAAAATGGCTACATTTGTTATGTTATACATTTTGACAAAAAAAAAAAAAATCTGAATGAAAAATTTTACTCATTTTCAAATTCACAGCTTAATGGTTGATTAACAAGGGGGCGGGAATCATAAAAAAAAACAACAACCCCAAAACAAACCAAAAAATAAATAAAAAAATAAAAAATGATCAGGGATAGGATCATTCTTAAAGGGTCAGTGTGTATTATTTAGCGCCCAAGTAGGTCAAGTAATAATTCATTCTTAAAAAAGACAACAACACTGAATTTCAATAATATGCAAAAAAAATAAAAAAACAAAAGTTCTATCACAAAGTACATTTTTTATTTTTTTTTTAACTCTTTGACCGCCATAAACGTTTAAAGACGTTCAGTATAAACCTAGAATTGGCCGCCATAGACGTTAATTGACGTCTACTATGTTTTTTTTATGGAAACGGGTGGAGGAAAGCCTTGGGCAGCTGTGCTCCAAGTATCAAGCCGATCGGGTTACTATAATGAGTATTCCTGGCCACTAGATGGCTGTGATGAGTCTTTTGGACAAGATCGGGTCGGAGACAACAGTAGAAGAAGAGAGGCGGAGCTAGAGTGTTGAGGGGGAGAGAATGGCTAACTTGGCTAAGGGAGTCAAAAAGGCTACAGATGGCAATCAGCTCACGCTTGATCCTTATTTTCAAAGCTCAAAAGCATCGACCAGTGCTCAAGAGCACAGTGATGACGGAGTTAAGTCATAGTTGAAGCGGTGACGCGGCCGTTTCGACCACGTCCTAAGGCCCCACCGGCTAGCGATGCTAATAACGTCCTAAGGCGGCACCGGCTAGCGATGCTAACACCGGAGAAAAGTGGTGCACAACTGAGCACGTCTGCACAGATGACGTTTCATCGGACGATGACGACTACTATGGGTCCGATGCAAGACAGTCTTGGACAGTCTTCCAAAGAACGTGAAGGTAAGCGCTAACATGCTAAGAGATTGCTAGTAAGATTACTTTACTAACTTTTCGGCGATCTGCTAGCAGCGTGTGTGAATGTGCTGATATACACTAGAACATCTATTACCTATACAAACGTGAATGTATATTTTATAGATCGTGCTCACAGCAACGTCCGACCGCTGGTTCTACGACGAAGAAAGGTAAAAACAAAACAAAAACAAAAACGTTTTCAATACACCGCAACAAGCTCCCCCTCATAGGGCCCAAAGTGACCCTTCTCACAGTGAGCAGAACAAAGGTAAAAAGAAAAAAAAAAAGATTCTCCACAGCTCTAATAAAATATTTGATGGTAAACGTCTTCTATAATTTACAGAATGTGCATCAACCAATACATCGAAGAAAAAAAGGTAAACATGCACACACACACACACACACACACACACTGCATCACACTGCTCTAAAATAATATATGATATTGAAATGTATATTTGCAGATCCCAAAGATTCTGGCTGGCTTGAAGTTGATGAATTCGGCTGGCATCCAACCATCTTCCCCTTTGCTGCAAAACCAGGACCAAGGGATGCTGCAGCAAAGCTGAATTCCCACCTGCCAGCTGACATCCTGGAGCTCTTCATCACGGATGAACTTCTCCAGCACATCGTTCATCATACCAACCTCTACGCAAATCAGTCCATGCAGAAGCAGACTGACAAAAACTGTTGCGCACGTGTAAATAGTTTGCAAAGAGTTTTCCAAATGGTTTGTTCGGATTGCTACTGTTGCATGTAAATAAACTGTTATTTTGCAATCAAAAAACATTTTTTATTGTTGGGGTAGTGTTTTATAGAAGTTTAGGTGTTTGTAGAATCACTCATGCAAAAAAAAAAAAAAAGTGCCAAATTCACTAGAGTGCATGAAATAACATCGTTTCACAAAAAGCTTGATTTCTCCGTATTTTGGAAGAAAATAGAGGATTTGGGTGAAACGAAGGTGTTTTCTATTGTTGATTACTGAAGATCCGAATAAGGTAGAAACAAACTTTTTTTTTTAGATGAAAGATGAGACTTCAATCTTTCATTTGGTAGCGTTTCCATAGTCCTAACACAACATTTTCTGTGGAGCTTGAAAGATCGGTAAAATTCTGTAAATCAGCTGGCAGTATAGGGGTTACCTTTTCCGAAACTGGCTGGCAGTCAAAGAGTTAATATAATCGTTCATCTAGTAAGTGCTAATTACATTATAAATCATTCACTCCCAGCAGCCATTTTCACTGAGGCAACCCCCTTCGTTCCTGGCTGTTTTACTGGATTTTGACAGATTTTTGCAAGGTCCACAGTATATTCTATTCGATTGCTATAAAAACATGGAATCTACCAAAAGAAAGATTAGAGTCTCTTCTTTCATCAGGGGGAAAAAAAAGTATATTTCTATCTGTTTCCATTTTGCAGCAATTAGCATTAAAATATAGCTAAGTTTCATCATTTTTCACAAATCTGTTTAAAACTGTTGGGAAAACGGCTTGTTGCAACATGGCCCTGATTGATCTCTTATCTTCTGTTGCCACCTGCTGGCCGTTTTTTTTTCTGTAATAACTACCATTGCTTTAAGCGACCTATTCATGTTATAAGCTGTATCATAGCCTTCTGTATGCTCTAGCATAAAAAAAAACGTATAAATATGTTTTTTGAAGTGTAGGAAAAGTATTAAAAACGTATTTATACGTTTATTATATTTTACGTATATTTTATTATAGTTAGCCTCTGGTGGTGCTTGCAGCTGGTGTCGGACCCAACGGGTCGACTGACGCTTACGTTCCACGACACGTGGCCCACAGTTGGTCGCCGTCACTTATTTCCATCTGCTCTGCTCTTGCTAGCTTTTGCTAGCTTCTCCCGCAAGCAACTCTTTTGCCGCGCTAGATAGTTTTTGCTACCCGTTCGTTAGCCGTGCCCTCGAGCTCTTGTGAACCCCTCTTGCTCGCGGCTCACGCTAGCTTGCTCACTCCAAAATATAATTGGTAGTAGCCTTGCGAAGTGTGGTCTGTCTGCTTCAAAATTGTTACATTCTATTAGGTCACCACTAGATGGCAATAAATAATACACACTTTTTAAAATGATCTGTCATTGGTTAATTTTATTGTATTTTTTTTCCTTTCAAATACTAATTTGATTCATCACAAAGGATTAATTCCCATTTCGCTGTTGGCCTTGTGTTGTCCTTGTTTCTTCGATCTGCTGTCACTTACATGACTTTTTTTTTTTTTTTTTTTTTTTACCCCCGTCAAAAGAAGAGCACACGCATTTCTCTTGAGGACTACCTGCACTCGATCAGAATGCCAATGAGCCGCACTCAGGGCCTAAAATCAATCCAAAAAGATATTCCTTCCATTCTAACATTGTCTCTTGACCCCAAAGCTCGGCTTTGCTGCAGGGCACAAAAGAGGCTGATGAAGTAAGGGAAATGAGAGAGTGGGCGGAATTTTAGTTATAGTTTGGAAAATGAATGGTCATGTTGAGACGGACTACAATAGCACTAAGTAGAGCGTACAGTTCCTTGTGAAAGAAAAACAAATCTCTTGCAAATATAGGAATTTTGGTTAATGGACAGAGTTGTTTTTTTATGTTTTTACATAATGCTAATCGTTAACAATATATATTGGGGAAAAAATTGCACGTAGCACTGTGCACCCCGCCCACTGGCCAAAGCCAGCTGAGATAGTCTGCATCTTATTGAAGGGATTTTTTTCATAATGACTAAGAATAATATATTGATAGTAATAGCAATAACCAAGTACTGTGATGAAGTTTTCTGCATGAAGTAACTACTATGGTTCACTCGCCTGCACTCTAAAATTATTATTTGTTTTTAGTTATTTTTTTTACTATTATTATTATTTACTGTTTTTAGTGTGACTTGTCTGCAGGCAGTTTCAGTTCAGTTGGGTTCCCAACTTCCCACTTAGTGTGAGTGTGAATGTACTGACCATCTGGCATACAGGGCAGATGCCCGGTGGGCCAGCCTTTTAACTCATTCACTTCTCAGCCATTTTCACTGAAGCAACCCCCTGTAATTCTGGCTGTTTTGTTGGATTTTGACTGATTTTGCAAGGCCCCTATTGCTATTAAAACATGGAACACGCCAAAAGAAAGATTAGAGTCTATATTTTCATCAGGAAACAAGGTGTATTTGTATCTGTTTCCGTTTTGCAGCAATTAGCATTAAAATATAGGAACGTTTCGACCATATTCACATTCCTGGTAAAAACACTGACAAAAAGTATTTGCTGCAACATGGCCCTGGCTGATCTCCTATACTCTGCTGCCACCTTCTGGCCGCAATAACTACCATTGCTTTAAGCCACCTCTTCATGTCAGAAGCTGCATCAAAGCCTTCTGCATGCTCTTGCATTAAAAAACAAAACAAAACAAAAAAAACATAAAACGCGTAAACACGTTTTTGGGAGGGAAGGACAAAGTGTTAAAAAACGTTTTTACACGTTTTTGGGATTGACCGAGTTAATTATTATTTTCCTACATTTTACTACAAGAGACTGGTCCACAATTTAGGAGGACCATCCATTTCCATCCATCCATTTAGAATATAGATAACAAACTAAAACATCAACAATAAACATGAGCAGAGCTACATGTTAGGCAAGAGTCGGGCCGGCCCGACGGGCCTACGGGGCGATTTTTTTGTGCCAGTCTAGCCCTGGAGCCCAATCATTACTAGTGAGCATTCTAGGGAGTAGCTTTCCTTGTGGCAACTTTGAACAAGATAGAAAAGTCAATGAGCACGTTAGCCAAAAAAACAACTTCCGTTCCGTTTGTCGTGACGTCATCTCAGCGCCAGTGATGATCCATGATGTTGGCCGAGGCCTCATGGAGCTTGACGTTTTATGAACACGCACGCTCATTACCGGCACGCACAAGCGAGAACATCACCTGTGACTCATCGCAAGTGCTAACAAAGCGCCACCCGCCGCCTGAGATTACAAGTGAGGGAAAGGCGCAAATGCGGACTTGAGAGAGGACGTCAGCACGCATGCTGATGGGATAGGGGGGGTCTGTAGGCGCAACAGCGCTGCAGAATCCTGAATCCGGCGCCGTGGAGAAATCCGCATCCTGGTTTTGCGGTGATGTGTGGGAGCCCGTGAAACAAGCAAGCAGCTCGCGCTACCGCAGTGGAGGAGTAAATGCGGAGCCCGACGGTGCTCCAGGTGATCCACAGCAGCCCAGACCGGCACACTGCTGTCTCCTCTTGCCTTCCCTCTCCTCCTCCTCCTCCTCCTCTTCCTTCTCCTCCTCCTTTTCCTCCCCCTCCTCGTCTACGCTCCCTTCCTCTGAGGGCTTTTCAAAAAAAAAAAAAAAAAAAAAAAAAAAAGGAGCAGTTGCCCATCTTCTGATGTGAAACACCTTCTCGGCTGCCCGCCGCTTCCCATTCATCGTGTGATGACACGCAGCGTATGTGCTCCAATGTCTCCGCGACATAGGCTCGTTGCACGGTAAGACCACTCCTCCACATTTGCAGTTTTTTTTTTTTTGTGCTAAGATTTAAACTGCTGCAGCTCAAAGTGTGCAGGTTGAACAGGTAGATGAGAAGTTGTGTATGTACGTATGTTGTCATGAAGCAGTCTGGAGCCTCCTCCACTCATTCACAATGTGCAGGTGTCTGTTTGTGACCGACTCCAACAGGGTGGGAGGGATTGCCCCTCACCCAAGCTTCTCCATGGGCAACATTGGGATTTGATCATCCTCACTGTGCACTAACATGTTTCGCTCCAAAACAAGCATCGTCTCATTTCATGCTATTCAATTATTATGTAATCATTTCATATGGATCTGCTTGGTGAACATACGCCTCTTCATCTGTCGGATTTTTGGGCAAAGCTGCCGGTCGGTCAGCTGGTGTTGATTGGAGCAGCTCAAAGCCTGACGTTACCTCAGGAAGGTTGACCCCGTTATCCTTGTGTCTGAATTAGTAATGGCTAATAAACGGGGATGCTGCAGTGATATGAAATTTCAGCCTCCTGCTGTTTGAGAGGGCTTCAGGCGTTTTGGATTTGTGAGTGGGTGTCTTAGCTAAAACACTTGTGCTATAATTATGCAGAAACTGGCCCCGAAAAAAGTCAGGCTGCACTGCTCAGTGGAACCGACATGAAACTTGGCTAGAAATATAGCTTGCAATAAATGTGACAAAATATTGATACAGCAATGCATTATATACTGTAATTACGCAACCTTTATATGATACGAGTCGGTTTTAGAACGCAGCTTGTAACAATTAAGACACATTTGCACATAAGCATTGTGAACAGGTGGTAACTGGTCGGACAGCCACTCTATCATGATAAATCATGTAGATATGCAACGATTAATCTATTAGTCGTCAACTAATCAATTATCAAATGAAGTGATAATTATTAGATATTGAACCATCCATCCATCTTCCACCGCTTATCCGAGGTCGGGTCGCGGGGGCAGCAGCTTCAGGAGGGAAACCCAGACCTCCCTCTCCCCAGCCACTTCAACCAGCTCCGCCGGCGGGATCCCAAGGCGTTCCCAGGCCAGCCGAGAGACATAGTCTCTCCAGTGTGTCCTGGGACGTCCCCGGGGGCCTCCCGCCGGTGGGACATGCCTGGAACACCTCCCCAGGGAGACGTCCAGGAGGCATCCGAACCAGATGCCCGAGCCACCTCAACTGGCTCCTCTCAACGCGGAGGAGCAGCGGCTCGACTCTGAGTCCCTCCCGGATGACCGAACTTCTCACCCTAATATATTAGATATTGATTTAATTTAAAATTGTCCAAATGCTTGGAATTTCAGCTCCTCAACAGTAAATATTCTCCGGTTTCTGTAGCCCTCCATGAAAGTTTGATGTTTATCGTTGGAAAAAAAGTGATCATCATTTTTGCTCATTTTCCTCATATTACAGACCAAACCAGTAACTGAATCAAAATTCATTTGTTTGTGCCTCTAATATCATCCATCCATCCATCCATCCATTTTCTTGACCGCTTATTCCTCACAAGGGTCGCGGGGGGTGCTGGAGCCTATCTCAGCTGGCTTTGGGCAGTAGGTGTGGTACACACTGGACTGGTTGCCAGCCAATCGCAGGGCACACAGAGATGAACAACCAATCAAACTCACAAGCACACCTAGGGACAATTCAGAGCGCCCAACCTAACCTAACCTGCCATGCATGTTTTTGGAATGTGGGAGGAGACCGGAGTACCCGGAGAAGACCCACGCGGGCACGGGGAGAACATGCAAACTCCACCCAGCAAGGCCGGAGCCTGGACTCAAACCCGAGTCCTCAGTACTGGGAAGCGGACGTGCTAACCAGTCATCCACCGTGCTGCCCCCTAATATCAGGATTATATCATATTGTGAGTTGGACATTGTGAAGGGCACCATTCTCTGAAGTCCTCAATTATCTCTAAAGTCTTTTGGAGGTTCAGTTTTAGGTTGTGCTGGGTGCACTAGGAGGACACCAACCATTCTACTTCCTGTTGCAGACTTTTCACCATCGTTGGTGATGAGGCAGTTGTCTGTGGTCAAAATTGAGGTACTACATTACGTAGGAAGTCAAAATCTTGGATGGTTTACAATTTTGCGATTGAGATCATAAATGGAATTGCTGCGTCTTGGATCTACTGAGTTCTATGGTAGTCGATAATTGTTTTGCTGTGTGTGTTTTGGAGGCAATAAAAATGATTGAGCGCCTCTTGCGGTTCATCACAATTGACCATGTACTATTTCCAATTCAAATGTTTTCTGATCAGTCGCTCTCCTCTTTAAAACCATCTGAGAATAACCAGAATCATACTTTTCCATTTTAATCCTCGCTGGCACTCTTTGGAACATGACCATGTTTGGTTGTGAGCAAGGCTTGTGCGGGGGCGTACGAGTGAGTGGAAGGGTGAGTTTGAGAGTGTTCAGAGAAGTCCGCTTCACATTTCAAGCGTAGCTCATAATCGATATGATTGGCTGCGCGCTGAGAACATAAATGAACACTCTTCTCTGACCCATGTATATATACGCTAAATATAAAAAAAGTACAGCAAATAGAGGATCCCACTCGCAAGTATCAGCCGCCGCTGAGCGTCACCTGCAGCTCTGTGGCCCAAGCGTGAATTTCTCGCTGCGCCATTTATTTGTTGGCACAAGCCAGCTCTGTCATTGTCACTAAAACATCTGCCAATAAAGGGCTTTCCTGCGTGACACCTCTGGTTGTAGCACACAAGCAACACAAACAGACACACTGGCTCGCTGGCAAACTCGTCGAGTCCAGAGCGATTGCACACAAAGCAAATGTGCGGACGGAGCATACTAAAGACTAGTAAGTAACAATATGGTAACCAAATGGAGACCAGACTTTAGACCAGGTAAAACCAGGTCTAAGTTGTGACATGGGTGATGTACAGGTAGTCCTCTAGTTACGAACATCTGACTTACACAGATACGAACAAAGGCTGACTGATGTCCATAAAAGCTCTATTTTGCTTGCAAGTTCATATTTAAGTGTGCACCACATCATACAATATGGTACAGTATTGTACTTTAGTGCCCCGCTCTGCCACAACCCCGCAGATTTGCACATTTCAACTGACTAAGCTTCGGAAATCACTTGAATCTGACTCGGCGGTCGCCATCTTGACTCGTCATATGCGCCAATGACATCCATGTGCACTTCACGGACAGTCGGAAAACAATTTCCTGAAAACGTTACACCCAACAAACCACTTCAGCAGCCTCACATGAACTCCTCCACCATCTATGTACAGTAAGCATATTCATGTTGTTTTTATTACATTATACTGTATAAGAATTCAATTTAACTCATTAGCTCCCAAAAACGTATAAATACGTCATATTTTAAATGTTTTGTGTCCTAAAGACGTATTTATACTTTTTTTATTTTATTTTATTTTTTTTATGCCAGAGCATAGAGAAGGCTTTTATGCAGTCTCTCTACTGCAGAAAATGGTTGAGTGGCAGCAGAGTATAAGAGATCAACCAGGCCATGTTAAAACTCCCAGTTTTCCCACAGTTCTAAGCAGAATTGAGAAAAACGATGCAACTTAGCTATGTTCTATTGCTAATTGCTGCACATTGGAAACTGATAGGAATATACTATTTTTCCCTGATAATAGAAGAGACTCTAATCTCTCTTTTGGTATGTTCCATATTTTTATAGCAATAGAACATAATATTTCGCGGGCCTTGAAAAATCAGTCAAAATCCAGGAAAACACTTAAGTGAAAATGGTTGGGAGTGAATGAGTTAATGTACTGTGAGGAAAAGCGGGTCAGTTAATGGATGATGGAGGGATGATGTAATTTAATGTATGTTTCTCAATTTAATTTATGTACTGTATCGAAAGTATATACCTATGACTATGAAACAAAAAAAACTCGAAATCACAGGTGTCAAAGTCCAGCCCTAGAGGGCCAGAGTTCTGTTTTCGAGGTTTCACTACTCCAACACACTTGATTGATGATCAGGCTCATAATTGTGCTCCTGCAGAGCTTGCTGATGAGATGACCATTTGAATCAGGTGTATCGGACAAGGGAAACCCCTAAAACCTGTAGGACTTTGACACCTGTGCTCTAGCTCAGTGGTTCTCAAACCCAGTCTTTCAAGTACCCCTATCTAGCCTGTTTTCCATGTCTCCCTCAGCCAACACGGCTGAGGATCGTTATCGGGCTTCATGCAGAGCTTGCTGATTAGCTGATAATTGGAAACACCCGTGTTGGTTGTTGGAGACGGAAAACAGGCTGGACCACGGTTGAGAACCACTTTCGTCATACCGGAACTAGAACTACTTCCTGCTTCCGTGTCTAACAATCATGGGAAATGTCGTCCTACTAGTAACTACTAACGCTGTTGTTGCCAGTCAGAGCACTGAGCAAAATTGGTTGGATAATGTTGAGTGCATTGCCTTGTTTAGCACTGTTGAACTATCAACCAAGATAACATATAGCATTAACTAAAGCGGTAACACAACCCAGTCACCAGACTGACTAGCGATTAAATTTGTTATAGTTCCGTGTGAGAATTTATATTTGATTTAGCAAAATTATAGTGTCCCGGTTTTAAATTTTGAAACTCTGGTTGTCATGGTTTGGGTTGGATTTTGGTTTGTTTTTGATTTTTTGATTTTGTCAAGGTTCCAGTTTTCAGTGGGTTTTGTTTGAGTTTGTCATCATGTTCCTTTAAGTTTCTGTTATGATCTGTTACATTCTGTTTTGTTTTACATTGTGTGTCTCCCATTGTCTCATCAAGCATTGTCCTGCCCACCTGTGTTTGCCTGACTTCCTTATGTGTCAACCTCTCAGAACCCTCTGCCACTTGTGTCTTGTCCAGCTGTGTCTCATCGTGTCAACTAGTATGTGCGTGTGCATTTAGTTTCTTGTCTCCCCTATGTCTGTGTCGATTCATTGTCATTTTCCTCTCGTCATGCTGCCGGTTTTGTTCCACGCCTTGTCTCGTTTAACGTTTTGGACTTTGTTGTTTTTGTTTCTTAGTTTGTAGCTCATTTTGGCCTCCTCGTTTTTGTTTTTTTAAACTTTTTTTTGTTTGTTTTATTACCTCATTCTTTGCTTCATCGCCCTGCTTCTCTGCATTTGGCCCACCAACACACCTCAACCGTAACACTGGTCACCTTCCACATTATCACAGTTTGATGTTCAAAATTTGCACAGCATTGTTACGCTCTCTGAATATTCAGGTCAAACGTCAAATGATATGTTAGGCGTTCAACTTTGGAACTTCCTCTGTATTTTTCACGAGGAAACCCCTTCATCCAGGTGTGTGTGTCCAAACATGTTGCAGGTAAAAAAAAGCTGTTGCAATTAATAATACAATCACCCTCCCGGTGTGTGGTGTTATGCTTTGGCTTCCCTTAATGAGGACTCGATTCATCTTCAGTCTCTGACAGTATGCTGAGCGGGAAATGTTGCTCTCCAGCCTGTTTCCATGGAGATGCTCATGGAGCTGTAGCACCCCCCCCCCCCCACCCGCTTCTGCTGTACATTCCATCGAACAGTGCCGCTTCATAATAGGGATCTGGGCCAGTGTGTGTTTGTGTGGGAGATAATAACGGTGCGTCCAAGGGCTGCATATTTTCACATGCACATTCACATTCACATGTGTTTCACTGTTGTCTCTCACTTTGTCCAGCATAATCTTGAAATGTAGGCGTGTCATGAAGGCTGGATTACCAAGGAATGAACATTATTGACAAACCGTAAAAGCTAATGTACCGTGTCTACTGTATGCGTGAGAGACATTGCGAGTCGGAGGAATGGCGAAAGAGCGGCATCAGGAAAGTGAGAGGGTGAAGAAGTTCAGGAGCGGAGACAAGGAATATCGAAATTGACTCAAAAGTTACAAAAATGACACTGATATCGCCAACAAACAGCAAACTTGCATCGGCTGCGCAATTTTTGGAAGGTGATCACTGAGAGGATTGAAAAGATTTTTTCGTGTTGGCTCAGGCTTTGCAGCACCTTTCTTTTCCTTTCTGCATTCTCTGCATACAGAGCAATTATAGTGGATTAAATTTCAATCTGTCAAAAAAATAAATAAATACGCCCACTCTTCTGCTCTCATCCCCTTTGCAGATGAAAAATTATCGCAGTCATTTGGGCAGCACTCCTCCATGTTTTGTAATAGCAGAACTTATCCGTCGTTGCTTTCTCTGTTAGTTTGCCGTTAAGGGCACGCACAAGATGGGAGAAGCAAAAATGAGCTAATAAACTCAGAGATGATACATACGGTTAGGGATATAACGATAATGGCAATCTCGTGATATCGTGATATTAAAACTGTCAAAATATATCGTCGTCATGTCACAATATTAAAAGCAGCACACCTGTTTAAAAAGTTGGGTTGATTTCCATTTGTGCAGTTCTAGCACCCTCTGGTGGCTAGTTTGTTTTAGTTTTTTTTTTAATACAGTTTAATTTTCACAAGGCATGTTTTGGCCCTTCTATGTTTAAAATCTACGCTCATGCTCACATGTATGGGCACATAATATGCTTGTGAACATAGTCAATATGTTAGCTCTTTTTTTTTTTTACAATATTGTAACGTCGTTTTGTATCGCCAACCTCCCCACAATATCATGATAATTATCGCATCGTGACCGTCATATCGTGATAACATCATATCGTGATAACATCATATCGTGATGTTTGGATATCGTTACATTCATACGGTACTAACAGTAGAGGTGGGAATCTTGGGGCACCTCACGATTCGATTGCGATTACGATTCAGAGGCTACGATTCGATTATAAAACGATTATTGATTTCCCCCCCAGGCAGCAGAAAAAACCCCCAATGTATTTTGGTGCTTTTAATGTTTCGTACATTAGTTACAAAAATAGTACAAAAGTCCTCTCAGGCCTAAATAAACTACTATTTCAGTATCAAGTTAACAGTTCAAAACAGTAAATAAAATACTCAAGTCCTCATTCTGTAACAACAGCTTTTAAGTATATTCAGTCTTCAACAGAATAAAACATAGCATTGAGCAAAAATATATTATTTTTATCCACTCAAAAGTGCACTGAGGTATAAATGAAAGACAATGTGAACTACTACTTCAATACAAATGCCTAAAAAAAAAAAAAGTGCTTTCCTGCTTTTTAAGTTGTGTAAAGATGAACATGTAAACATTAAAGTTTCTCAGAGGTACAAAAAAAAAACCCCTCAAGTGCTTTTCTGCTTTTTAACTTGTGTAAACATGAACGTGTAAACATTAATGGGATCGTTCGGCTTTTTTAACATGAATCTCAATTTGATCCTCACCTCCCGTGTGTGCGATCAGCGCTGACTTCGGCGTTGGACGAGAGGAAAATAGTCCAGCAAGCTGGCTGGGGTCTCGGAAATAAAGCGTTTTTCTTCTAAAAACTATTTGTTTTCAAAAGCGTGATACATTTCCACCACAATACTCTTTTCTGAATAAAGTCAGACGCCATTACCGCCAGCCACTACTTTTCTGTTCGTTCGTTCGTATCACTGCGCGGCGCCCTGTAGAACGCTAACCGACGCACTGCAGCCAGCTAGCTGATACTTCCGCCTCAAGTTGTTTGCCTTTTCGGAGCAGGTCTGATCTCACGAAGAGGTGGGTTGGTCAGCTCAGCCATGCTTGTTGTTGTTTTGAATCTCGAGGCGTGAGTTGTGGATGTGTACTCTCGGTCCGTCCCAAAAGCGTCCCGAAGACCGCGCGCGCTACTGCGTTTCAGTTCCGCGTACTTTTCGCTCCGGTTCACTTTAGTTTCGCTTCCCTTGGCATATTTATATAATCGGAATTTGGACGTTTGTGAATCGTTCTCGATTGTTCCACGGCCGAATCGTGAATAATCTAAGAATCGGAAATTTTGCACACCTCTAACTAACAGTATAGTGCTCACCATCTGAAATGGTACCTTTTATCAGTAAACCATAAAATGTAGCCGTATAATGTATATCATTATCATTAAATCCACTCATTAAAGAGTAAAGATTGATTTTTCAGGGCCGATTATTAGTAGTCAAGGAGGCCGATAACCAATATTTTGAGCCGATATTCATTTTCGGTAAAAGGGAAAATATTGATGTCAAAATAAAATAAAATAAGAAAACTAAAAACTCCACCTCACTTTGTTGTCATGACGTACTTGTGTATTTATTTGAGCTTCTTTGTAAAGGTGCACGGTGTGTGTGTCTGTGGTTATAAAGGTTGACATTACCAGATGGCTTTGGTGCCACTTCAGTGCCATGCTACTCGCTGTGTGTTAATAGTCAAAGTGCTCTGACTCACACTGAGCAGAAGCACCTGCCAGGTGCTATGTGTCCACATGGGGAATTCAGAGCGCTAATGCTAATGTGCTAAATCACAGTTTGGTCAGGCATTTTTATTTTTATTTTTTAACTTATTCATGGTTTTGGCTTTATTTTTTATGGTTTTGGCTTTTTGTTTTATAAAAATAAAAATATGATAGAGCAGATCACATTTAAAAAAAATGTTACTCTATTAAGATTGTATTTTTGCTATGTAACCATTTGTAGACAGGTGTAGTAATTTTTTTCAACCATCATGGACATGACTAGTAGACACGACTGGACGCGGGTTAGTTTTCAGTACCTGTATGGCAAAGTTAGTCACCCCCCCCCCCCCCCCCCCCCCCATAAAAAAAAAAAGAAGAAGAAGAAGAAGAAGAAGAAGAAGAAGAAGAAGAAGAAGAAGAAGAAGCATCCTGTTGCTTTCGCGACCCTTTTTTTTCTCCACACCGAATCAAAGTGCACTCTTAATGTTACACTTACATTCATTAGGTGGTCCCAAATGGCTCCAAATGAATGCTAATGTGCGCAGATTGTGTGAGCAGCAATTTGACAACACGTCTAACATAAAAACTCCATAACATGCTAATGTGACAATGTTGTTCTCAAGCTGCCAATTAATTCATAACGAACAGTCAAATAGTCGAGGCGTGCAATTAGTGAAACTGTGGCTGATTTCCCTGATCGGTACTATTTCTTATCTTACTAGATCACCGTAAACAAACATACACATGGTGCTATCACACAAACACATTTTGATTTGTTTGAATCAATTTGTAGATGTTTTTCTTTTGTCAACCATTTTTCCGTGGTCGACTTTTGTGATACGTGTAGCGCAGGGGTGTCAAACTCATGTTGGCTCAGGGGCCGCATGGAGGAAAATATATTACCAATGGGGGTCGCATCGGGAAAATAACGGTATATAACTTAAAAAACGATTGCCGTCAATTATACGCAGATTTTCGCTATTTTTGTGCCAGCCCTAAATTACGGCGCTCAACTGTAATCTAATTGTTGCAAAAAAAATAATACAAATGCAAATGGGAACGGAGTCCTGGATGTGTTCAATCGACCTGTTTTTCATATATATTGTTCCCAGAATGCATTGCGTGGCACAGTTATTGACGTTATAAGGATGCTAATCCTTGTCATATCCATTTGTGTTACCAGTAATTTAATTTGTGTCGTATTTAACACGTTTGTGGGTGTATGATTAAAATAATAACAATAATAATAATTAAACAAACCGTAACTTTAAGTTGTGTGTAAAATAATGACATCCAGGACAATTCCTCCGTACAGGGACTGCTTGTGAAGTGACAAATTTTATATATTTAGATTGTGGCCGACTGATTAATTAGTCCGACATTACCTTTTTTTTTTTGTAAATTTATTTATTTATTTATTTATTTATTTTTTATTTTACAAAATTATCTCGCGGGCCGGACTAAACCCCTTTGCAGGCCTGATCCAGCCCACGGGCCTTATGTTTGACACCCCTGGTGTAGCGTAACAACATAATGTCATCGGCACATGGACATGCAGTGTAAATCCAACATGCCACACGTCATTGTGAAGTATCACTTTTCCACTTCTGCTCGTCATTCGTCAGGATCATCGAAAGGTTGTTTGGAGATTAATAAAAAAAAAAAGGGAGGCCCGGCCTGGCGGATGATGTAATAAGTACGGCGGTTGGCTGTTGCCTGGATACTGTGAGACGGCAGAGAAAACACTCCAGCCAGGTCGTATTGTCTCGGTCACCGTGATGACAAAGAATTTTGAATAAACCAAACCTGCTGAACGGTTTTTAAATGACGTGACTTATAAAGCTTTGCATGACATGTGTATTTTGTTCAGTTAAGTTTTAGCGCCATCTTTTTTGCACAATTGTGCTCTTAGGTGCGCCGTGACTTATGAGGCTTTACCCAGCTGATATTGATTCTTTTTCGCAATGTGTAAGTGTGGAGTAAAAATGATGACGAAGCATGTTTTTCTAACAGCGTTTAGCACATCTCCTGGCTCAGTCACGCGAATCTAATTGAATATGAGCTGCACTCTCACTTTGCACTTCAACACTGAATTGTTCAATGTCTTTAAATTCTAATTCGAAAAGTGATCCTCAGCCGGTATGTGTAATGGCCTCCACTTACCAATACTTTTAGCCAAACTGTCAGTCTGATGGAAACCTTGTACCAACAACGAGATTGTCAGTGTTCTCAGTATGTTCTTCAATAAATAAAGAAATAAATAAAGAAATAAATAACTAAATAAACACATAAATGCTACAGTATATAAACCAAATTATTTGTAATATTCCAGTAGAGTTATTATAGTTTTGGAATTTTTTATTTTAGTTAGTTATTAGTTTTCAGAGTGGTTCTGTTATTTTTTATTAGTTTTAGTTCTTTAATGCTTAGTTTTAGTTTAGTTTGTTAGTTTCAGGATTAGTATTAGTTTTTTTTTAAAGTGTATTACTTGTGCGCAATATTTAAAAAACACCATGGGAGCGACATCATATTTTGGTGCTTTTCTATTGGCTGCTGCTAGATGACATCACTTCTGTGTGACATACTTTCAAACGTCATTATTCCGGTTTATATCAAAATAAATCGACTAAAAATCACACTAAAGACTAAAACGAAGTACATTTTTACTATAATTATAGTTTTAGTCAGTTTTGTAAACATAAAATGTAATTTCACTTCGTTTGTTTTTTAAAAAGCATTTTCGTTTATTTTATTTTGTTAACCAAATTGTTTTTAGAATTTTAGTTTTAACTATTTCGTTAGTTTTAGTTAACTAAAATAACCTTTAATTGCACCTGTGTTTTTTTTGACACCCTCCCTTCTTTGACCATCTCCAAACATTTTTGTTTTGTTTATTTGATTTGAACTGAGTCAAATGCCATTTTTAGCATATGTCGTGGGCCACTGAAAAAATGGGCGGAGGGCCGCAAATGGCCCCCGCGCCGTAGTTTGGACACCACTGTTCTAGTCTAAAAATCGTATATTCAAGACGGCTGTGGTCGATATGGGCTGAGTATTTTCGTATTTTTCAAAAATTTTGAGGTAAATTGAAATAAAATTTAAAGTAATTTTCTTATTTTACTATATTTTCTTGACTTAAATTTTCTGCTGTCCTTTTTGCAGTGCAAAACCGTCCCGTTCTGTGATGGATGTGTAGCGACAGAGCCCCCCCTTTTTTTTTTTATTGCCACGTGCTGCCGTGATGCCAGGAACTCTTTGAGAGACTGGCTGTGACCTTGGGAGGAGGCCAATCTGACTGGGCCTGTCTGGATGACACGGACACTTGCAGCCAGCTGTCCCTTTTTTGGGGGGGAGCAACACCCGCTTAATGAGTCAGTGATGGCACTTGAGATCTAGTGCTGAGATCAAGTTATCTTCATGATTATTGCCTTGCTACAAAAAAGGAATTTCAAGTTGTTTCAGCTTCGGTAGCCCATGGGAACTTTTTGAAAAGGCACACTTGAAGCCTTAATCTCTTCCGACTTTAAGTAACTATTCAGACCTGAATGTGGCTGAATGCACTTGCGATGTTCTTTGACACTATCATGCTAGGTGAAACTGAGCTGCTTTTTACACACTACACAGAACGTTACACCTTTTCAGTACACCATCAGGAAGACTGCCGGTAGTTGTACATGGATGACATAGAGTCACATCAGAAGTTAGCGGTGATACTGCAATACATAAATTACATAAATAAATGGCATACCTCAAATCAACACCTCATTTTTTTCACTTAAGTAAAACATTTGCCAGCTGGTGGCTGCAATTATCTGTACTGTGACTGATGCCACCATGTGTCTCTGTGGACGTTATTACCCCCCCCCCCCCCCCCCCCAAAAAAAAAATAAAAAAAACACTGTCTGCACTGCAGTTTGTATGCATCTAGGAAGCTGAATTTTACAACAACGCTTTAAGATCAAGTCCAGAGCAGAAGTTGACATTTCATCACTGTCTGAAAAACATTTATTGATTGGAAAATTGAATGTAATGGATTTCCCACCCCCCTTGTGAGATAAACACCAAACCAAGTTGTGTCCAGAAGTATGATAAGAAAGGAAGTGGTGGAAATGTACTTTTCAGTGAGTGATGGAGGCCATCAAACAATGTTTAATGAGATACAGTACTACATAAGCATATATATATATATATATATATATATATATATGCACATACACATTTGTCAAATTACAGGACTGTCTCAGAAAATTAGAATATAGTGATAAAGTCAATTATTTTCTGTAATGCAATCAAATAAGCAAAAATGCCATACATTGGATTCATTTCAAATCAATTGAAATATTGCAAGCCTTTTATTGTTTTAATATTGCTGATTATGGCTTTTTTTTTACTTGGTCTGAGGAAATATTCTAATATTTCTGAGATAGGATATTTGAGTTTTCTTAAGCTGTAAGCCATAATCAGCAATATTAAAATAATAAAAGGCTTGCAATATTTCCGTTGATTTGTAATGAATCCACAATGTATGGCAGTTTTGCTTATTTAATTGCATTACAGAAAATAATGGATTTTATCACAATATTCTAATTTTCTGAGACAGTCCTGTAAAGGCCACCCCCCTTTAATAAATCCATTAATACTAAAAGATGTCTGGTATGTTAAGTATTAGTGTAACTAAAAACACAGCTGGCTGTAGCACCCTATAATGTAATTATTTTCACTGAACTCAATCAAAAATGTAATAAAACCCAACATTGTCATAATTTCACCAATAATGTAAGAAGAAGAAAAAAAAAAAACCTTTTCAGGAAATTATTACATTGTAGGGTGCCACATGCCCTGTATCAACACTAAAAACTTAACTTGTCTTTGATTGTTTAACAAGAAAACGTGAACATTATTAAATAAAAAACAAACAGGTACATTTAAAGAGAAATGTTACTTATCTAGCCATTTTGGCAGTCAAACATTAATATTTTGCCTATAATAAATTTGATATTTTCATTATTTTTCATGTACAATTTGTACCATTTAAAAAAAAAAAAAAAAAAAAAAAAATGCAACTTGCTGTCGACTGAAAATGACATCACAAGGGCTCTGGTAACCAATCACAGCTCAGCTTGTGAATGTCACATGACCAAACCGAGAAAACAGGTGAGTTGTGATTGGTTACCTGAGCCCTTGTGATGTCATTTTCAGTCGACAGCAAGTTGCAAAATATAAAGGTACTAATTGTTTGTGATCACAAGTGGGTGGAGCTTACATGGATTAACTCTCTGCAGTGTTTAACACTAAATAAAGCAACTCTGTCAAATGATTCCAAGACTGATCTCTATATAAATCACGACCTGTATATAAATCACACAGTGTTGAAAATACACTTTGGGGTTGAAATCAACTCTGAAACATTTAACACAAAAATTTTAAAACTAATTTCTAGATTCTCAGATGCTTTTACTATGTGTTTTGGGAAAAAAATAAAATGAAATACATCCCCAATAATGTCATAAGGTATTACATTATCTAGAATTGAAAAAAAAAAGCTACATTATTGGGTTTTATTACAGTTTTTTTTAATTGAGCTAAATGCAAGTTTTACTACATTTTCAATTATTACAGGAAACTATGACATTATATGGCTCCAATATAACAAAATACTCTAAAAATGTAATTATATTCCACCAATGACCAACAATCAAAACAATTCTATTGACACTGCTGCTTCACCAAGATAGACAAAAATGTTATTTTGTTTTACAATAACTCGGGACTAATTTGTGCTCTGCGTGCCTTTTTGTCCTTGATGTTGAAAGAGAAATTGTAATTTCGAAAATGACGTCGACAACCAGAGGCTAACATTGTCTTCCTGGTGGCATGACAAAATACCACTGGAGGTTCATACAGAACTTGAAGATCATATTGTACTTAAAAGTCCACTGAACGGGTGATAAATCACAGCACTAAATATATGAATAATAAAACTGCATTGTCAGTTTCTCTGGCTCATAGCTGCGCTGCGGTGGTGGCCAGTTTAGTCATGGTCGATCGGTTTGAAAGCCAGCAAAGACAAGGGAATTAGCACTGAGAGAAGGGCGCGGATTGTTTCGGCTTGCCTGCCAAAATATGCAAATGGTGTCACGGGAGAGCTGAATGTCACCTCGGAAGATGACTGACTTATTGGCGCGGTCCGCATTTCGTGCATACATGAGTGAACTGAGCCGGCGTGTTTGTTGTCTGCATGTGTTTGGATTTATTTCGAGTTCACAACTCGCATGCCTGAAGGGAAATTTGACACTGCGGAAGCGAAGACGCTTAAGATGTATTTTGGCACCGTTATTAGCAGAGTCTCACAAATTGCTACAGTGATACACCAACAGTTGTGAAATATTTGCTAGCACTTTCTCAATGCTGTGATAGAGCGGATACGTCGTTGCACATCACATCTTCAGGTGCGAGTTTCAGGCACTTGAACAACAAACAGCATCATCGCGCTGTCAGACATTCAAAATCCTAACCATGATGCAAACAAACCACGACAGTCATTGGCGATATACGGTTGAATCAACTGTCCAGACACTGGAAGCAAAAGATTAGGACTTGGAGAAAATAAACGATCAGTTCCTGTTTCAAGAAGCGTCAATTTTGCTCCATTTTGGAACAGTGTGACGGCCATAAAGCTTCTCAAACTGGCACTGAGCGACTGTCGGGGGAACAGACAACTTCTTGCCAGGCGACAATTCTTCCATGTCAAATGGTGAGCCATGGGCAAGGGAATGATATGCTTACAAAAACTGCAAAGCCGAAGCTGTCAAATGCTGATTGCCTGATTGATACCGGACAACAACAACAGAAGAAAGGAAGTCGATAGCGATTTTTCGGATGCCTGTATCATCTGTCCAGTCATAATAGCTCTGAGGCGCATCTTTTACAAACGTCTAACTTTTTCCTTTTCACCCAGAAAGCAGTTCCTTCGTGGTTTCCTCCAATGACACCCTATCCTTGTTTCATGTTTTACTTATCGTACGATTTTTTTGTTTTTGCCTAATTGAGCATTTGGTGCTTTTCTTCAGTTACCTTTTACAGGAAAGACGCGATTTGGGTGATTAGCAACAGTGCTAAGTCGCTCCATTCATAGACTGTCATACCAAATTGTAGATGTTCTCTCGATATTTTATGTCTATGTTCTTATGACCAAATCCAAAGGCCTCATGTATTTTTTCTAGCAGCTGCAAATAATTATGATGTAGGTAAAACAGACTCAAAATCCAAACTAATTAGAGTTTGACTTTTTAAAGTGGAAGCCAACCCAATTTTAGTGTTTTTGGTATTCTGGTTAATATTGCTTTAGTGGAATAGGAGTTAAGCAGCAAAATCCAGCTATTTTTATCCATTTCAGGGGACGGCCATCTTTCCACTTGCTGTCGACTGAAGATGACATCAATGTTGCTCAGGTCTCAGGTAGAAACCAATCACAGCGCAGCTTCAGAAGAAAGGTAAACTCTGATTGGTCGTAGGCTGAGCCCTGAGCAACAGTGATGTCATCTTCAGTCGACAGCAAGTGCCAAAATGGCCGCCCCCTGAGATGGATAAAATGGCTGGATTTTGTTTCATAACACATACTCTAAAAATGTAATATTAATCAGAATGTCATGTTGGGACTAGTGAAGTCACATTAATATATTATTGTCAAGAAATGTTGAATTTAAACAAGAAAATATGTAATAATATCAGGAGAAACTAATTTAAGGAGCAGTCCTCGACGCACATTTAGCTTGGTTTTATGTTGACATCTTTTAAGACGTCTCACCGAACACACCAGTCACCAGAGGTTTGGTATGATCATCTACCAACACGTCATATTTTGACTCTTTTCATTGTTGACACACAGTAAAACTACCTGGACTTCAATTTTCTGTCTTAATAGTTTCATTCCCCCCTTGAAAAAAAGTACAATGATGCAGCTACGCTCTACCTTTCTGTCTCCCACTGACATATCCGGTGTTGCCTGGCAACAGTTTTTTATTTTTTATTTTTGAAGGATGCCCTTACACACATCTTTTAGAAAAGGCACAGGAAAGGCTAAGTTCTTTGAACGCCGACTGTGGGTGTTTAAACATTTAAATACACAATGTTTTTTCTCCGCAATCACATTCCAGCTTTCTTTATGTCCATCTGGTTAAAAAAAAAAAAGACAAACCTTATGTAAGATTTTGAGAGCAATAATTAAAACATGTATAGTAGTTTACTTTTATGGCATTTTCTATTTAAAAAAATCACGACCAACACTAGAGTACATTTTTTTGTATATATTGCAAAATCCATTGTATGACGACTGAACATACAGTAGGCCATGTAATTGCTGCAATCAGTAGTCCTTTAAATATATAACAATAAAGCTAGCAATCATGCAATAGAGTAGAACGGAGTAGGAAGCCATTCAATTAGCCAATCATTAGCCATTATTACAAGCTCACAGTGGTGTGTGTGTGTGAAAATGTGCTCCTGAACGCACTTTTAGTTGGTTGACTACAGAGATAATACGGAGCAAATTGGTTCCCAGCCGATATGAATCAATCACTGTATAATACAGTACTGTACCATCTGAACGTCACGATACAATAATATCACGATATGATAATTATCATGATATTGTGGGGTTGGCAACATAAAAAAAAGAAAAAAACATAAAAAAATGTGTTTTTGTACAAAATAGGTGGAGCAAAGAAATAACTGTGGGCTTGCTAATGCATGCACACATTATGAATCGAGCCAATTTGTGGAGGAACTCAAACATGTTACATTTCCCTTCATCTAGCTATTAGTGCAGTTCGTCAACATAGGTGGCCAAAACATGCCTAATTGAAATTAAACTGCACTAACGAATTAACCACTAGAGGGTGCTGGAACTTCAGAAATGAAAAACAATTTTGAACCGATGTGCTGCTTTTAATGTAATAACATGACGACGACGACGACTCCATGGCAGTTTTAAAATTGCGATATCGCCGTTACCGTGACATTCCTTAATGCAAATATTCACTTGTCTCATCTAATTCTTTTTATGCTCTTGTTTTATTCTCATTTGCCCTATTGAATGAAAGCAAGCTCACCCATGCTCTCTCAAAATAACACATGGCCACCATAATGATGTTTCGTTACTTGCCATGACAAAGATATGCAAGTTGTCACCGTCCTAGTGTAATAGCATGATAATGGATTCAGAACAGAAGCTGATGTTGCCGTCGGTGTAATAATCACCACATCCTGTTTTTACTTTCATTAGCAGCATGTCTTCTTGGTGTGCTAACAGAGAACTAGAGGAGCTTCCGCAATTGTCTTTTCACACTTTAGTGAGTTAAAAGGGAGATAAGTACTGAATTATGTGTCGCTGCTCTCCATGGCTTTGCTCATAAACCGAATGACACTAAGACGTGTACGACATCTCACTTGTGGTTAATATGGCATAAACAACTAATGACTTGTTGCGCAAACATTATTTTTCTAATGGTGTAATTAAGGAGGAGTGGTTGACCCTCTTTTGGTCTGGAACGAAAGGTTGAGATTCCCTAATTTTTCTTCACGCAGTAAAGAACCTTTTATTTTGTTTTTATTTTTAACCCTTGGTTGGCAATAGACCACATCACCATTTTTCTTTTTAGACATGAGATGTGAAAGTATCTTTGAACAAGATACTGAAGCCAGTTACCCTTGATGCTGTGTCGGAGTGTGTGAATAATCCGATTAGTCTCGGCGCAACAGTGCATGGTGTTTTGAGTACCTAAAGGTTAAATCTTCTTTAGAATTCCAGACTACTTTATGCCATCCATGAATAGCCTGTGAGATATTGTACGTCACTCATCGGCCATCTTGGTTCCCAGTCACTTTTTTTACTGGGTATTCCGTACGTGCACAATTAGAGTCAGTAATGCAGCGAGTGCATGTTTGTAGAGCTGCTTAAATAAATTAAAATAGGGTTGCCTTATAATTTATGCGCATGGTGCCTAGCTTCCTCAAATTATTCAGATAAAGCACTTTCCCTGCGGTAAAATCAATGCGTGGCACACTCTAGCGTAAAGCAACGCAGCTATTGCCCTACCTATGAAAACAGTTTTCCCACTTAAGGCGTAATTTGTTTATGAACTTTATGAATGATGCAAATTAGGCTACAGCCTGTTTACTTCTGGCATTGATTTTCTCTAATGCACGTTTGAATTTGTTTTGAATTTACATTACTCTTCAGCATAATTGTCTATATTGATGACTTTAGAACAAACATTCTTCTAGAAATGGCTGCAAATGATTTTCCCCAACTTGAGTGTGCTGAAGTTCTACACATGGAAACCCACTTGGGTCGATGGACCATATTGACACTGACAAAAGAAGCAAAAAAAAAACCAGTTTGTGTCCTCCACCCTGCCCTGAAGGTGCATCAACCACAGGTGCTCGCCCCAGGCAGCAACGGTGCTTTGCAAGCCGCTTTCCAGCTGTATTTTTCGCTTTCATTGATGCAGCTTAATGATCATATACACATGCCACCTATCAAAATAAACAGCTCTCCAAAAAGTCTTTATGGAGATCTTAATGAGCTGTTTCAATTGAATCTGTTTGTGGGAGATGTTGATTTATTTTAATAATGGCTGTAATCTGAGATGCAGTACAACTTCACTGGGTTATATGGAGAGATGGTGTCAAACTAAACTCACCTGTAAAGGTTATGGTACATTTTAGGTTCATCCTGAAATTTCACCTGAAAGCCAAATATCCGTGACTATTATTTTACCGTATGTCCAAACCAGTGTATCATAAAAAGCCCTCATTGTACCTTGGAGTGTTTTTGTGTAAACAGAAGAGCATGCAGATAAAAAAAAAAAATCTTTTCACATGAAAATAAATTGTGGTCTGAATGTTAAAGGCAGAGGCTTAACCAAGCGACACAAACAAAAGCATATAAAGTGCGCCTGTTGACTCATTATTACGCAGACTGTGAAACGAATGGCAACATTCTGTATTAACAGTTTCCATGTCAGCTTTTCCTATATTTTGGAAACTAAACAAAGCCTTTTACTCATTTACTCTCATGAATGAAATATGATCATGATACGAAGCAAAGTTATTAGACATTATGGACTGGACTATGTGTTATGACCATTTCTGGCAAGTTTTAGGCCAATCTTCCTTTGAAGGGTTCGTATGTAGTGGTGATCGCGTAGGAGGCTTTACGGGCTACTGCACAGTGAGTAGTGATGAATTATGAGATCCTTATTTGGCCCTTTCTTCTGTTGAAGGGTGTAGCGAAGGGACAGAGGCTGTGTCCAAAGTGTGAGGCATCATTGTAGCATCAGTCAGTGCAACAAGAACAGCGGTGGGCTGAAGTGGGTGGAAAAGGAACAGTAAATTGACCCTCTGCCGCATAAATCACTATCCATTTGAATATGATGTTGCAAGATCTAACACTCATTCCACTTATATAACATTTACCGCAATCCCTGTGTTTGCATGAGCACAAGCTACTACTTTCGACAGCACATGGATTGTCAGTCTTTGTGGTGGTATGGAAAGACACATCTCGCCATAGACATCTCCAGTAGAATCAAATTTAAATCTGTTTTTTCTTATCACATTTTGGTCAATATGATGCTTTACCATTAACATCTGATGGCTTTGTGTCATAGTTTACATTATGTGGATTTAGACTGTCACAAGTGGCCAGGCTGAGGTAAAGTTACTTAATTATTTTTCTTCCCGAAGAGCAGTAGGCGACCTCCTCTGGTCTTTTGTCACTAACTTGGTCAACAAAGGACCTCCAGAAGTCTTGGTCTTTTCTCAATCACAATACTCTTTAGTCTCGATAATGTCTTGGTCTCGGTCTTGAGTACAACACTACTGATAAGAAAAGGTGAGCATTCTGTCAATTATGGACGCCAATTTTGTTGATGATTGACGCGAAACCTAGCATTGACTGAAGTGGGTTTTCGGCCGTCAATGTAATCGTCAACCTGTCAATAAATTCCGCAATCCGTCAATGGTGGACGTCCCATTGACGATTGACGGAACATTGACGGATGCCCAATTCGAATGACGGAAACATTGACGGACGCTCATTTTGCTGCCCAATCGACGAATGACGGTTCGGCTTGAAATATTGATGGATTGATGATGACGGAAGGGTGTCCCGACTGTTGACCAATGCCAAATGACGGACGCTCAAAATTCATTGATGCGCCCACCTCTGCTGATAAGCCTCTGAGAGTGATCATTGCCTCACTGTCCGAAGAGCCAACGTTCAGCAAGGAGCTAAAAATTAAAGTGTAGCTTGTCACTGGCCACTTTAAATCATCTACCTACCTGCTACATCAGTATAACTAGTGTTCCCATTCTGTAAATGTCATAGAGAGTGGACTCACGTGAACAGTTCCCATGCAAACAAAACATTGATTCAGTTCATACTGTAAGTCACGCCCATAATTCATGGACAGGCCAGGCAAGCAAATTCAGTTCCAGGAGGAGAGCTCAATAACAGTTCAGCAGTCATACATCCCTGATTGCAAGAGTTAGTCTTCCCTACGTTTCAGTGCTAGTGTCTGTTTGAGTGACTGCATAAAGAGTAAGATTGATCAGAAGCTTATGCTTGGTCCAAAGCCATCCAAAAATTACCACATGGAAAATATTTTTTCACCGCAGTGATTCATGCTCTACAGTTTGGCTGCCTGTTGCTCTGTGCCTCCCTGTGGCATTTACTGAGCTGTGTATTGGTGTGGAGGAGGAAGGCTTCATTTATGCCAAGTTATGCAACCATCTTGGGAAATGCATGGCCAGGAGATGACTGTAACAACGCTGCACAGCTTTAGCTATATAGCTTAGCAGCCGGCAGCACACTAGTCTCCCCGCAGTGAGTGCAGAGCATGCAGTGAGGCTTTCCCCTCTCTTTTTTTCTCTGCTACGCTGGCCCTCATACTACCTCCCCCCCACCCCGCGTGTGACATCTCTCTCTGGATGAAAGTGGGTTACAAACTGCATCAGGTGCTGACAAAAGCATATTTAAGGTAGTGAGGAAATAGCCTGCGGCGCTTACACCACAATAGCTGTTGCGTAAGCTGCGAGGCAAGAAAGCTCACGTCTGCATCTCACATGTGTTCAGTGTGGGTTCTGGAAATGACTGTGTGTAATTGGAAATGTCAAATACATTATAGGGGTCACAGTATTGGGACAGCATACTGTTTAGTGTGAACCTTATGAAATCACAAGTCATTAGGACTATTTATCAATTCATCTAAAGGAACATTTGAGGTCAAACGGAGAGGAGCAGACTTATTATACCTGCTCTAGTTCATCCCAAAGGTGGATGTGAGATCAACCATTGAATTTTTCAACGTTTTTGTAAAATAAGGAATTAACAGCAAATAGAAATAAAACATCTAGTTGAAAGATGCACGGGGCTCTGCTAGTGCCTCAGCTAAAGTGCCTTACAAAAGTCTTTGGGATCTTAAATTGGGGAGCCAGATAGAAGTTTGCTCAGACACTTGACCAAAACTCCACAGGTCAATCCAGGGGGATGATAGAGGTTAACACTCCTCTATATATCAGGCATTGCAAAAGGAGTGGGCAGCATTGTCCAAGACTGAGTTCAGAAACTCATCCTCCCCTCTACTACTGCCTGCAGACAATTCAGCCTTATGACACAATAAGTTTGTTTTCTACCAGTTTGTTGAGCCTGCCAGCATCCTCTGCCTTGATGTCACCTCCCACGCATGCACAAAACTGTACACTGGCCATGTGCACTGGCAAATAGTGCTAATCAGTCTGCTGCAAATATTGGATGACCTGGACCTCCTACGACTGGTTTGCCCTGTTACTTGAGATTTTTTATTTTATTTTTGTGCGTGAATTGTATTTAATTTATGATAAATATCCTATAAATTGACAGAATCTTCTCACTCTGTTGTAAAAATTGCTTTGGGCATATTCCGTTCTCTAATCGAATGTGTCTGTTTTTTCCTGTGAGCTTTGTGACACCGGTAAAAAAAAATTAAGAAATCTGTTGTTGATTCCAGATAAATGATGATTGACAGTTTCATTAGACAACTGCAGTAAGTTTAAGAAGTAAGCGCACAACTTAAAGAGGTCTAAAACTGAAGGCACTGTATCAGATCTGAAACAGAACATTTTAGGCCAGAAGAAATACACACAAAAAAAACAAGTATTTGTTCATCTGTCAGTATGGCCAATTTTAGGTCAAGGGTAATGATTCAATTTTGACTCAACAAAAGAGGCAAATCGTCTGGAATCTTCCACATTTGGTGTTCTGGGGACAGAAAAAACGCACCTAAGTGGATTTTGCATAATCCTGCCAAATATTAAACCATCCGATCCTAACATTGACTGTGAAAACAAAAAGGCAGTAGTGCATATGTTCAGAAAGAACAGAAAGACACGTGAAATATTAGTCAAGCAAATTTATCCTCTAATGGGGAAGCCAAAGGTCTTTTCTCAAAATGAAGAACGTAGAGTATGGTCTTGTGAACTGGACAAGTATGGTCTTCCTAAGAACGTACTCAAGAAAGTTCTTCCTAAGAACATGATTTTCTTTGTAAAATGGAATGGCTGTGTACTTGCTAACTCCCAAAAATACTGATGATGTATGTTTTACCGATATCACAAGGACGCAAGAATGGACAAGAATGCATATTGAGAAACAGATGAAGTGTTAATTCATGCTTGTCCGGTATCTCCATGAGCACCCTGATTGACAAACACATCATCGTATGTTAGCATGGTCTCAAAATTAATCTGCGCATACTCATTAAATGTCTGTGCATGTATTGCTGTCTGATTTAATTTAGTAACCATCTCATATCATCCACACTTGCAGGAGTGTGACATTGATGGACTTCTGGACATAGTTGAGCTCTGTTGCCATCACAATTAACATAAAACCGCAAGCAACAGAAAGTGGTGGTCTCGACATTTGAACTGCTCTATACCAACCAATGTACAATGTGTTGCTCAAGTAGTTTTGTCACATCATACACATTATGTGTCCTTAGCCTTTCCTCTGTGGCCGGGATCCACCCTAAACAACCTTGAAAATCCTGTTCCAGAACCTCGGTTTTTCAGCAGCGGTTGCCATGACAACTGTGCAATTTATTTCTGGCTCCTTTCAAATGGTGTGTGAGATCAGAGATCCCAAGCATTATGTAAGACGGAGTGCACTGTTCTACACTGGGGTTTCCTGTTGCAGAGGAGAGAAGTAATTAATGAGCGGAGGGTGCAGGTAAAACGGTGGGAAGTTGAAAATAGCTCGTTTGCCTTTACAACCCACATTGTAACCACTCCATGGTGTTTTTCATCAGAAATTCCTCCTCATGATGATTAATGTAGATTGTGGAATGAAATGGGTAACACTCATACGTTCGTCTTTCTTTCTTATTCTTCGACACAGACCAGACGTTTACACCTTGGTCCCGGTCTCGGAAGTTCAATGAAACCAGACACCTCCCTCCGGCCAGGAACATGAAGGGCTTATCAGGCAGCCGCTCCCAACACCAGATCCCTTTACCCCATGGCCTTGACTATGACCCCCACGTGTACGATCTCCACACGCACCATGGCTCGGACTCCCGCCACACCTCCTACCTGCTCAGCCCAACAGAGAGCTGCCCTATGGACTTCCAACATCGCTACTCGCCACGAAGCTCCATCCACTCCGACTGTATGATGATGTCCCCGGTTGTGATGCCTCCTGTCGCCGTGTCCGACCACATCTCCAGCAGCACCTTCCCCCGAATGCACTACAGCTCCCAGTATTATGATTCAGCAACTCGGGACGACTGCGTCGCCATAACCGCCTCCGCCACCTCGCCGGCGGTTGCCGCCGCCGCAGCCGCGGCCGCCGCCTCCTCGCACCACGCCGGCACCAAGAGTAATCGCCTCCCCGCCAATCTGCTGGATCAGTTTGAGAAGCAAATGCCACTACACCGAGATGGCTTCCACACGTTACAGTACCAGCGCACATCCACCACCGCCGAACAACGCAGCGAGAGTCCCGGCCGCATCAGACACCTTGTTCATTCAGTCCAGAAGCTCTTCACAAAGTCCCACTCCCTGGAGGGATCGTCGAAGATGAACGGCACAAAAGGCGACATCATAGGAGGTGGAGGATCAGGGAGTTACCATCATCACGGCCATCAGCCCAACAAACATGGTAGCAAGAGGAGCAAGAGCAAAGAGCGTAAGCACCGATCTGGTGGCTGGTGGAGCTCTGACGACAATCTGGATAGCGACAGCACCTATCGCACTCCCAGCGTTATGTCACGACACCACGGGGAACACATCACCCACTGTTACCCGGATTCCATACACGGACACCATTTTGGAGACCTGTCACTCAAGACCTCGAAGAGTAACAACGATGTCAAGTGCATAGCCTGTGACAATATGGCAATGGCGCCCGAAGGCAAATTCATGAAGAGGAGCTCCTGGTCTACGCTGACGGTGAGCCAGGCTAAGGAGGCCTACAGAAAGTCATCACTCAACCTGGAGAAAACCATGATGCACACAGACCTTAAGCCTTCACGGACCTGTCACTATCTACAGGTGAGTCTGACTGCACGATACAGAAAGACCAAAAAAATTGACAATGACTCAGATCAATATCCACAAATCCCAATAAACAGTTTCCTCATAATAAACTACGTGACAGTTGTATTGATTAGCGATGAAGGCAAGAAGCTTTCTGGATTCCCCAATGCTACCTATTAGTCAATTACTGTGTCCATGAGACTGAGATCACGATATATTTAACCAGGATTTCCTTTTGTGTGGACACCACTGGGAACTATTTGTGCTTTTACAGCACAACTGAGTCCATCATTGTCACAGTGATACTGAGAACAAAGCGCGACTTTACCACAGCTTAAAAGGTAGACGGTTTGTACGATTTAGCCAGGTTTTTTGTTTTGTTTGGTGAACGTGTGCTAAAATAGAAAGTAATAATGCCATTTTTTCACATTACGTGCTCCAATTATAGGCCTGTTAAAGTAGGAAAAGAAGTCGGTTTTTAGTTTTCACCTTTTGAAGAATAAAGCATATGACACTGCAGACAACACTAAATGCTGCATTCACACAATGAAATAACTAAAGAACCATGTAAATAACTTTGCAAAGTGTAGCCTTTAGAGTATTGTCTGCTTAGAGTATCACTAGAAATGTTATTCATCCATCTGTATTATTTTAACATTATACTATGTAAACTATTTGCCAAAAACTAAGGGTAGAAGAAAGGTGCACTAACTAATCAACTGTTCCTATCTGTGACTAGAAAGCGGTTTGAATAACTGCATGCACATCCGACTGAAAACTCCCAAGCAGCAGCTGTTGAAAGACTGTCAATACAGCAGCACTCTGACTGGCGTTTTAACAAGCTTATGAGTCAGCTGGCAGAGTCCCTCCAGCTGCCACCTGGTCACATTCAGTCTGTTCGCATGAGAATTCCTTAGATGTCACACAAAAAAACATATAATGCACAGATATTGATTTCAAGTGTATTTGAAATGGTGGACCTATGGTTAAAATTTTTGATTTTGAGAGTTACCCCACAATACGCTCCCTTGAGGTCTCTATTTTCATTTCTTAAGTAGCCCCATAGTTAAAATTGTAGTCTGTATGAAAGTAGGTGATTAGTAGACAATGCTCATCATAGGCTAATGCGTTTCTAAGCCGACCTGTAGCAAGTGTTTCTACAGAAGCGGCAAACTTGGTCTCAAAATAACATGTAATTCATATTATAATGAAAACCGGATGTGCTGAAGAAAAAGAATCAGCGCCAAAAAACAAAACAAAAAATCTAGAGAAGTTTACTTGCATCTCTGAGTAAAACATTTAGTAAAAATGCGTTGACCAGTTGAGTCTTCCTTTACGACACGTCAACGAGACAAGCATGCTTTTTAGGTCTGACAAACGGAATGAGTGAACCTTACACACTCACAAAATGTAATCTTCCTGAAACTAATATGCATGTTTTAGGACTGCGGGAGAATGTGCACTCTGGGAAAACCCACGCAAGCACAGAGAGAACACAAACTCTAAACAGAAAGGTCCATGCCAGATTCGCACACACATCCCAGTATAAACCAGCTACTAGTAAAGCACTACACTTGTAAAGTGTTTTAGGTACCACATTAAAATAATTCAGTTATGACTATCATCTAATAAAATATCTTAACCTTGTCTGATTGTCTTAAACCAGCTGCACCAGTGATATAAATACATTTTCCTCCAGCATGTGCTATATTTAAATTAGATTTATGTAGATTGAAACAACATTGTAGTAGTATGCATTTCCTCTTTCCTCTACCTTTTCCACTAGATAGAAAAAAAAAAAGGTTTGGCCTTTCCTTTCCTGTTCAGCTGAGGCACGTTTGTCAAGTGAGGATGTTTTCATGACTGAAAATAAGGGTAATCAGCCGCTCATCTCATTGCTAGAGCCAGCGAGCTGTATTATTGAGTAAAGTGAGTCATTGTTATTATCGGGACAAAGCTGTGCCTGTGACGGTTCACATTGTGCAGTGGATTTATTGGATATACTGTATGTGCACCAAACTGATGTGTCTGCCGTTTGTGAACCATAATCATGAGAAATGGACACAAACAGATACCAATATGTTAATTATATAAACATTTATAGTAGCACAACTATACTAAGCCCTTGTGACCATTTTTTTATGATGCTGCACCATCAGTTGGTGAATGAGGAGACAGAGTTAAAGTGCTTTGAAAAGCTTAAAGGTAGAACATTTCTCTACAAGAGAAAACCCCTATGATATACTACTTCCTTGATTTGCATGCCATGTTGTGTTACAACAGAAAATAATACAATGCAGTTTATTAGGCGCCTTAAAACATTGTTTCCAAATAAGAACACCAGGGGTTGTAGTTTTTCTTTTGCAGTCAGCGACTGTACGTTAACTGAATCGCCATTATTTTGTTCAGTCCATTCGGTTGGCTTGCTCAGTGTGTGTCGGGTCTTAGACATCCCCTTGCTTGATTCGAATGCGCTTCACAGTGTGCTGTACACTATTTTCAAGTTATTAAAACGATACTAAAAAAAATATATTTATGCTGTGACCATAAATGTGTTGTTTGCCCATAAACCTCTGCGAATGGCTGGCAACCAGTTCAGGGTGTACCCCGCCTACTGCCCGAAGCCAGCTGGGATAGGTTCCAGCACCCCCGCGACCCTTGTGAGGAGCAAGCGGTTAAGAAAATGGATGGATGGGCCCATAAACCTAAGGTTCAGTAGCTCAAAAGCAAAAAATCAAACAAAAACATGCGGACTACTGAAGATAATTTTACAATTATTACTGTGACACCCAAGTTGTTGTGACCCCAATTGGGTTTTGAATGTTACAACTGCCAACTTGTGATGATCTTGACCAGTCTAATTTACTTTAGTTTAATTTATCTCTACATTAACATTATATAATGTGGACTTTCGCAGAACTGTGGCCAGAACTCAGTCTTAAGGGGGGCCAGAGGTGCCAAATCCAGGCCCAGAAAGTAAAAACCCTACCACAGTTTAGCTTTAGCTATAGCTCCCTCCCTAGCAGGTAAACGAGCACCATGGGAGCTCGCTACGGAGCTAGCTAGCCAGCACCTGGGGCTAAAGCCAAACTGTGGCAGGGTTTTTACTTTCTGCACCTGCATTTTCCACCTCTTTCAATTATTATTATCATCACAATGAAGTATGCTTACCACTTAACGGCTATGAAATGTGCACCAAAACGCAGTCAAGTAAAATGCTAAAGTATTGACTTGAGCGCCATTTCTTGGGTGATAAAGAACAGACATTTCCCTTCTGTTATGTGCCTGCAATGCTATTTAATGTACTGCAAAGTGCGTTATCACATGTGTTTAGCTTTAGCTAGCTATCTCCCTCCCTAGCAGGTAAACAAGCACCATGGGAGCTCTGTAGGGAGCGAGCTCGCCAGCATCTGGGGCTAAAGCCAAACTGTGTCAGGGTTTTTACTTTCTGGACCTGGATTTGCCACCTCTTTCAATTATTATTATCACAATGAAGTATGCTTACCACATAACGGCTATGAAATGTGCACCAAGACGCAGTCAAGTAAAATGCTAATGTATTAACTTGAGCGCCATTTCTTGGGGGATAAAGAACAGACATTTCCCTTCTGTTTTGTGCTTGCAATGCTATTTAATGTACCGCAAAGTGCGTTATCACATTTGGAGAAACTGAAGCAGACTGGATGTCATTCCCACAGGGGTGCGCACAGAGAAGCTGCTGTGCATCAGTTAAATGTTCTCTTTACAGCGAAAGAAATAAAAGCTTATGCAACTCCATGTCTGAAAGAATCTTCACACTCATTTGGCTAATTGGGCCGCATTGTACTTGTAAATATCGCCAGTTCGCCAAGCATGACAAGTGGTCTCATGGAGGGAAACTTCCATCTTTGTTCATAAACTGGCTAAAATGTGGCATTCATAGAGGCTTACTCTTGCCTGCCAGGTACCACAAGATGATTGGGGAGGATACCCCGGTGAGAAGGATGATGAGATCCCATGTCGGCGGATGAGGAGCAGTAGCTATGTCAAAGCTATGGGAGAGGTGGATGATGACAGTGGCGATTCGGAAAGCCCCAAGACCTCCCCGCAGAAAGGCGTTCGGCCGGATGCGCTGGTCCTCAAATCAGCCATGCAGAGACCCCATTTCGACTCCCATAGGTAAGTCTAGTCCAAAATACTCATATTTGTTTGTTTTGTTTTATTGACCTAATTCTTACCAGCAAATCAAACCATCATCCAACTGCTAAATTAATCCCTTGCTGGCAGTGTTGGGCTTTTTTTTCCCTCTCTTTTCAAAAGGCACTATTTTTGATCCAGCTCTTCTGTTGAATCTCATTCAATTTATGCATTTTTTTTGACAGACATTTAAAGTTCACCTACAAACTATACAATTCTGTAGAATCACATCCCACCCGTCCTTATGTTTTTAATCGTGCATGTTGCTCTCCATGACTGCTTTCAGGCAGTGTGAAACAAAGCCAAAATGTGAGAAGGCAGGGAGGCGTCATGCATCTGCCATCCTTTAGCCACTCACTTCTATTTCCGTTGGTGCTCTCGCAGCAGGGTTCTGATTACTCCTACTTTAGTCCAAACAGACTTCTTTTGTAGCGTTTGAGGGCAACCTCATCAAGCCATATGGCTTGAAATGGAAATCAGCATATAGCTATTCTTTCTATACTCACTCTCCACAACGTTCGATAGATAAACCCGTGACTTCCTGTCTGTCCCTTCAGCCCGGGCTACCGCTTGCAAACCATGAGGGAAATGCGGGCCCACCCGAGCGTTACGCTGGACCCGGCCATCACCTTTCATCCACCGCCCTTCCGCTCTCGCAACCAGAGTTACATGCGCGCCGTCAGCACCCTCAGTCAGGCTAGCTGCGTCAGCCAGGTGAGTGGCAAATGCGCTCCCAAAGCAACACAACAGGACAAATGGTTTTAGGAGGGTACAGATGATGAGACAGTCTTATTGGAGGTCGACAGCTAATATGTAGACTGAGATCAAAAAGCGTTGCTGATGTAAAGTTTTGGAGGTAAAAATCGAAATTTAATTATGTCTCTATGATTTACACACACATACATGCATTGAATCTTCATTTTACAGTTAAAGACTCAGCTTAGCAACATGCGAAATAGCAGACTGCTACTTTACGTCACAAGATTAGCGGCTAGGGACAGGGGCTGTGAGACAAAAGTGTCATAATTAACCACACATCAACATTTCCAGGTATTTCCCTTTTCATATGCTGCAATCAGTTGTGCGAGTCTGTTCTGGAGCTCCTTTGGACCCGGGTGGTTGCTCCAGTAAAATGATTTGTGAAGTCCATTTATGGAGAACAAGTAAGAAGAGGAAAATATGCTTTTGTCCAAAATAAAAAAGAAGCGTGCAATCAGGTTATATCTTTTCGTTATTAAATAGGAATTAGTGTGAAACATTTACCGAGAATAGCAGTGTGATTATTATAGAGTGACGATACCTAGTCACTCAGTCAGTCAACTGTTTAAATGGATTATTAATATCAACACTATGGGATAATATTGGAAGCACTTTTTTTGTAGAACTGAGTATTAACTAGTACTGTACCTACTTAGGTGGAAAGGGAAGGGATAGGGTGACCAGATGTCTTTTTAACCGGGACAGTCCTGGCCAGATTGTTTTGCCGCACTTTTACGCATGTCCCGTCCCAATTTTTCCAGTCAGCAAACCAATTTTATGTCACTCACACAGCTGTCATAGCAATTCACACGATAAACCAACTGAGAAGGAATTTGACTGTTAATTCCTTCCTATTTGTGTTCACATTCAAGGTTGCATCGCGAGAACTACTTCCTGCGTCCGTGTCTAAGAATCATGGGAAATGTAGTCAGACCGAAGGCAAGCAGAGCATTTCTGGCGGCACATTTCTTTTAATTTAAAGACTCGAAGAATACGCTTTTGTATTTCATGATTTTCAGTTTTAGAAACAATTTATTGCAAAAAAAAAAAAAAGTGCTTGGATTCAACAATAGCTACGTGGAGAAACAAAAAAAAAGAAGCAATTTTATTGTACTCACTAGTGTCGGGCAGTTGACTCGAGATGCGTCGATAGAAATACTTATTCAGTGCAGCAAATGGTGTTTTGGGGGGGGGACTACATTGCCACAAATCCGGGACTGAGCAAAAAAGATTGGATTATGGTGAGTGTATTGTCTTGTTTAGCGCTGTTGAACTGACAACCAAGATAGCATTAGCTAAAGTAAGAACACAACTATCAGTCACCAGATTGACTTGATTAAATTTGTTACAAATGGTGAGAATTTACTGTATTTTTTTATTATCAGCAAAATTTTAGTGTCCCGGTTATTAATTTTGAAAATCTGGTCACCCTTTGGAAGGGGTTACGGAAAATAACAAATGCTGTGCAATACAAAGCTAACATGTCTGACTGTGTTGTGATCTACCCTCTGTTTTATTTTGATTTTGACTTTCATGCAGTTCTAAGTTGGTTGGGAATTGTCAGTGGCATGTCCTTATGCTAACACTCCTTCATATTTGCTGTGCAAAGGGGAAGAATCAAAGTGAGAAAGAGAAAGGAAGAGGAAAAATTAAGGACTGCTATTCCTGTTTTTGTCTCTCAGGTGAGTGAGACTGAGATCAATGGCCAGTTTGAGTCAGTTTGCGAGTCCGTTTTTAGCGAAGTAGAATCCCAGGCTATGGAGGCCTTGGACCTGCCCGGTTCGTTCCGCACTCGAAGCCACAGTTACCTCCGTGCAATACAGGCTGGTTATTCCCAAGATGACGACTGCTTGCCTTCAATGACATCCTCCACTGTCACTTCAACTCTCAGATCCACAACAGGTAAAACAATAACCCGCTAAATGCGAGAGGGCCTAGACCACATATCCCCATGCATCCTATACATGAGAATAAACTTGACATACCTACATATGTACAGTGGGGAACCCTTGAATTTCTGAGATGCCAAGCTGATTTTCTTTCAAAGTTTTTGCATTGCCCTGACTGTTTTGGATGGATTTGCTTGCGTGTCAGTTTGCTTTCGCAAAGCTGTAAATGGGCAAAGGGGTGGGATGGGTCGCATACACTTACCATCACACGATACCACAACATGGCACAGCCACATTCCATGGCATGTCTACAAGGAAAAAAAAAAAGAAAAGAAAAAAAAAAGGCCCTGAGCATGTGAAACTGTGGTGTTTTATGTGTTGTCAGTCTCAGGGAGGGCTGAAAGAAGGGCACGGGCAAGGGGTCAGGGACTGGTAGAATGAAACATTTGTGTTAAGACTAAACTACCCGCCCTCCCCCTGCTCTGATGCACCTGTACATTAAGTCATTCAGTGCCATTGACGGCTATAGACGTCAACAATCCATTTTAACTTGGATGGCAGTGAATGAGTGAAAATTCAAAAATTAGATACCATTAAGGTAAGTCAACAAACTGGAGAGAAAATGCACACATATGCTGGTTGCACAAATGAACTGACATGACTACTTGAGGTATTGCTGTATTGTGTTACATGAAACGTCTGAAGAGCACTGTCAGGCCTACTTATGTACACGTCTGTCACAGGACCACTTGGTAAACTGATTCCGGTGAAATATCCAACCCCACAAACTAATTTCAGGATGCTTTAAGCCTCACAGCTTTATGTGACACGGTATTGGCAATATCGATCCAAAAGTTAGGTTTCTTTGTGCAAGCAGAGCTTTTGTAGCACTTCCCTCACCAATTGCGTTTGGTGTTTGCCATAAAGAGTAAAGCTATGAACCCTATTGAAACATTTTTTTTCCTTAAATATGTGCACTTGTGCTCACTATACCCTGCTTTTTTGTACTTTACTTTTCTGTCAGTTTAAAATGGAAACCGATGTGGGTTTTTGTTTTCCTGTTCAATTTGGATTTTTGTATTTGATTTCAACCAATTTGGTTTCCATCTCCAATTTCTTCTCTGTGACAGAATCACTGAGGATAGATGAGTGCTCTCCAATCCCACCGTCTTATTTGCTGAACTTGAAACAGGCCAAACGAGCAAAAAATTCTTCAGGATTCAATAGAAAATTGACAGCTAACATTTTGCCGACACGGAGGAAGGGCTCCCTGGGTGGTGATTAGCTGTCTCCAATTCAAGCTTCCCTCTCCAACGGTGCAATACTTGGCCTAGAAATTAATGTTACCCGTATTGGTTGGATCCAAAATTGATGTTGTTTGTCACGGTAGCGTACGAGCAGATCTAGTTATGTCTGAATTGTATGAAGGTATCCCCTGTGAGGATAGTGGGAGGGGGAAGAGATGCCGTGTGGTGCTCTGTAGGGCAGATGAGCAGCAAACCCGTCTCCATTTGACCAACCGTCTCTTGAAGGATAACCAGGGGAAAAGAACAACTGGAGGCATCAGTGATGATTGTTGCAGGTATCTTATTAATACTGAAGCATACATATATCTATGTATATGTGTTTGCACTGCCTTCTCAGTGAATAAAATAGCTCTTAACTAAAAAACCTTCTATCAGGAACTCACAAAACTCAATTTCTGCACTGGATCAACAGCAGAAGTGAACTCAACGCTGACTTTTGTGAGTTGTTTGCAGTCAAGTGTACGTAGACATCTGTAAATGTAAATATTTGAGAGGTGTTATACTTCCCAAAATTCCAAATGTTTTCATTTTGCAATCATAGAATCGCCACTGTCTCAGATGTCTCATATGTGAACGTCTTTTTTTTTTTTTTCTTTTCTTCCCATTAAAGTGTGGCTTCTTGTGACAAGCAGGGAGTGGCAAAGTATACCCTTTGGCATGAAGTCTGTCAGCTGTCTTTGACTGTGGGATTGCAGCTCTCCCTTGTGCAGCCATCAAGTTGGGAGTAGGGGTGGGGTCAATTTAATCACCTTGGACCTCATATGTTCAATAGGGTTCATAACTGTTTCGTGGTCCAGTGGGTTGTGGATCTATCACTCTCTTAACATCTTTTCGTTTGCACTAAATGGCACAAAATTAAACGTCTCACAGAAACATTTTGATGACTCAATTCTCCGATAATCAAATGCTGATTTGATGATGATTGATGTGTTTGATTCCACTCTTTTCTGTGCTGTGCAGTAAAAAAGATGGAAAGAAGCTTGTTATTCTTTGACATGACTGAGAAGGCAGTGTAAAACATTGTGGAAAGACTACAGTATGTGAGTTTGGTGACACTACAGTCCTTGTTAAAGGGTCAGTCCCAATAATATGTCGTATGTGTCCCCACTAATCTAAACATGGCATTCTGATTAATATTGTTTTTGTGGAATATGAGTTAAGTAGTAAAATCCAGTTGTTTTTATCCATTGCACGGGTCGGCCATTTTGCCACTTGCTGTCAACTGAGGGATGCTAGCGGCTAACGACAGTCGACAGCAAGTAGTAGTACAAGACAAAATGGCCGCGCCCTGAGATGGCTCAAAACAGGTGGATTTTGCTGCTTAACTCATACTCCACCAATGCAATAATAATAAAATATCATGTTTAGACTAGTGGGGCAGCACAGAACATATTGTGAAGAAAATATTTGGGTTGACTTTGCCTTTGATTTAAAGGGGAAGTCAACCATAAACATTTCAAGAATATGTTCAATGTAATCTCATTCATCTAAACATGGCATTCTGATTAAAGGCACACTTGACTCATTGAGCCATTTTCAGCAGTAAAAAGTTAATATTTTGTCTATAATTAATGTGGTAACTTATAACATTATTTTTCATGTACAATTACTACCTTTAAAAAGTTATTTTTCTACTCGCTGCCGACTGAGAATGACATCACCTGTGCTGAGGAAGTAGATAACGACCCATCATGGCTCAGTTTACTGACCAAACCCAGAAAACAGGTGAGCCATGTTTGGCCGTTACATACTTCCTCAGCATAGGTGATGTCATCATCATTCGACAGCAAGTACAAAAATTACTTTTTAAAGATATTAATTGTACATGAAGAATAATGAAGTAATCAAAATCATTCTGGACAAAATATTAACTTTTCACTGCTGAAAATTGTTCAATGAGTCAAGTATCCCTTTAATATTAGATTTGTGGAATATGAGTTACGAAGAAAAAATTGCTGTTTTCATCCATCGCAGGGAGCGGCCATTTTGCCACGTGCTGTCGAATGCAGATGACATCACAGTTACTCCGGGCTCAGGCAACGACCAATCACAGCTCACCAGTTTTCTGAAGCTGAGCTGTGATTGGTTGTTACCTGAGACCTGAGCAACCGTGATGTCATTTTCACTCAACAACAAGTGGCAAAATGGCCGCCTTATGATGTTGATAAAAACTGCTGGATTTTGCTGCTTAACTCTTATTCCACTAACGCAATATTAACCAAAATACCGCATGTGGACTAGTGGGGTTGCAAAGAACATATTATTGTCAAGATTTTTGGGGGGTTGACTTCCACTTTAAGACATTTACATCGCTAAAAAAATATCCGAGTCACAAAGAATGATTTGTATTAACGAATTAAATTAAATATATTGAAACAATCCTGTATCTTGGCAAAGAAATGTGACTGGAATCACCAGCTAACTCACATATTGTACGTTTGTCATAGATATGTGTAGTCGATTCTCTAGTTGAGAACCTCAATCAAACCGCACTCCAGCTGTTCCTTTCACCTTGCATATTTAAATCTTTCTTCCAGAGGGATATGATGTTGTGGATGCGACCTCTTTTCTAAATGACGACATGATAGAGGACGATGACGGTGCCAGCTCCTCTGCCTATGCAGAGCTGGAGCGGCTGGAGAGGGAGACGGTGGCTGCTCGCAGCCAGCACAGCACCAGCTCCACCGTCACGGCCATCTCCGTGCCGCCGGCGACGCCACCGTCGTACAGGGTCCCCAGTGCCTCGCCCATGGCTGCTACCGAGCCACCGGTCCCTCAAGCCATCCAGGCCTTCAAGGAATCCGCAAACATGGTCGCCGCCTTCAACATGCAGTGGAAGGACGAAATCTCCGCCATGCGCTACGAGCTGGCGGAGCTGCGGCGCGACGTCTGCGGGGAGCTGAAGACGTTCAACAGCAACTTCTTCAACTTCACCCAGTGCTACAACATGTGGACGTTGTGCCGCGAGCCGTGCAGCGACGGCGCCACGCAGACGCAGGACCGAGTGTCCATCGGGATCCAAGCAGGATCCAGCTGGTCGATTCGGCAGCATACGCAGGACAAGTCGGTTATGTGCCAGCCCGAGCCGGCGCCGTTCAGCATCATGGATTTAATGAACCCGCCCCGGATCGAGATCATAGAGGGAACCCCCGAGAGCACCCCGGAGGGCTCGGGCAGCCCCGCGAGTCCGCTTCCGATCGAGGACTTCCCATGGGAGATCAACAAAAAGCAACGGGTCCCGAAACCGCAAGAAATGTGCGGCCACACAGGCGGTCACAGAAGTGCCAGTCTTGAACTGTGGTGCAGAAAGTACACCAGTGGGCCCATGTCGTATATGTCCATGTCCTTCTAATCGCGTCCATCTGTCACAGTATACGGCCGAGACGAGGAAGCCATTGTCAAACGTGGTGGTATTTACATAAAAAAGGCTGTTGTTAGTCCCTTTATTCTCTGCAGACGCAGTCTGTCATCTGTCAAACAGGTTATCGAAGTTCTTTGAACAGCCTCCAAGAGACCACTTCCATTTTCACCTTCAGACTGAGGTGACGTGAATGTGAGCGAGATGGTAGCTGATCTTTCGATCAACAAGTGCCAATAAGAGCAGCATTGTCTTTCCTCAGTTGTCTTAAAAAAAAGACAAAAAAAAAACAAAACAATATCGGACGGTTGATAAATAAGTTGGTTTGTCTCTGCACACGTATCTGAAGTCATGTTCATTCCAGTTTCTCCATGTAGAAACAAAATCTTCACCACTTGCGTATACTGTGAATAACTTTGTACACCCTAAAAATAGTTTTTTAATGAATGCATCTAAAAGAAGAATATGTATGCCTATATTTACATGAACTTTTAAGTTATTTCAATCCAAGTGTTTTGGCCTTTATTTTTTCAAGTTCACTTTGAATTTCAATCACCAAAATTAGAAACTGTTACCATTCAGCAAACTCAATAAGGACGATTTGAGGGAAACAAAACTGACCCTCTATAAAAGGGTTTAATAACATTGTAGCTTGAGGTTAAAAAAAAAAAAAAACCCTAAAGAGGAAGTCAACCTTCTTGACAATAAAATGCTAGTCACCAGTTTGCCATTTTGCCACTTGCTGTCGACTAAAGATGACATCACAGTTGCTCAGGGTTCAGGCAACGACCAATCTCAGCTCACCTGTTTTGTGAAGCTGAGCTGCGATTGGTTGTTACCTGAGGCCAGAGCAAGTGTAATGTCATTTTCACTTGACAACAAGTGGCAAAATGGCCGCCTTCTGATAGTGATAAAAACTGCTGGATTTTGCTGCTTGACTCAAATTCCACTAACACAATATTAATCAGAATACTGTATTTAGACTAGTGGGGCTGCATAGAATATATTATTGTCAATTTTGGGGGGGTTGACTTCCCCTTTAAAATAAGTGGAAAAACCTTCAAATGAGGAAAAACAATAATGGGGCTTCAAAATGTTCATTTAGAACAAATAGGTAAAAGCTTCAAAAGCTCCATTTATGTTCCAGTCATGTTTGTATATAATTGTACAATTTTGTATAAATATATATAAAATATATTCAAATACTTACTGTACTGGTTGTACTGGTTGCAGTTAAAAAACATACTGTGTTGGATGAGGAGTGAGATAGGTTAGTAGTAAATTTGGTTCCGAACCAAACACAGCACCTTTTCCAAGTCTCTGAGGCCATTTATTTCATCATGTCCATCACTTGGGTGGTAGCAATGCTCAGTTAAAGTTTACAACAATCTCATTTTGGTGCATGAGTCTAAAAATTCCCAATTCGAGGTGGTGGAACGTTGGCCAAAATTCTTCCCCAAATATAGACAGACAATCAGAGCCGCTGAGGGGCTCTACCTCGCCGACAAGTCCCCAGAGGTGCAGTACGGTACCAGTGAATGTACTAACACCGCCTCACTAGTGATGGCCGAGCTGGTCTCCTGACTCATCTTAATGGTTGGGAGCCGCTGTCGGGTTTGTTGGTCATGACACAATAGTAGCCCGTTAGCCGCAAGCATTCCCTCTCGCCATTCATCCGCTCCATTATGTTGTTGTCCCGATGTGGTGTACCAAAGTGACAGAAAATATCGACACTATATGTTTTGAAGCACTTATATCCGGACTATTACGGCGCCATGGGAAATTGTGATGACTTTAAATGAACCCGTCAATGGGATTACAGTGCTGAGAATGGTAATTCCATCAAATATATGAGAAACGCAGACCTACTAACTAGACATTCTCAACTCCCGTTTCCATGTTCGTGTCATATTGAGCACAATGAATTGCGCCGTTAAACCCTATAAAGCCTGAACCATGATGAGAGAAAATTCAGATTCTTTGTAAATAGAGTATTTGTTGGTCCTTTTGAACAAAAAAAAATCTTTTAAATCTACTTCCACATATAACTTTTGATTTGTATCATATTTGATACATCTGGTCACAATGCTTTACATTCGTACAGTTATAACTGTAAAAATACAATAATAAACAGACATATCAAACACAGTATTTCCAAAAATCTGAAAGAACATTTTCCACTATTACGAAGTATAGGTGTCTCTCCTTTCTCAATTTGGGCGATCTTGCAAGGTCGCGGGAAAAGCCATCAACTGGGTGATACTGCCCTCTAAAGGATTATCCGTGCAATGCATGTGTCAGATCATATACGTCAGGGTTTTAGTTGGGGGGGTTGTACTCATGAAATAGAGGGCTCAAAATGTCTTGTAGTTAAGATACGTTTGGCTTTATAGGGTGGAGGTCTGTGTGGATGGCTGAATCAACAGCGCCTTTGCTGGTGGCAGTTCAATACTGCGCACCATTTATCCCCCATCACTTTCAAATGATCGACATCAAATGACTTACGGCTAATCAGTTATCATGCCCAGCCTTAGATGTCATCAATTATAACGTTGAATAATTTTGCATAATTTGCAGCAGAAGCATGTGAAGTAAAGGGGGACGGATGGGGAAAGGCTCAAATTCATTGTCGCTATAGCCCACGTGTGCAATACTTAAGATTTTCTGTTATATATCTAAATGTCAACAAAAAGCAGGTTTATAATTATTTCAGTGAAGGCATATGACTGTGAAATATCTAGCTTATAAAGATTTATATGTACACATATACAGTATATTGACAAAAGACAATATTTGAGGGAATTGCGATGGCATTTCTCAACAATATTTTCTCCTTTTCTGGGGGAATGCAAGGCGATTTTAAGGTGCTGGCCAAATCATGATGTCTCCAATCTGTATTCATTCATTCTATGCAAATTCTTGGTTTTTTGGTGTATTTTTTTTTGTTCATCGAGGTGTTAAGTTATATTAAGTTGCTCGTGATAAAGTGGTCTTTTCTTTTGGTGATATTTTCTTTTGGAAATATGTTGTAATAAACAAAAGTTAATTTCTGCACTGGCTTGTTTTCACTGATCACAATCAAATGTTTTAGTTGGTGAATTTCTTTTGTAGTAGCATCACAAGTCGTTTTTAATTGTTGATTTGAAATACTGTGCAAAGTCATATTTTTCTAACAAAAAAGGGGGGGGGGGATGGAATTCTGTAAACCTTTTTGAGATATCTTGAGTTTCATTTAATGTCATCATTTTTCCAAAGAATATACCCGTCCCTTGATATAAGTAAAGAAATGTAGCAACAACAATCTAAAAATGGTCTAAAAATGATTTTAGAATAAACACGTGGAAAAAAGACATTTTAAAATTGAGAGGAAATGGGTAAAAAAAGAAAAAGAAAAAAAGATTTTTCCAGCGAAACATATAATTGGCTTTTTGTTTATCATCCCAATATATTTGTTTGGAAATTCTGTTGAGAATATGTTGTCACCCAGAGATCTAATGAAACAACTGTGTCAAAACGTATAACGTGTAGTTATTAGGACAAAAGCTTTTGAGTGGCTCTTTAGTTTTTTTAAGCCCTTAGTTTTCTTCAAGAGAAAATGTTAAATGTGCTTCTCTGTCTTCATTTTCAGGGATCTCACATGGCAATGTTTATGATTCGGATTGATTCTCAAAAAACAACCCTTTTGAATACAATCTCTTAGCTTGCATTTGTTAGCTTGTGCTTATATTTTGTAAATGAATGAAAACATTGTATGTAATACTTTTTGCTTTCAAATTATGTTTTGCTTACTGTGGTGTTTTTGTGAATTTTTATTCCAAATTTTCTTGGCCTTATGTATTTTTCATAAATTGATATAAAAAAAATTTAATTAAAAATGCATAGAATGTTTATGTCGATGCTAATTTAATGGGGGTCATAGCTTTACATCCAACAAAACAGTTGCACACAGCGAGTTGCTACCATAAAACATCAAAAGATACTTATCTCTTCTTAGGGATTTTTTATTTATTCATTTATTTATTTTTTTTAAAGAACGCTGTCATTTTTTTGGTTGGTTATTATTTCCTTTTTCTTTTATTCCCCATTTTAGGCGCCCGTAGCTTAGCTGGGGGGCGTAGAGAGTACGGTAGGTCCGGTAGGGAAAAGTTTTATTATTTCTTTCTTTTATATGTTTCATACATTTTGTCTGACTCATTGACATTTTTCACTTAGCATAAATGAAAATGACGTCATGCTCACACGAGTGTATTTGAACTGTCTTCATTTTTTTTCTCTCATTGAAGTCAGTGGAAAGTTTGTGTACTAGTACTTGATAAAGGAATTAAAAACAAACAAACTGTAGTTGCCATGTTAGTAGCACACCATCATATTTCTGTTGGCAAGTATTCAGATCTGTAGTATTTCCTTTTAACAGAGCATGGATTTTTTTTGTCTTCGAAATTCCATATTTTAGTTTGTATCATTTGCTATTTATTTTAATTTCTTTTAAAAATGTAATGTCCGTTAAATCCCATTGTTTGAACACTAATGCATCCTCTTGCTTTCACCATTGGACGGAACCAATTATGGCTAGTTTGAAATCTACTGGCATGCAGTAAGGCAGGTTATAACCAAAGAAACAGCTTTGTTCTACAAACCAGCACAAATCAATGCTCTTATTATAACTCTGAATAATAACATTGCGACATTTTTACTTTTACAATAAGTAGAGTGCAACCTCGAGAGTTCAACCACCCTAAATGTTGGGGAAACATTTTAGAGTTCAAACCGTGATCATGCTGGCCATGAGATCTAGAATATAGTACATCAAAAGACTCATCCTGCATGTGATGGAATTGGAAGTGCTCGTGGGAAAAAGTCACATATTGAGCAGCAAAAAAGAAATTTAATACTGCAGTCATTTCAAAGTTGTCAGCAACCGTATTAAAGCCATGTTCTGTTAGATTTACAATAAGGCTAAAATACGGTTGCACTAGCAGCAAACTTTAAGAAACTTTCAAATACAGCTTGACAGTGGTTTTTGTTTAAACATAATTTCTTAAAATGATCACCGACTGATCATGTTAGTGCGCAGCACAGTTAATACGACAATGCAAAATCGGCAACCATGCTAGCGCACAACAAAACTTAAGGCGTTATACTTATTACAAGTCAGGATTTTATTAATACGAGTTTGGAGCTGCTCTGCTAAGATGAAATAATCACGTTACTTTTTATTTTTATTTTTTATTTTTTATCGTTTGGAGATATTTATGATTTTTGGAAAGCCAGCATATGACCAGATAAAACTAGCAAAAAGAGAAACTATTCAGATCATACCTTGTTGACACTGATTTGTATTGGTTTGTTGAGATATTATCATACATGTAAGGTTGCACCACCTTGCATCCATGGGGGCATCACCACTGTATGTATCTATGTATGTGGCGACCAAACAACATGCTTGTTTTATCCTGCAAAACTCTTTTTAGTAAATATATATATTTAAAAAAAAAAAAAAAAGACCAACCTTTTGAATGTAGGAAATCCAACATCAGAATCATGCACACTTTCAAGTGTCCTAGATGTCCTTTGTCAGATCACTCATACATCTCTTCATCTGCTCACCCATCTTCATGAACCAACAACCCTCAAGCTCGGTCGGACATGGTGACGATACAGCCTATGACGTGCACAGAATGCATATTACTCAGTTGCAGTTTTCACAATCAATAACTTGAACGTTAAAATGATACGACACACGATGAAAACTTATACTGTAGGAATGGGATTTTAAACCCAGTCAGCCATTTTATCATCACTAGAGTTGTTGTTGAGCTAGAACCTATTGCAGCAAGAGGCGGGGTACACCGTGGACTAGTTGCCAACCAAACTCTGGGCATAGAGAAACACATATTGATCTTATTGATAGATAGAATACAATTGTGTTGACTGTAATCCCGCCTAAACTGTGGAACCTGCCGGTTTAATTATATTGCATACATTTCGGTCTTACCAAGATGTATACATATTGTAGGATGGGCGTGTACCGATACGACCTTATTTTAAGGTATCGGGTACTTCAGCTAGGGTTGCTCCATTATGAAGAAAATATTAATCACGATTAGTTTTGGTAATATTTGAAATCATGATTTGGACGATCATTTATTTTTTGGAACAAAATAAGAAAATGTTTAAACGTGACAAATAAAATTCTTTGAAACACTATAAATATGCAGGTTCCTTTTGGATGAAACAAAATGTATTACAATAGTTATTTAAAATGTTAAAGAAGATGCAAGTGTATTAATTTAAACAACTCAACTACATTTATGCTGATGTTGTAATTGTGGCGCGTAATAATTGAAATTGTAATAAAAAAAAATTTTGTACTTGTGCCATAAATATCTGACGAGTAAGTCCTCCTCGGCACTAGTTGGCGCTATACTGTGGCAGTTTGACAAATTGGCAAGTCATCTGTGTTTCAAAGAAAGGTCTTTCTTTATTCACATTTTTTTTTGGGTCAATGTTAAACGATGTTTTTTTTTGGTGCTGTCAAGTGATTAAAATTTTTAAACTAATTGCAAAATTTTCCATAATTAGTCACGATTAATCACATTTTTCAGCTATTATTTTAAGATTATAACAGATTGGAAATATTGTAAAATCATCAAACACAAATGATATTTCAATTCAAAGATAGTTCTGATAGCTTTCTTTGATCCTTGAATAAGATAATTTTCCTGTAAAATAACATAAATGATCAAAACTGCGACATCTTTCCATCTTATATTCTTCTCAAAGAAACAGTAGGGTGGAAACTTGGCCAAGATGATCCAGGAAGCTGAGGTTTGTTTTGAGTCAATATTCAAAAGAAATTGAATTAATGTTTGTATGGGAACACAACAGTACACAATTACATTTCAAAGGTCATATTTTTTGTTTTGCTTTAGTCAGGTTGTTTTTTTCCCCCTCATTGTGATGGTGTCACCGTTACTACAAACTGCATATGAAGTCGCTGTTTGCAGAGCGTTGAGATTAAATGTTCACCATTAAAAGGATTAGTTTTAGTGGCTTTGAGGCTTTAGAAGACTAATATTTACCCTAATCTTAATTTACATATAATTGTCCCGGCAAAACTGAAACGAGGCAGGATTAGCATACCACGCACAGCGACACAATCACTCTGTTCCATCTCCAGCCCCCATGCTCATGCACAGCTCGTCAGTCATTGCACGTCATTAAGCACCAATCCGCCCTGATCTGCGTCAGAGCGGCCTCTCACCAGCCTCTCTGCCAGCCCGACATCGCAACTGTGGCAAAGGCGGCGGTCTGGCCCGAGCGAGTGGACCCAGTCGCTTGGCGGGAAGTTGACTGCTCGAACTGTCGCAGCGATCGTTTGTGAAATTGAAATCCGGATTGCAAAAGCGGACAGTATTTAAATGGTCTGTTACATTAAGACACAAGTCCTTGGAAGTGTCATTGTGTTTTTTTATAGTGCATGTTTGAAACTGTACTCTACATGCTGTAGTCCAGCAAGTAGTATTGGTTAATAAAAAAAAACCCGACTGTATTGTCTTTACTAAGGCACTCCAAAGATTATTATCAATTTCAACTGCAATGCGAAATTTCAACATGTGACTTTGTTTTATAATTGTCTTGTGAATATGTGTATGTATTGTACAAGATAACATGTTACTGTCTGTTTTGAGATGACGCATGAGTAGTATGATATGGATTGATCATGACAAGTACATCATGATACATGGGCAATATATTGACTTAAATTCAGTTTTTGTTTTTTAAAGATTGATAATTTTGGATACTCTAAGCAGACTGTTAGTGTAAAAAACAAATCTATGAGGATTTGAGAGAATAGTTGCCCACTGTATGATGACATTGGAAGTGGAAAAAGAAACACAGGTAAAACTGGACAACCAGAGCTATTCGTATTGGTTATTAAATTGTCTTTGGTCACCAACTGAGCTTGTTAACACCACTGCAAAAAAAAGAAAGAAAAAAAAAAAAGACTGCGGTAAATCCAGAATAACTGTGTTCTTTTCCTGACTGATGGAACAAATGCATTTGCAAGGAAAATATGTCAATAATTGCTTTAGTAGTCAGTCTGTTTTGCTATGTAAATGTAGTTCCCACTAGTACGTGAGCGTTTTGTTTTTTTAATTTATTTATTTTTTAATCTGTGTCACACTTGGACGAGCCTCCAATAACTGGCTCTGCTTGGCTCTTGCAGGCATTCAGTTTCGTCTCCCTACTTCATGCAGTGTGGACCGCGCTCAGCCACCACCAGGTACCAGTCAGTCGCCATTTTTTTTAGCTTGACTTCATGCAACCCGCTGTGTGTAGTTAGTTAGTTAGTTAGTTTTCTTTCTACAAACCTTGCCCGTGGTGGAGGTTTGGGCAAAGGTGTGGCTCAATGAATTAATTTTCCTAAATTCTTGTTTCTTTTTTTGTGCCTTGGTGGAGGTCTGCTCTTTACTGAGCTAGCAGCTAGTTTTGGATTGTGTTACAGAGACGCCTCGCAGGCACATCTTTCTAAATTCTCATAGAAATACAATTGTACGACATCTCACGAATGCGTGTCGTTATGATCTTTGAATCTAAAAACTCATTGGGGCCACCATTACAGTTGTGCTTGAAAGTTGACATACCCCTTATGAGCGTACTGCATTGAGAGACAAAAGTTTAATGCCCATAAAATCCAAAATACTATGGCGATTGTTTTGATATTTTTAGAGGTTGACATGAGTAGAGATGTGCGTGTGAATTTTGGTGACGATTCATAGCATTTTGTGTCAGGAAGTGACATTTCGTACAATTTTTGTACATTTGCAGTTGTGTTCAAAAGTTTACATACCCCAAGGGTATAAACTTTCAAGCACAACTGTATAATACAGAAGCGAGGAGTCGCCAATGTGGAGTAAATTTCTTTTTTTGTGTAGAGTACGTTCGAACACTTAAAAATATGTTCAACTTCAAACGTGTTTGCAAGTATTAAAGACGTTTAAAGATATTTACACAGTTAATATGTAGGACGATCGAATGTATTTAAATACATTCTAAGTTTGAAAAATACATTTAAAAATATGTGAAAATACATTTGAGGGTATTTGGAGGCTAAATGCGAGTAAAAAAAAAAAAAAAGCTTTTTTTTTTTTTTTTAGCATTTGGCCTACATTATACCAATATGTTTGATAATTAAGTAGGTTATAATTAGTGTTCCGATACCGATACTGGTATCGACAGAGGCGCCGATACTGCATTAAAACGGTGGTATCGGTATCCGTGAGTACTCACAAGTAACATGCCGACACCATTAATTCCAACGCTAATATAGGATTTTGGATGCAGCATCATGTGTCTTGCTGGTGCACGACATTCACTGGTATGTGACATGTTCACTGCATGCCGATCTAAGATAGCCTATTGGCCCTTGAATGCTCTGAACCAAAGGACAGCTTTTTCATGTTGAGGAAAAAAAAAACCTAGGTATCAGTTTGTTATCGGTATCAGCCGATACAGCAAAGCTGGGTATCGGAATCGGTATCGGGGGCCAAAAAATGGTATCGGAACAACACTAGTTGTAATGTAACACCGTTTATTCATAATTTTGAGGATTTATTATATTCGAAGTGCATGATTGCCATTCGGCATGAGGTAGCCCCCCTTGTGGCATTATTGGGAAAAAATGCTCCAATTTTAGCACTTAGCCTACATGTACGTTCGAACATAATTGAAACACGTTTAACCATATTTGAAAATACGTTTGAATGTATTTGACAGTCAAAAACATTTACTCCCCATTGGCAGTTCCACGTGTCCGTATTTATATTTCTTATTAGGATGCTAGGTTTGTTCTCTTGTTGCCGCCTATATAGTTGGCATAGTCTCCACTTTTCAAGACATGCAGTCTTGAAATGGCAGCGGGTCGTTGTGGAGAGATAATTACATCAGGAGCAAGAATAAGGTTGTTATTTTGTCTTTAGTTGCTGACCTACAGTGGACTGACGAGGGTTTCTTTCGAAACTGGTCAAACACTCTCTAGTGAACATCCATTAGAATGGGTCTAAATCTAAATAATTATTGAAAGCTGAATTCACACTCCTCTATTAGGTGCTAGCAGGACAATTTAGCCGAGCAACAGGCACATTCGGTAGCAATGACATTCAGGTTGATTTATTCCTGACACAACCTCTCCAGTGTCTGTTGACTGAACTGTGCAGCAAACAATCACATTCAAACACGCGCAGACGGAACAGGCAGCACAAAAGGACGGAATGCCACAACCAATCTTTCAGCTCAATTAGTAAAGGCTTTGGTCTCTTAATGATGTGCTTCAATTGAGGGCCCTTGGGGATTAAATGCTCAAGTGAGGTCAATGACATGAAATGGTAACAAACAAAACAATTTGGCAGAAATAAGCTCGGTTACATTACATCTAAAAGTTCACTTTGAATTATTTGATGACAAATCCGTGCGTGGTCTTTCGTTTGCAGCATTCAGCTGGTGGGCAACTCTGTATGTAGCAAGTTCAGCGTTGAAATGAAGTCAGATGGCTGGAAGATGTATAAATAGACCGTGTGGTGTTTCATATTGCCTGAGTCACAAAGCTTCATTTTGGAATCCACCCACCGTCTCCTGCAGCACTGCAGCCCCTTCAAGTTGGAAGGAAGTCAAGTCTGCGATGGGATTTGCCTTAACAGAATTCTCCTGTTTTTTTTGCACTTAATTAGCTCTGAGCCAAGCAGTCTGCATCCGTGTGTGTGTGCGTGTGTGAGAGAGTGTGTCGAGTGCTGTGACTACACCTGTTAACACTAATGTATGTGTTTTAGCAGGCAACAGATTGCCTCATTCTTACGTTATGTCCATTTTCAACAGCATATGAATTCATGACTGTCAGGCGAATACTAGGGATAGACTGATTATCGGCGCCGATATTTGGCATTTTTACATGATAGCATAACATTTTACGAATCTGAAGGCAAGATAAAGCTGGTAGCTCACTGAGTGGTGAATGCTTGCGAACGTAACAAATTTAGGGTTTTCATCAGGATTTGTAAGATGTTCACAAACAGTTTTTACTTGTCGCAAAGACATGAACATATTCAGACAATTTTTTCACCGTCTGCGAAGATCTTTTGGAACATTTTACGAACCTCGATGAAATCCCCAAATTAGCTACCTTCGCATGCATTTGTTGCTCAGTGAGATACAGGGAACTTTTCATTGATTGATTTATTTAAATTTCCATTTTATAAAAACAAACAAAAAAATGATGCTGACACTGGGAACTCCCTACACTTTTTTTTTTTTTTAAATTAAAAAGAAAAAAAAAAAAAAAGAAATTATGTTGAAACTGGAAAACTACTTCCAGTAGAAAACTTGGGAAAATTCTACGCTAATATTTTCTCTTTTACTGCAAATTACTACGAATAATCGGTATCGGCCTTGAAAAAAACATACCAGTCTATCACTAGCTAAAACAGCTTTTTACAAGTTTTTTTTTCTACTAACTTTCAGAATTAATTTGCGCTCTGGAAGTACATAAAAGGTTTTAAAGTGTAAAAATAGTACTGTTACTTTAAGTAATCCCGTGGAGTTACCCAAAAGTCAGTTCTATGAGTTCCATCTTGATGACTCCCACTCAACTTTCATTTGCACTTGATAGGGCAACAATCCTCTTTTGACCTTCATTTCACTGCCCCAGTAACCGCACACATTTTCCACTCAGGTGCTTTGCAACCTACAGAGCAACATCTCCCCAGTCACTTTTACCTAAAAGTTCCCATCATGCTTTTCAGTCGCTTGCCTGTAGCCTCTGGGTATTCTTTTTTCCATTGCGTTTTGGTTTGTATTCATTTTCTACCCTTGTTTTGCCTTGTCCTCGTCCTGTCATCCTGCTTGTGCTATCCAGCGGTGTCATATCCTCCTAGTTTCAAGAAGACCCCACCTCCTGTGCCCCCGCGCGCCACCACCAAGCCTCTTATCTCTGTGACAGCCCAGAGCAGCACCGAGTCCACCCAAGATGCCTACCAGGAGGGGAGGCAACCGCGGGGCGGTCTGTGGGCCACCGACAGCCTGGGACGGCCCATCTACAGCTCCATGGACAGCTTGGACAGCTCCAAGGCGGTCACGATGGCCATGGAGTCGGCGGCGCCCAAGAGGCACGCGTCTTTGGGCAGCCACAGCTCCATCCAGACATGCGACAAAGCCGTGTTGGTATCCAAGGCGGAAGAGTACCTCAAAACCCCCAGATCCTCTATCGGGATACAGGTATGTGCACCATAACGACCTAACCGTCACGGTTATGGTTGTCTTGAAACTTGGGTTCATAGGTGCAAGATGTTTCCAGTCAAACGTTGGTTAAAACCTTATTTAAAATCAGATGTCCATTGGCTTTAGAACTAGTGCATGTAGACATAGCCAAGAGGGTGATTCTTGGTCAATTTGACTTGAATCTCCATTAGGGATGGGCATACAATAACCACCCTAGTCAATAACCACCCTAGTCAAGTCTGTTTGATTCAACTGGCCATAACTAACTTGCATGTTGTTCTTTTTAGACCACAAACTACAGTAGAGCGACTCAACAGTGCCTCTGTTTGTTGCATCCAAGTAGTAGTGTACTCCATTTTCCCTCAGTTGGTTCAAGACCAGATTCATCCACAATCCATTCTAGGCAACTGGCAGAATTCTTCATGAGCCATTCATTAAAATGTCGAAATTGACTCCTCAAACTTTTCTATGCTTTACTATAAGGTTGAAATTTCAGTAGTCTTAGAGTCAGGTTTTTTTTCCCCCCTGAAGATAAAGGTATTATCTTCTAAATCTAAAGGACCAAGGCCAGATCCTGAGCAGATTTATCAAATCAGATCCAGAAGGCCAGGTCCAGATATAGGGCATAAAAGATCCACAACGCCTGGTCGGAAGGACCACAAGACCAGATCTTAACTAGCTCTAGGGGACCAAGGTCAAGTCCTGACCAGGGATATCAGACAAGGTCCAGAAAGCCATGTCCAAACTGGGGATAATCCAGGTCCAGAATACTAGATCTAGAAAACCAGGTCTTGACCAGTTTCAGAAGGTAAGATCCTAACTTCTAAACATACTCATTTACCTGCCAGTTGAGTAGAAGGCGAAGCACCTGTGACTAAACCCAAACTGTGGCAGGGTTTTACTTTCTGGATCTGGATTTGCCACCTCGGATGGCTAGTGCAATTCTGAACCGGTTCCTAAAGAGAAAATATAAGCCACGGCACAGTAAAAGAATGACGTGTGGAAAAATTTCAAGCTGCTCTTTGGAATTGTAGACACGTTTGTTTATATCCTGTTTGTCAAGTTGTGCCATCTCTTCAACAGGTGGAAACTGTGACAGACTCTGAGACTGAAAGCAAAGGCCTTCCTCAGTTTCACTCTATAGGTATCCAGGTGGAAGATCACAAAAGGTATGCGGCACTTTCCTTTTCGTCAAATGTGACAATGACTTGCAACCATGTCCTGGATTTGTACGTCAATAATAATTGTATGACGTTTAGGCGCGGGCGGGTCAAGCGCTCCAACAGCGTTACCACCGCAGTGCAGGCCGACATGGAGCTGGAGGGCTTCCCCTCCATGGAAGATAAGGGTCTGCAGTTTGGTGGCGCTTTTGGTCGCCACTCTGAGCCAAGCACCCCCACGCAGTACGGCGCCATCCGCACGGTGCGCACGCAGGGCTTGTTTAGCTACAGGGAGGACTACCGGGCCTCCAGCGGGCCCCCCAGCCCACAGCCTGAACCCTGGCTGGCCGAACCCAGCCTGGAGGCCAGCGAGACGGGTCGAGTGTCTCCTTTTCGCAGGGACGGCGGATGGTTCATGCAGCTTCTTCACAATGAATCCAAAAGGATGGAGGGATGGTGTAAAGAGATGGAGAGGGAGGCAGAGGAGCATGATCTGTCGGAGGAGAGTGAGCATCTCTCTTTTTGATTTGTCTTATAACCACGTTTGTTGAAGGACAACTGGCAGCATCCTTTATTATCAGAGTGAATACTATGAATTAGGGATAGACCGATTATTGGGTCGAGTATCGGTGCCGACATTTGGCATTTTGACAAATTTCGCACCGGCCTTTTCATGAATTTGAAGGCCGATAAAGCTGGTATCTCACTGGGGCAGTGAATGCTTGCAAATGTAGCAAATTTTAGGTTTTCATCAGGATTTGTTATGTTCTGAGGTTGGATCCCAAAAGCACAGACACAAATACGATTTTAACTCTTTACTCACATAACATCGAGAGGCGTAGAACAAACTTGACTAGACGAGAAACAATGAGAATGCAAAGAGAATCACGAGACGCTAAGCTAACTTGGGCTGTGGAGATGCACAGAGGAACAGAGTAATAATCCGACAAACGCACACTTCTCGGTTTGGCTTAAATAGACAGTCAATTGATCAGATTGGCTGTGGTGACATGGCATTATCCGATTGGCTGTTGACCAAGTAAAGGGATGAAAGATTCTTGACATCACATAGCCCCTGACATCACATACCGTTTTTACAGTCGAAACCAGATGATTGTTACATCAGTTCAAAACAGACACTTGACCTCACGGTCATGACCCAAATATAACCCTTGCATTACCCAAACTTAACCCTGGCATGACCCAGTCATGACATTTGTCAGATGTTCACAGACAGTTACTTGTTGCAAAGAATTTTTTAACATATTCAGACACTTTTTCACCATCTGCAAAGATATTTTGAAACCTTTTACGAACCCTGATGGAAACTCCCATTTAGCTACTTTCGCATGCATTTGTCGTTCAGTGAGACACAGGGAACTTTTCATTTATGATTTTGATGATAGTGACACTATACAATTTTTATTAAAAAAAAAAAAAAAAAAAGAAAGAAATTATGCTGAAATTTCAGAAAATTTATTTACAGTAGAAAACTTAAGGGAGCTATTTACTTGCTTAGTTTTCAGTTTTCTTAACACATGATGACCCTTGAAGCTCCCTGCAATTTTTGTTATAATTTGTAAATAAAGCTGTCTATTCTTTATATGTTTATTCTTGGCAAAGGTTTTTTTTTTTTAATTGACACTAATGTTTTATATTTTACTGTACATGAATATCGGCTTGAAAGATCAGTGATCGGCCTCGTTGACTACTAATAATCAGTATCAGCCCTGAGGGAAAAAAAAAAACAAAACACATCGTCTATCACTACTATGAATGAATTAAGATTAAAAACTGTAGGTATTGTTAACATTGTTCATTTCTAATTAAGTCCTCTGTATAATGCCCCCCTAAGCAATTATTTTATTGTTAATTGTATCCATATTAAATCAGATATGTACAGTAGTCAAAAGACACTTATTTGTGTTGATGTTGTTAAAATCTTTCTGTTTGCAGTTCTAGGGAAAATCCGGAGTGCGGTGGGAAGCGCTCAGCTGCTAATGTCCCAAAAGTTTCAGCAGTTTTACTGGCTGTGTCAGCAAAATCTGGTGAGTGATGGACAACAAAAGCTTTATGTACTGTAGCAAATCCCCTCAGTACCGGACAACATGCTTTTAATTTGCTTCTTAGAGAGTTGCATGATGGGTAAACGTACCTACCCTTCTTTTCGCTCCCTGCCTGAGCTTCGAGAATCGTGTTCGCCCTCCAGCAAAAGACTGCAGCAATCAATAGAGAAACGGTCCCTCCGCCGCCGTCGAGGCCTCTGAAAACGAAAGGGGAATTCCAATCGGAAGGACTTAGCCCTTCCATTAATGCACATAGGCAGCAGTTTGAATTGGGCCTCTGAGTCTGAATAATGGACTGCCACTGCATTCTGTCCTCATGTCCCCATACCACACCCAGGCCCGCAATGGCTGCAGGGGGGAAAAAACAAAACAAAACAAAACACTATACATTTATATAGACAATAAATCTGTCAGTGAAAACTAAAATGTTTACTTATTGTAGTTGTTGCCTGCAGTGGTGGAAAACTACAGTGCACTGAATATACTGAGAAACGTTTAACACTTTTGGTTATCACATTTTCCTCCAGAAGAGTTTAAACATAGTCATATAACATGACTTTATGCTATCATTATTCATTAGCAATGAGCACAATTCATTAACAGGTCTCCACACACTGTAGCTACAGTATCATTCAATCCTAAAACTACTGAAAATTGACCATAAAAACAATTGTGAAATACATAAACTTGAAAGACGAATACTGTACTCACCGAGACAGAAGCCACCATTTTACGTCCTTACGTAGAGCTTAATTAATGTTGTGAATACATACATCCGCAGTCGGAGCCAATGTTTACAACAAGAATGTCAAGGTATTCATAAAAGCTTAGCGACTAGTATAAGCAGGACTAAAAATTCATTAATTACATTGTTTGTTGAAAAATAAAGTGTGAAATACGATTCAAAATATATAATGAACAACAGGTGCAAGTTTGGAAAAGAAATATTTCCACTACTTGGACCAACGAATCAAATGCCGTTTTTTTCCCTAGTCACACTAGTACTGTAAAATAATTGGCTGACGTACATGTCAGTCATTCTATTCAGCGCTTTGATTGGTCACATTAAGACATTATATACAAACACCTGACATGTAAATTGTAAACGAGTGTTTTTGTCCCTGACGACAGATTAAAAAATATATTTTGACGAAAAGTGACATTGTTGTTTTACAAATTATGCTTTAATTTTAGTTTAATGTGTGGCTATTAAAAAATATATATATTTGTAGTTTCTCCCCACGTAATCAATGATGTGAAGTACTATTAGTGCTTGACTGCCCCCTAGCGGCAGTTAAGGTGAAACTATCATGACTGTTTCTAGCGTTTGAGGTCAAACATTGCCAATAAAGTGTGTTTCTTCTTTGTGTTTTGTTTTAAAACAAGGACCCAAGCGCCATGCCCAGACCCACATCTCAGGACCTGGCCGGATTCTGGGACCTCTTGCAGCTTTCCATTGAAGACGTCACTGCCAAATTTGAAGAGCTGCAGCAGATCAAGAGCAACCAGTGGCAGGTGGTGGAGAGTGGAAGAGAAGAGAAGAAGGTATCAGAAATTTTAAACCTGCCAAAACACTGATATGTGATCCCGTGATGTTCTTGTCTTCCCCAAGGATCGAAAATGGATCCCTCCTCTGAGCAAGAGGCCCACCAGGGGACGCGGCGGCGTGATGCGGGAGCGATCCTTGGACCTCCAGGACCGCCAGCGCCAGGAAGCCCGCAGACGGCTGATGGCCGCCAAGCGAGCGGCGTCGTTCAGACAGAACTCGGCCACCGAGCGGGCCGACAGCATCGAGATCTACATCCCGGAAGCTCAGACGAGGCTTTGAGGTCCACGGATTCGCTTCACCGTTTGGTTTCCATCCAACACCAGCTCTCCGGCATCACATCTCGCTTCCGTCGGCCATTTTAAGATGCGTTGCCGTTCTCTGGGTTCTTACGCTTTATAGTCTTTTATTTAAAAAAAAAAAAATGGAGCCTCCAAATTAATTCAACTCCTAATTGTGAGGGGTGTGGTGCTTGCAGCGAGCTTGAACAAACGTTCCCCCTTCATTTATCACTGGCTCATGAAGAGCCTGGAAGATGAGCTGCTATTGCCCCAAAATCAACACCTGATTTCTATAATTTTGCTGCCCATTGTAAGTACACTTATCAGACTTCAAAACTACTGTTTCATCCATTCGACTCATGGAACTGATTTTTTTTTTTTTTCTTGTTTGCTGCTGGATGCAGAACACATTCGCCTACGAACTAAAGAAGTTTGCGGAAGAGGGGAAGTGCGGAACAAAGCATTTTTTTTGCGCCTTATGATATTCATGTTTGTATTTCCAAGGGAAATGTAGTTTATGACGCTCACGTGATTAATGTTGCAGTTGAATTGCAAAGGACAGTTTGTTTTTCCATTTGACGTGACTGATTTCGGATATTGTGACAAATTCATCGCAATCTGCATTTTAGTATCGATGGGGATCGTTGGTTGATTTAACGGAGGATTTGTATCGGTTGATTAGGGCATGCTTCTGCGCTGCGACATTTAGCTACGATTACACACACACGCACACACAAAAAAACAAAACAAAAAGAAGAAGACAGGCGCAAATGACACTTTAACACTGGTCAGTTACTATCGTAAATGGTGCTGCTTTTTACTCTCCAAGTGTTGTCCTTAACCCGGGCCTACGCGCACACAGACACACTCAAGGACTTTTTAAAAAACAACATGGTGCCCGTTGTATCTCCGCGCTGGTGTGTGTGTGCGTGTGTGTGCTCCATTGTGACGTTAGGAAGGATCATCTTTGCAATGCGCTCGCCTTTCAAAGTGCAGTCGAGGGGAAACAAGTCACTGCTAGCTAAAGCAGCAGATGTGAACGCACGTTATTGTTTGTGATAACCAAACAGCTTCACAATTATTTGGATAATAGGCCACACTATCTTTACTTAACTATACATTTTTTTCCCCCTAACAGTTATTTTTGTTGTCTATTATGCTGGTGGACTTGTGCTGTGCTAACACTAGCATTAGCATGTATTTAACACCCTCAAGTCGCGAATGCGAAATGGGAGAGGCCTAGGAGTAAATTCAAAGCATTTACTACAAATAATATTTGAAATTTAAACAGATTTTTGTGTGTGTGCTGCTTTGACGAGGCAAACATCTCTTATCTCATTACTGAATGGCCCCCAAGCCATTTAGCATATTAGCAGCTAGCTAACTGTGATTACAGACACCTAGACAGCTTCATAATCATTTACATGCTTCACTGGCTTATAAAAAGAAGTTTCTATTTCATTCCTATGGCAACCACAGAGCTGTTACTCGTGTCAATAGTTTGTTGTAATTGGTGGACCAGCCGGGAGAGCGTTAGCGCTAAATGCTGTAGGAAAACCACTGCCAGTTTTGGCTCATGACAGTGGATAAAGCGTTTACAGTATCCCTCACAAATGTAGCGTGGAGCCTGCGTAACAAAAACGTGGAAAATATTATTTCAATTTGCTTTCATGTTAGTAACTAGCAACTGCATATCACTTCTATGATATTGGTGGAGTAGCTAGCTAGGTCAATTTTCAAGTCTATTTGTGTTAACTACAGTGCCAAATGTGTATAATATCTTTCAAAATTTTAAAATGGGAACAATTATCCCTTAAAGGAGACTTAACTTAAGTCATAAAATGTCCCCAAGATAATTTGCACATTAGTATAAATGCACTTAAACTGACTTTTTTTTTTTTTAAGCATTTATGGGTTGAACGGATTTGGTCTTTTTAAATCAATTCCTTTTGAGGTTTTACAGTATTTGCGAATTACTTTATTTTAGGTCAGATGGTGGGCTGGATCAAAGAATCTTTGGGGCCTTATTTGGGCCATGCAGCATATATTACCCACCTGTGTTAATGAAAGAAAACACCACAAACAATTTTAATTTGATTATATAATAATGAATATAAATTACACATGAACATCAGATGTTGCTTTTGAATTCTGGTTCAACAGAGTTATTATTTGAGGGAGAGAAAAAAAAATGACAGGACCCTTAGAAAAATTAAAAAATAATTGAACTGAAGTGTGCATTATTTTGCTATCCATTTTTTTTTGTTTTTTTTTGTTTTTGTCATCAATGGAATGGGATGGGAGGGTGGCGGATGTTAGCTGTCGATAATCCCCCCCTTCAGGTGACCCCCCCAATAACACCACGCTGCTTATGGGATATTGCTTAATGCGAAGGGCTACCACTTTAATACACGTATCTGACAATAACAAAGTTGCTCAATGACCTTTAATTATACAGTGGTGCCTTGAGATGCCAGTTCCTGTGAAGAAATCACAACACTCATATCTCAAGCAATCTTAATTTGTTCCAGCCTTCGCAAAAAAAAAAGATTATAATAAGGAAAATAGCACTCTAATATTGTACTTTATAAAACCAAAATAAAAATATACATGGAATAAATAGAATGTAAAGAATTAAACAGTTTGTATTTCATGACGAATGACAGACGCTATGTGTTAGCTCGTCGATGGTGTTTTTCATTGGGTGTTAGCATTTAAGCTAGCAGCAAAGTTTGTTTGTGGTTGTGTAATTCTCTTTGTTTACTTTTTTTCCCACTCAAGGCACCACTGTACTGCATTTCAAAATCTGCCATCTCATATTACTGCTACTACGAAAAATTATGATGTTGGAAAAAAGGAAATGTAATATCATATGTGTTATCAATAGCAAGATTATTATCTCCAATTGCTTGAAACGTTTCTATTTCTTGGATATGTGATTGGGCGACTAATGAATTGCATCACACACACACACATCAGTTCTAGGACAACAACTACCTATTTGAGCAGATACGTGTGTGCGTGTGTGTATTTGTAGTGCCGTGTATTGAGGAATTTACAGGGTTAAAAAAAAAAAAAAAAAAGTGCACCACCACTGCATGTGTGACTTGCACATTTAACGTAACTGGTATCATGCGGGGCTATTAGAATATATAATCATGATATCATATTTGCATAATGAAGATGACACCCAAATATATTTGCTACATGAGGGGGCTTTGGCAACTTCTGTACATGACAATTTCTCAGGTGCCTTAAAGAGTCGATGTGCATGTTGATGGCTGCTGCTGCTAATTCCTCTTAGCGTTACAAAGGGCTGCAAACTGGTTGGAGGCAGACCTGCCCCGATGGGGTCTGCCCATTCTGCTTTAGTAGGAGAACGCAACATTCAAATTCATAATTCATCCTGTGTCACGGCAGTCAGGAGAGTGGAAAGGTTTTGACTTTTTGACTGATAATCTAATTAGAAATTTTATTTAGTTAATTATTTATTTTTCCCCACTATGGAGCAAGCCACCAAAAGATTTTTATTTATTTTATTTTTTTCTGGGACAGAAACAAATGTCGTTTTTACATAACTATTTTTAATATCTAGAAAATTCTATTGCCGTTCACCACGTGCTATAAAAAAAAGAAAAAGAAAAGCGTTAAATAGCGTTAGCTGGTGGTAAAATAATGTTAGTTATATTGAAAAATGTAGATTCGTTTTTAGTATATGAAGGAGTATTATTGTGGGCACATGGAAAAGAAAAATTAAATTTAGTGAGATTTATTTATTTATTTATTTTTTTGTCAACAGTCAATTGCCATTTTTGGAGAATCAAAGTCATAATATGAGAAAATAATTTAACTAATGATTTAAAAAAAATCGATAATTTTATGAGCATAATGTTTAAATTCTAAAAAAAAAGTGACTTTCAAAAAAATACAAAGTGGCTATTTTTTAAATTTTATGTGGAAAAAAGTAATTTCATGAGAATTGGTAAATTAGGGAAAAAAGTTAATTTTTAGGGGAATAAATTAAATTTACAAGAATACTGTCGGAATAATGTGAAAAAAGTTGCACTCAGTTTTTTCAATTTAATTTATTTTATTTACTTTTAAAACATTTATTCTCGCAGCAGACTTTATTTACTATTCTTAATTCTTGTAATACGGTATTATATTCATAATCTGTTGCCCCTTAATTTGTTAAATCACTTGTATCTCAAATTATCTTTCCCCATTAAACTGAATGGAAAAGCTTTGCATCCATTACAGCCCCACCACTTAAAAAAAAAAAAAAAAAAAAAAAAGGTGCTTTATAGTAAGAAGTACATCTTTCAATAGTATTGTACTGTATTAATAAACTAAATGTAAAGAATGTGAACCTTTTCAAATGACATTTTCTCGACTTAAGTCAATGAGCATTGGCGCTAATGGAACTAGCGCCACTGTTAATGCTAGCGCTATTATCTCATGTATGGCGTTTTGCATTGTGTGTTAGCATTTAAGCTAGCACTTATTGAGATTTGGTTCTAGAGGAGTCGTGGCTCGGAAGTAACATACGATTGCGTACTATGCAGTATTAGTGTGTTTATGTATTTGAGGAGGATGGTGTTTTAATGATTTCGCTTTTTAAATCAACCTACTTCGACATGCTAATTGCATCAACGAACACCACATCAGAGTTTGAACTGGTGCTCAATCTATGGAATTATTATTATTATTTTTGGTTCATTCAGACAATCGACACATGCATGCCCGCACACGCTCGACAGAATCCCAACCGGATCATCTCTGGATCGATCTTTAATTAAGAATCTTTCTTTTCCTCCCTTGTTTTGTGCACTGCAAAGATGTCCTTCACTTCTTGTGCTCTCTCTCCTCATAAAATCATGGCTGACGTCACCCGATTGTTGACACCCGGCTTTATCTGCTCTTCAAGCAATAAGCTTAGTTTACATGGCTTAATATCCGGGTGTTAATTCATTTTTTTTTTTTAATCACCCCACACTGTTTTTAGAACAATACTTATGTCACCGTTTCCCACTCGCTTTAATATTTATTTATCTTTAAAAAATATAATTATGAGGCGGGAGAATGGTCACACTGTTGTTTGCCTTTGGTGGAGAAGTGTGTCGTGTTGTGGACGTTGGTATGTTTAAAAATAATGATTTTTTTTTTTTTTTAAAGGCCTTTTAAGGGTTATGAGAAATGTGACGGCGTAAAAGATGGTTATTGTTATTCTATTTTGAAATGAGGATGATATAAATGCCAAATATTATGTATTTGTATAAAATATATACATATATAAATATATATATAATATATGCCTAATTTGAATGGAAATATTTGACGCGCTTGACCATGTTTTTGTTGACTTCTTTTGTCCACATGATTTTATAGGCTCTTCAGATAGCATGCAGGGTAGTGAAAATGAATGTATTATTTAGTGTTTCATTGCTGGTCAGTATTACAGCATTCTACCGATTGGTTAGTGTTTATAAGATTCTTTTCAAGATGAATATTTCATTTGCGAGGTTTCTTTAGCCCGGGCACATTTACCGTAAGATTTCTTTTTTTTTTTTCTTTTTTTTTAATGCAAGTTTAGGATTCAACAATTCATGTCATTTTTTTTATTTGACTTCTTGCTTTTGTGTTTAAAAGTATAATTTGACTCTTTAAACTACTGCCATCCACCATGTGTAAATAAAGATGCAAATTAAACTTTTTGAAGAAAGCAGCGGGGTTGTGAGACATTTGCTTTTTGAGTGCGATGAGAATGAACCCTGCGGGAAAGGGAAACGGGGATTATTTCTTTTATTTTTTATTTATTTATTTTTTAATTAGTTTTTAGAACCACCCTGGAAACTTGGATTCATTCTGGACAAAATACTAACTTTTTACTGTTGAAAATAGCTCAATGAGTCAAGTATGCCTTAAATATTGTATGCAAGTAATACACGTTAAAAAAAATTAAAATAAAGAAAACTAATACTGAAATTAACTAAAACTAAGCATTTTTTAAATAACTAATATTACAAATAATTTATTTTTAGTTATTTAAAAAATGCTTAGCACTAAAAATAACTATTATTTTTAGTTATTTAATTAAAAAAATGCTTAAGTTTTAGTTTCTTTATTAGTTTTCTTTCTTTGCTTTAACGTGTATGACTTGCGTGCAATATTTAAGGGATACTTGACTCAATTGAGCCATTTTCAACAGTAAAAAGTTGTTATAGGTATTTTGTCCAGAATGAATCCGAGAACTACATTATTTTGTGTGTACAAAACCTTTAAAAACTTTTTACCAATTGCTGTCGACTGAAGATGACATCAGCTGTGCTGAGGAAGGAGAGGTAACGACCAATCACTGCTCACCTATTTTCTGGGTTTGGTCAGCAAACTGAGCCATGATTGGTTATTACCACTGATCTGAATATATGACTGGATAGCCGATAGGCCAAGACTCTTGAGGTCGCCATATTGCTCTTCCCAAGAAACGTTTCTCGGCATACGATCCTTATACATTTACAGTATCAAAATTGGAGTACAGTTAGTAAAAAGCATGATTTATTTATTTTTCATCTGTACGTATACCGTATAGTTCACACAGTAGTCTGCTCGTGAGATGGGAGGAGCAAGATGGTCGCCCTGTGACCTCGACGGTTTGCACAACTAAAATAACCTTGGACAGGAGAAGTGTAGTGAGTCAGGTAGTAACCAGCAGCCGACGGGCAAGGGATGTGACAAATAGCCAATAGAATAGGACAGGAGAACGAGTCAGGCAACCTGTGGAGAAGAATGGGACTGGTAGCTAATAGCACAGGATAGAACAGGACAGGTAAGGGGCCAGGAAGTAGTCAAACCTGGTTGATTTGTTTTTTTTCATGTTTGTTGTGTGCGTGTTCATCAAATTAAGAGCCTTTTTGAAGTAGTGGTCTTTTTTTTTTTTTTATTACAGCAAAGAAGCCAAACATTACAGACAATAATTATGAATATTGAACTTTATATTCAGACTGGCTTGGCAGCAAACGTCACTCAACTGTTGACCATGGCCACTTTTTTACTGGAACGATGCATTTCTTTGCTTTATTAGTGATGCGACTCACTAAATCCGTTGTTTCACTATTGCTTTACATCCTTTTGTTTTTTTAACAAAAAACAAACAAACAAAAAACAGGAACATAAAAAACAATTTAGGTTCCACCAAGAGAATTAACATTAAACATTTGTTTGTACAAACAAAGAGATGACGTAACATTTCATCTGTCCGTTAAATCTCAACTTTGAACGTACTATTTACAGGATGCAACCTTGCGAGAGCCAAACATTTTATATTCTATTTGCACTTGTTTTTTATGTTTTCCCTTTGTCCTAATGAGGCTTGCGCGAAAACAAAACACGTCAGTCGGCACAAGTCAACACGGTGACGCATTCAACAAAGTTTGCTCTCCATCCAGGATGCCGCTTGAAAGAATAACTCCAAAAAAAAAAATCAAATGGAAAAAAAAATGTAGGCACGAGCGTCGCTTTCTCTGCTGGCGGGGTGGAAAACAGCTCACCCTGTTCGGACGCTGGGCCCGAATACTGCGCTGAGCACGACGGGGCTGCTTTGCACCAAAGAAAGCGCAGTAACGTCACAGACTCTTTTCAAATGAAAACAAGACAATACTACAGAGTAAATACTGACAAAAAAACAAAACAAAACGAAAAAAAAACCCTAGCGTACCGCTAATGCTCCGATATACAGCTTGTTCTTCCACACTCCGCTCACTGGTGGGCCCGTTGCATCGTCGCGCTTTATGGTTTTGGCGACGGAGTGAAGAATGATTGTACTTAGAAGCAACGCAAGTAAACAATAAATACGAACAATGTGCTTCAACTGTGTACTCATATTTACATCAAGTCTTTGGCTTATGAATGAATCATCCGCGGCGGCGTAAGGAGAGAGCGAAAATAGGTCGGTAGGCCGCCAGTGCACAAAGTAAACAAAGCCAAGGGACACACGCCGTGAATGGCTCAACTGAACCAATCAGAATACTAAGCTAATTGGTAATTAGTCCTTATGTCTTTTAAGGAGCTCATTCAGTGTGATGAATTGAAAGTGTGTCGGGCCCAGCCCTGGATTACAACAATTAAACTCAAACGTGTTGACTTTACTCAATACTAAAAAAAAATAAAAAATAAAAAAATAAAAAAATCAACATACAAAAAAAGACGCAAATACAAATAAAAATCACATTTCTTTTGACTACAAGTTTCTTCTTCATGACAAAACCAAAAGCCGAATAATACTCAACATGTAAACGTTCTTCGACGTCCGTCTCTTGCGGTTATTTGACGTGTTTATTGTGTTTGACCCAAAAAAAAAAGAACATCGTGATGGCGATCACTTGAAGCTGGTGGCAGTTATGGAGCGCTGGGGCGTGTCTCAGAGACGGAACATTGTTGACTTGTGGCCCCCCTTGCATCCAGGGGCCCACTGGCACTCAAGAAGCTGTACAAGTTCAGCATAAAGGAGGTTCAAAGTCTCCTCAGCTCATGTACATGACGGGGCGAGGGACTTTTTTTTTGTAAATCTGCTCTCCTTCGCCATTTTCCGACATGTTTAGGAGGACTCGATGAACTCCAGCGCAAGGTCGTAGCAGAACCTGTATTGCTCCTGGAGACGCAAAAACATCACAAATGTTATATTTACGACTACTGCTACTTTCATTTAGTCAATGTTGTCCACATAAGACAAAATATGGGCAGCTCACATTTTTGAAAAAATACATCTTTTATTATATTAATATTATTATTATTATTATAAATTGTTATCCATGTTTCTAAACTACTGCAAAAACTATCAGTAAAACAATAATTTACATTCAACTTTTAACATTAAATATTTATATTAAATGAATATTTTCTAAATTATTCCCAATGATAAGACAGATAAATTCTTATCATTTTTTTCTACTTTTAATCAAAAGCGCCAACGGAGTGTTTGTACTCACCGGAGCGTCCACCATGTTGGGCTTGCTGTTCCTCAAGGTTTTGACGGCGTGGAAGACGTCGACCACGCTCTGCCTCTTGGCCATCTCGCACACGATGCTGCTGGCGCAGAACACGCCACTGCGCCCGCCGCCGTTCCTTTACAGACACACCGTGGGAGTTAGGTTTTGATCGGTTTTTATTGTGCGTGTGCAATGTCTTCCATTTCTTGACTATGACCGTAGTTCATAAAAGGTGAAAACAATTTTGGTTGAAAAAAAAATAAAACTATGGAAAACAGCATTGTCATGTTTATATAGGATATTATAACATTATGTTTCCCTGAATACACACAAAAAAATAACAATAATAACTAGACTAAGTGCAATTTCTGGAGAAATTGCGCGGGAATACTGAAAGCTGAATGCTAATAGCTGTATGCTAAGATTTGAATGCATCTGGAATGCTTTTGAAGTAAATTGAGAGCTAAATTATGAAATTACAACTTCCTGGTTACTGTACAAGGCACTTTACCAACTGTGCCACCGAGCAGTATCTGACATGATGATGACAAGTTATATGTATGGAAGTGGGCGTGGAAAGTTCAATGACTGTCCCATTGAAAATGAATGGGGAAAAGTTGATATTAAATGTTAAATTGTGCAAATACTGTAAGTAATGTGGAATCAGACTATATAGACCCCGGAGAGGCGTGAATTTTTGAAGCTAGATGAAATTTGAACAATGTAAATTGGAAGTATTATGTGGGAGTTGTGAGGCGACAAAAAAAGTGTGGAGAATAAAAATCACAATAACATAATTAGGAAGAACACACGTTCTGGAACAGTATTTGTCATAGTGTACCACATGTATGCCCTCTAGTGGTAACACTAGGAATCACTGAATTAAATGTTAGAATGTTACAGAGCACAGTTGTTTTAAACTGTTTTGTTTATTATCTCGTATCTCAGAAACATTTTTGGTGTAATAAAAACAAAAACAATGTTCTACAGTTGGCTCCCAGACAAATAAATATAGAATAAATAAAAAATAAAATAAATTAAAAAATAAAATAAAAAATAAAATAACTCAGCTATTGAAAAAAAAAACAAATCCAGCAAATACCGAGTGTTTACTCACAGGCAGTGTACGATAGTTCGTCCCTCTCCCTCCTCTCCCTCACGCTGCCACTGGTCCACCTGCAGGATGAGCTTGAGGAAGGAGCGCTTGGAGGCCGGGACCTCCCTGTGACCCGCCCAGCCCAAGTACTGGAACTGCCGAACCATCAAGTAGCCTTCCTGAGGCTAACAGGGCAACGGATCGCCATAGTCAAGACACATACACCCACACGTTGATGATCAATACAACTGGCGTGCGTGTGAGTGAGTGAGTGCTCACCCTGGTGAGGTTGCAGACTCTGAACAGCCTGCTGATCACATCGCAGTCCATCGAGCAGGACATACATTCAACTTGGACGGGCCCGTAGCGCAACATGCCTTCTTCTGGCCAGTACTGGGGACATCCCTGCATGTGGAGATGATTCCGCATTCGATGAGGTCAAACACATTCAACGGTTGTTGCGGCGATGTGGACGTCACAGCGTACCTGCGCTAGGTCGATCTCATTGAGCATCACCAGACTGGTGCACCCGTAGTCGTAGACCAGGCGCCAAAAGTCTTTGACCGTGTTGGGCAGAGGGTGCTGGGTGACGATGAAGGCCGCCGGCTGTCTGTAGCTCTGAAAGTAAACGGCAGACAGGAAAGGTCAGACGTGCGCACGGTTAGATCGGAGACACTTGCCGCTCTCTCACTCGGGCCAGGGCGGATCAACTATACAAGCTTCTGGATGCAAGGGGGGGCGGGTCGCATGCACCACAGACACAAACACATCGATGTCATCGTCCGTCTCGATAAACGTGTCTGAATGAACCGACGCGACGCAGCCACACGTGTGGATGGCGTGGGGAACATGAGGGGACGAGGAGGCGCGTGTGAACGCAGGCAAGACACTGAAAGGTGGTGGGACTGGTGGGAAGACAGCGAAGCCATGAAACAAATCCAGTATTGGAATATCGGAAGTGAAATCCCATTACCTGGAACTCCTCTGACAGCTTGGTTAGAGAGAGGCCAAAGGCAGGTTTAACTAAGACTGCTTTTGAACAAAACGCACTCAAGTCCATCAGGTTGAATCACAATCCTGCTACGCTTGCCTTGAAAGTTGACTTTCTTTTACTCACCATGTAAAAAGGACTGTACAAGAATTATAAGACCTCACCTCACAAGTCACACTATCCAAAAATATTCTTCATGAGAATTTAGTAGGATGGCAGGGGGGTGGGAAAAAAAACAAAACACTACCAGACATTTTATAGCGTCAGTCAACACAAACAAATAGAACCATATTCTGATTATATGTATTTAGAATTTAATTCATTCGCAATATTATGTTATATGCCTTCCCACTAGTCTAAACAGCAACCTTGGGCGCTTCAAATAAAATGTATTTGTATTATTATTATTATTAAACACAGCATCCTACTAATAATGGATGTGTGGAATATGGTGTTAAGTCACCTGTTTTTATCTATATCAGGGGGTCGCCATTTTGCCATTTGCAGTCGACTGAAAATGACATCACAGTTGTTCAGGGCTCAGGTAACGACCAATCTCGGCTCACCTGTTTTGATGAGTTTAGTCATGTGATATTTGCAAGCTGAGCCTTACTTTTGAATAATGGTTAATAGTGATGTAACAATATCCAAACATCACGATACGATATTATCACGATACGATATTTAAAAAAAGATCACAATATTGTAAGAAAAAAAAGAGCTCATACTACAAAAAGCACAATATTGTGCTTTTGTACATAACAGCAATGCATATAAACCACCTACAATCTCTCATAACAATATTGTGGCACTTACTTGCTTACTTACTTCACAAGCAAATTAGGTTCACCTTCATCTGACAATTAGCAGAGATTTTAAACATAGGAGGCCAAAACATCCTTAATAAAATTAAAATTCACTAATAAACTAGCCACGAGAGGGTGCTAGAACTGCGCAAATGGAAATCAACCTGACTTTTTTAACAGATGTGTTTTTACATATTGTGAACATGACGACGACGATATTGTGGCAGTTTTAATATCACGATATTGCCATTATCGTTACATCCCTAATGGTTAATAGCTAAAAATAAATAAATAAATAAATGGCCATCCCCTGAGATGGATAAAAACTGGTGGATTTTGCTGATTTATTAATATTTTACAAACACAGGCGGATCAGGCGAGTGGGGAGTCATCGATAAATTGTAAAGAACATTTTTGGGCTGACTTCCCCTTTAAGGCAAAAAAATACTTTTGTCAAAATATAACTTAGGCCATTATTTTAACTCATTCACTCCCAGCCATTTTCACAGAAGCAATCCCGTTCGCTCCCAGTTGTTTAACTGGATTTTGACCGATTTAGCAAGGCCCACAGAATATTATGTTCTATTGCTATAAAAACCCATGTTTTTATATCAAACGAAAGATTAAAGTCTCTTCTTTCATCAGGAAAAACAAAAGTATATTTCTATCTGTTTCCGTTTTGCAGCAATTAGCATTAGAATATAGTTAGAGTTGAATCAATTTTCCCAAATCTATTTAGATTTGAGTAATTGAGCTTTTTCTCAACATGGGCCTGGTTGATCTCCTTTGCTCTGCTGCCACCTGCTGACCGTTTGTGTAATAACTACCATTTCTGCAACTGTTCCTTGCAGTTGAGAGCTTGCAAAGTAAAAAAAAAAAAAAAAAGTCTTTGCGACACTTAAAACATTAACAAAAAAAAGTACAAGTTATTGGAAGCAAATGAGTTAAGAGGCTGACAATAAGCAAAATTATTTTCTCTGAGAACTACAATGATTTAGAATGCAAAAAACACTTTATTTAACAAAAATGTGTAAGATTTTTTTTAAAAGAAATGGATTCCAACAATTTCCAACATCCTTCTAATTTCTCATGAAAACAGACTGGCACTACATCACTCACGAGAAACTGCCGTGTTCCTATGACAACAGATTCTTACAAAAAAAAATAAAAAAATTAAAAAAACTATAACAATAGCAAAGAACCCATAGAGATGTCCATTCACACTACAATTTGGACTTTTTTTCTTTTTTTTCCCCCGAAGTCATGACATAATGACAACACGTCCAGGCTGCTGCTGTTGGTGTTTTTGGAACTGCAGAGCAGGAACTCGTTTCGCTTTTAATCAGAACCTGGATTTGTCTCTAGCTTTCTCGTGTGCTTAAACCACAAACACAGCATCACACAAACAGGGAGGGGAGACTGTATGTGTGCGTGTGAGGGACTGAATAAACATGTGCATGTACCCTACTGGTCAAAGGTTTTAGAAAAAACACCATTTCTTGCTGACCACAACCCCCACTGTCGACTCTTCTCAAACATTTGACCAGTAGTACTAGTGTCTTTATTTCCATATCATTTCAAGATTTTTTTCCTAGGTTTTCAAACAGTGTTAAACAATTTACCAGACATTGTTTATTGTCCAATGGAATGTGGTCAACTTACATCCATGAGAGCGGCGTTGATGTAGTTGCTACTTTCCCCATCGATTGTGATGAGGAAGGGCAGGCATCTGTCGGGCGGAAGGCCGTCCATGAAGCGGTTCTTATCCTGGTTTCTAGGCAACAACGCAATGCTGCAGTCTTCAGGCTGCGGCTGAGGAGTCACTGAGTTTAAAGTCTGGGGGACAAATCGAGAGAGGAGCGTGAGTTCATTGTGCACGAGTAAGTTGATGAGGCTCCGCTGCAAAAAGAAAATGACAGAAGTTGTGGATTTTGTTCGAAGGGGCAGATTATGGAAAATTGACTTTTTAATTGCTTGTATACAAATCGTTGGCTCTCTGGAGTGCCTGGATCATCTGTCAAGCGTGAAATTGAACCACCAAATAAATCTTTTCTTATCTGCCTATTTCTGAAAATGAGTCTGTAAGATGTTGAACACTAATTTACATAATAACAATAATAATAATAATAATGATGATGATGATGTGCATACAGTATAAAGTCCGTTTGACTGAACATGAATTGTGACCTCAGAAGAGCAATTTTGATCCTGGAAATGTCAATATTACCTGAAACTCATCCTTCAGGTGGGACGAGTTGGTCTGGGTGTCGATGCGGATGAGCTCATAGAAAGCAGCTTTGAACTCACAAACGGGAATGGCCGTTTCGCCGCACAGACACGCCTCTAATATGGCATCGTGGATGAATATGTACTGCTCCTGCGGAATGCAGAAGAGGAGCGTGCTTTAGCATCACACACACTTGCACCCACACTTTTTTTTTTTTTTTTTTTTACAGAAACAATGATCAATCACATCAACAACTTGTTGGAGGTGAAAAAAACAGACGGTGAGTGAAAGGTGGTGGATGGCAGGTGGAGTTATGGAGATGATCAATGAAGTCGTTTGGATTTCACAAGGCTTCTCTAATTTGATTATTAAAGTTAAACTTAAATTGAGCATTTTACTCGTCTATGTGCTCCAATTGGGGTTGCAAAAAAAGTATAAATGGGGTAAAATATAGATCACCGAAGTAGAAATTCGATCGATTTGAGTCTGAAAATTTATGATTCTAGGATGTAAACAATTGCAGTTGTTGTTCTTTTAAGCTACCACCAGATGGCAGCAAATCCACATTTTCCAAATTAACCCATTTCAAAACTAATCCTACTCAAATCCTTTTGGGAGTTTTTATAGAACACATCTTCAAAATGGGGAAATAACTTTTTCTCTTTGGCTTTTTTTCTTTTGCTATCCCACAAGGATGTATTGTTTTTGCCATCTTCCTTGTGTTAGCTTACACTTTTACTCTCCAGTTTCTGGAATGTGTTGCAAATGCTAGCGGTCATGAGGTTGCAGGGTGACAAGTGAGTGAGTTAACGTTACAGACAAACAGATGGCAAGATGTTATGGTTGTCGTCCCTTCAGCCTGTACCGTGCGTGTCCCGAGTCCAACAGCGCTCCGTTTTACCGTGTCTGGCCCTAGCATGTTGATGCAGATGGATGATGGGTAATGCAGTCACCTCAGTCTGTACCATGTTGATCCTCCTGGACCGAAGTGCCTTAACGCAGTTGTAGATGTCCACCACGCCTTCCCGCTCCGCCATGTCCAACATGATGTCGATGACGATGAAGCAGCCGGTGCGTCCGGCCCCGGCGCTGCACACCGACACCAAATAATGACGGATTTCTATTTCTGTTCTTCTCTGGGTGAAATGAGAAGACTAGTAGTAGTGTGAGTTTCTTCTTACCTGCAGTGGACCACAATAGGCCCAGCAGAGGGCGGATTGGAGATTTTGACCCTGCGGATGAAGGAGAGCAGCCCCGTGGCGTGATACGGAACTCCGTGGTCGGGCCAGCCTGTGAAGTGGAACTGCTTGACTTCTCGCACCTCGTTGAACCCACGCTGAGGAGAAGCAAAGCACATTGATGTGATGAAGAACGTTTGAAATCAAATCGGTATCCACTCACTAGAAAGTTCTACATTTTATAGTGTGTTCTTCAAGTAAAGTTACTATAGATTAACCCTTATACTCTATAGTACTCTGAATGTATCCCATAATGCATCTTGAAACAGAATGAATGAGTGGTCACTAGAATAGCAACATACACAGAGATGCATTTAGCAGATAAGGGAAAAATATTTTATTCAATTATTTTCTGAGTTGATGTTGACCACTCACCCTCTCCAATGTGAACGTACGGACCACATATTCAGCAAGCGGCTCCACCTCAACAAAGGTCACCTTGAAGTCACCGTACACTTCGGCATCATCTGGCCAGTACTTGTAGCACTTCACCTGTAAAAAATAAATAAATAAATAAAATTAAATAAATAAAATAAAAAATAAACAAAAGTGTACTTATATATGACGGCATATTAGGGCCACGTAGAAATATATATATTTTTTTAGAGGGTGGAGCCAATGACGAGAAAAAAGAAAAAAAAAAAAAAAAAGAGGCAAATTTGCCACCTTTTTTTCTCGTCGCGCGGCTGTTTGTGTCAAGTGTAGTGCGGGCAGAAAGAAAACGTACGTGTCACGCTACACACAGTCACAGTTTGCAAAATGTCTACGGTGGAAGAACTTGTTAAAATTTACTTTTCGGTCGGGTTTTCAAACAAGGAGATACTAATTGCTTTAGCAGAGTTTAACAACATCATAGTTGCCAGTTTATAAAGTGGCAAATTTGCCACCTTTTTTTCCTCGTCATATGAAAAAAAGTGGCAAATTTGCCACTTTTTTTCTCATCATATTAAAAAGTGGCAAATTGGCCCCTTTTTTTTCTCATCATATTGCCCCCGCCCTGTAAAAAAAAAATATATATTTCTATGTGGCCTTAATACGCCGTCGTACTTATAATATGCATTTGCTTTAATAAATTCCTTGGTGCTTTCACACCTGTAGAATATTTTGTTTTAATTTTCATTTCAATATCCAGGCCGTACCGCCTTATTTAAAGACAAAAGGCCATTGCTGAATATTTCTAACAACATGGAGGCGAAAGAACAACGTACCCTCCCGACCTCAACCAGATTGGTAACCATGACGATACAGGCTGACTGTTCCTGCCACACCATCCTCCAGAAGTCATACACCGTCTCATGCACAGGACCTGCAAACATAAACATCATCAATTGCACATTGTAATCACTTTTAACATTAGTTTTTGTCGTTTTTTTAAGATTATTTGCTTGAACACAGCTCACCCTGAGTGGCAATGTAGTGGCTTGGTCTCTGATAACCCTGAAAACACAAAAAAAACAAAGTGGTGTTGCTGATTTCACATCACGTTTCATTTCAACGGGATATCGTCAAAAAAAAAAAAACAGGTCAGGTTGCTCCCACCTACAATATGAGCATCATTTCCAAGATTCATATTTATCGTGTAATATGATTTAGACCACCAGAATTAAAAAGGCTTCATGTTGAAAATTGAGAAAAATTCCTTATTCAGTTGTACGTCGGCTTTCCACATCGGGTTCAAATTTGAGATTACGATGAGACCTGGCTCTGTTATTAGACGATTTAAAAACAAAAACAAAGCAATAGCCTATCATATTCAACAGATAAACAAGTGTGGTCAAATGTGTCACCTTGACAACAGTCAAGTGGCTGTCATGTCCAAAGGGCATGAGATAGACAAGATAGATAGACAAGCACAGTGATAGCGGTGCAAAGTGAGGTGGGGGGAAAAAAAAAAAAAAGTGGCGCGAGATGAGGTGAAATCTCTCATATGGTGAGAGGTCAAAAAGGTGAAAGGTGAAGACAGAGCCTGGCCTTGAGCATTTGACGGCTGCTTGGTGCATGAATGGATGTAAACGAATGAAAGATACTTACATCCCTGTACAGCCAAATCTACAGGCCAAGCCACAGGCAGAAAGAACGAGTGGAAGAAAGAGGAAGGAAAGAAAGAGAGCACAATCATGTCAGTGAGCGTCAACCAGAAACAGAAAAGTTGCTTTGACGTGACGTGTATGGGCATGACACAAAAAACACACACACACAAAAAAGCAAAACTAGAATTAGATTAAATAGAAAGGACAAATCCTAAAATAGAAGCTGACCATTTAATCAATTACACCAAGTGTCTGTTGTGACAAATTTGAGGTCATTTATATAACTGAGATTGTTGTCTTAATATGTGATCTACCGGAAGTGCCCAGTCTACTAATTCTATTTCTAGAGTGCCATGAGTGGCAGCAAGCAATCTAATGAAAAATAAATCAAAAAACAAAAAGAATCAAGTGATAATGGTTGTATAGGTGACTGAAGGTGGAGTGGTTGATGATGATGGCTAATAAAATGATGAAGTGATAAACAAATGGATGGATTAAAGAAATGTATGGGAAATAATTGCTTATTGTCTCACATTTAATTTAATCAAAATAGTGCCTGCATTCAATGAATTACAATGCAGCATGTCAACTCCAAACATACTAGTATATTAGTATATGTTTTTAAAAAAATTATAATCTGATGTTACGTAATGTACACTACCTGCTAAAGTAGTACAAATATTATTCAGTGTACGGTCAAAGGATAAGCTACTTATTTTTTTCTGTGATAGCATAAAACTATTAATAAACAAACAAATAGATAATGAACTTATGAAGATGAATGAGGTGAAAAGACAACACTTGAGAACAAAGCATAATACAAAATGAAAATGGAGCGATGGATGTTTTGGAGAAGCAATTAAAAGGTATAGAGGCCTGACATACGAGCGAGGGAGTGTGGTTTCGTTGGTTTCGTTGGGAGCCAATAGTAGCATTCGACGCGTTTCCACTTACATCGATGTAGTTGGCGTTGATGTAGTCGGAGGAGGGGTCGTCTTCGATGGGCTGGAGAATAACCCTTGAATGATCATCTGAAGGAAAGAGACAGAAGGATAGCATGGAAAGCAGAAGAAACAGAAGACAAAAAAAAGAATAAGTGTGAGATGGATGAAACCAAGCAACCATCAAATATGTCCGTATTGTTTATCGTTATATTGCGTCTGTCCATTTCTTGCTCTCTCCAATTCTTTCTCCTGAAAATATAGAGGTTATGCAATATGGATTTTTAAAACAATTCCTCTAACAAATGTATTTACTCTACGCAAGCTCTTAAAGTGGGTCTGCATGGGCTTTCCCTGAAAATTATTTCATCGAAACTTGAAAAAAAATGTATTGAACATTCAGAACAGATATAAAGTGATTAATTTGCGATTAATCCCGAGTTAACTGTGTAAATCATCCAATTAATTATGATTAAAAAAAAAAATTGAATTGACTGACAGCCCTTATTTGCTCACATGCGATAATGTTGCCATAACGGTTCTTGGTGCGGTTTTGCTCCTTCTTTGCCACATCCCAGGTTGCTGACTGGCCTTCAAAAAAACTCTGTATCACCAACAACACACACAAAATAGAAAACAACATTAAATGTGACATAAGTATTGCTTGTTGTTAGATACCAGATGACAAAAGAACAGTACGTGGATTTTTCATTGTGAAACTTCAAGTTCTTGGCGACTTACTTCATACTCCTCCTTAAAGCCGTAGCTGTCCGATGTCTTCATCAAGTTGATGTGCTGCAGGAGGTCGGCCACTCTGATGGCGGGGTGCAGCTGTCCGGTCTGGTAAGGCGATTCGGTGCCTTCACAGTGATAGCGGGGGACATCCAGAAGCCTGCTGTTCTCTGCCGCTGATGCACTGTGATTCTCATCTGTGTGCGGTGGGGGGAAAGGAGATTATTCAAAGTTAAAGAAGGCAACAAAAATGGTCAGAGTAATAAGATTTGTATGCAATTATCTTATTAGTAACTTGCTGTCATTAATGTTTGTATTTGGATACCTACCTGTAATTGGAACTACATGTCCAAGCAGCAGGAAAAAAAGGTAAAATGTCAGATTGTGTGATAATAAGTAGGATTTGTTGAGGGTTTGTTGATAGAGGCACACATAATGTATGATGCCATCCCAGATTGGTAGGGAATGGGCAAATGGGTAATGTAGAATATCTTCCCCCACAAAAAAACAAACAAACAAAAAAAAAACCAACACATTTATGTGGCATTGTAGTGTCAATTAAAGTTGTCAGAAATTGATTTGGAAGCTTGTTGTTAATTAAAAAGATATTTAATTAAATACCGAACAAAAGCACTTTTTTTTGTATGACTACGTTTGTGTGCTGTTGGAGCGTAAGTCACTGATTGGCGTGGCCTCGCCTTGGCAACTACTTATTAACTGACATTGCTTTATTGCACCCACCCGATGCTTTTCTTTGCCCCGAGGACGTGTTAGCTCATTAATAGCCGCTAAGCTATGTTACTGCCCTCGTCTGGCCAATTAACGATAAACCTGACCTGACAGCGTCTTTTAATTCACTACTTACCCACGACTCCCTCCTATCCTGTGACGTGATTGGCCGGGACAGAGTGAAACAACATCTTTCAGTCCGAATTAAAGGTTATGATGGAACGCTTGATCAACACAGTTTGGTGGCTCGCCGAGGCTTTGGAGGCCCTGAGGGCAACTGACTGCGCTGCACTGTCAACGCCACACCAAATCCAAGGCGTGAAACGCAAACAACTGGTGTTGGTCTTTGGTGAGTCCAGAGTAAATATCACAGATGCCAGTATTGACAACATTTTCCTTCCCTTCCCAAGCATCGGTGTCGCAGGGAATTCGATGCCTCTCAAAACCAATCAAAAGTGTGGAAATAATTAGGTCTCCAAGGGGGGTGGGGGGAGGTTTGTAATTACACTGACTATCCAAAATGCTCAGAGGGAAATGAAAAAGCATGGCCGGGCTTGGTTATGATTGAAGTAAGTGTAAACACAGTCTGCTTGGTTGTCAGGGGTTACGTTTGTACACAAGAGATAGTGGAAGTTGTCTTACTCCGCAAGGCTAAATGTTTATTTTGCTGTGCTTTTTAAATTGAAACTGTTGTTTCTTTGCTTGATGAGACTTGTTATTCAAACTCAACTATCCACCCATGCAGTGACAGATGCCAGTGGTACAACACACAAGAGGCTTCCGAGATGTGATGGAGGCTGATGAGATCGGGCGTTGTGAACGGCTGAATGATGCAAGAGAACGTACAAGACAAGGGCTGACGAAAGATGGCGATGACTGGTGACTGCTATGGGCAATTTGTTGGGGGGTGAGAGATGTGACATATTCAACCTATTGGGGGTCTCACCTAACACAGCAGTGGGGACCAGCGGATCGTTGGGCGCTGCGGGGAGGAAGCACCGTGAGGAAATGTTCGCAATTTCATACTCGCGCAAATGATTTCAATAGGCAAGATCAGTTTTCATTCATTGCCATTGATGGTTATAGACGTCAAAGTAAAAAAAAATATATATAAAAAATAAAAAAAAATAAAAAAGTTTATTGTGTTTTGTCTAGCCTTCATCGTCTGATCATATTCAAAATAAAACAACGTACATCTGTTGTTGTGGTTGTGCGAGTCCATGAAGGTCACCGCCATAGGGTCCTCGGCGTGCAGAGTGCTCTGGTCGGCGTAGCTGCGGTCCATGGCGTTCACCATATGTGTCATTTCCTGCCGGGCGGTTCCGATGGCGTCCTTGCGCTTCTTAGCCAGCTTCCTGTCACGGGACGGAAAATTCCATTGGAGTCAGGTAACATTCAAACTGCCGTAAAATTGGCATCAGCTGGCCTGCAGGCCACTGCTTCTCTTCGCTTAGTCATCCATTTAGGATATACCATATTTCCTCATATAGTGGCTATGTTTGTAATGTTATTTACTAATTTGCTTATAAGTGTCTATTTGGGGTAAGGCATTTATTAGGACATTTTATAGTAAAATAGTTTTTATGTAACGCCACAAATAACAGGGTTTCCCCCAGTGCTATATAAGCCTGGTGAGCCGCCATGCCTTTGTTGCCTCCCTTCACCAGGCTAGGCATCACCACCCCACCCCAACAAATGGGACTCGGCACGCCTCATTTGTCGTGCTTAATTGCCAGATACTGCAAATACTCCATACTAAGTTTAGTTACAGCAGGTACTGATGTTTTGGCTAGCAAGAGAGATCAAATGGGCTGAGTTTAGCCTTTAGCGGATGTCGCATATGGTTATTAGGAAGACGGACACTATTTGAGGAAACACGGTGCTCCAAATATCGAACCTAGCTGTGGGCTGCAGGGCGGCTGATTCAAGATGCAAAGGAGAAGGAGAAGAAAAGAGGAGAGGAAGAAAAAGAAGAGGAAAAGAAACAGGCAAGGATGGCAAATGTGAAATAGCAGATGGCAGCATGTACCAGGCTCAACTTTAGGAGCAAAGGAAGACGGGCTACAAGAAATAACCCTTGACCTCAGGTTAGCCAATGCAAGTATGTGTGCTGCCAGAAGAATACAGTTTTAAATATTTATTCATCTGATAGCAGTCATTTGCAATCTCCCAGGAGAATAAGGCGGCAAGGATTTCATAAACACACTATTGATCAGGAGTCTTGTTTAGGGTGAGGTCATACATAGTCAAGCATTATGAGAGGAACACTTCAGGAGTTGGAAACATGACTATTTTTCTCCACAGGCTGTTGTTATATAACACTGTGAAATAAAGAAATATTTGAGGAAGCGCAGAAAGAAACATTGTTGAAATGAGAGTATTTTTACAAGTGAGAAGTTCAAATAGTGGGACAGAATTGCTAGGAGGTCCAATACATAAATAAAAATAAATAAATAAATAAATAAATGAAAAAAATAAAAAACCTAAGACTTTGAGCATGACAAAGCATGCAGGAAAGTTCTACACCCAGAGCCATATTATGTATCAGTTCAGACAACTTGATTGGATTATTATAGCAAGTTCTACTAATACAATGAAAGTAGAGATTTGGACCACGTCTTCAAATATTTAGAGAAAATTCAACAACAATTCCCTTTGAATGTCTCTTTCAAAAAAGGTTGTTAGTTGCCAGACTGATACGCTTGTACGACTCTGACTTCTTCCCAGTAGACAAGTAGGAAACATGCGGAGCTTTTCTTTCTTTGTTACCTATTTGCCCTCAAAATACACCACTGTCACCGCTAAGGCCACAGACACACATGACACACCCACAGAGCCACACCCTGTGCACTGGCCACGTGTCGCAAAATGCATGATTCTTGGAAGAAAACAGGACAGAAGACTGCAGAGACATGTCGAGATTTTCTTCATATTTTGATTACTGTATTTAAATCAGTGAGAGACAAAGAAGCTGACTGTGACCACAACTACATATATTTTTTAAAATACTATTTATTGGAATTATTATTGGAGTTCCGAAAACACATTACATTATTCTATGCTCTGCCTGGTGAGCCGATTGTGCTGCTTCACCAACATAAACTAAGGGTCATTGAAGACCATTTCTTGTGGCTGAATCAGCCTTGTTATATTATTTTATATATAAAAAAATATTTACATTGTTATTGTTTTAGTCAAAGTGATAAAGTTGGGAAATAACTGAAGTTGCACATTTTTATTAAATCCGATACATTATTACATTATTATTATTATTATTATTATTATTATTATTACTATTATTATATTTGAGACTGCATTGTTTGTCTTTTATGATCTTTATTGTTTTTTATTCCATTCTTTTTTGGTATTCACTGTTTTTATGTAAAAAAAAAAAAAGTTGAGCTGGGTGTATAATTTGTTGTTTTTGTTTTGTATGTCATTTTTTTACTCACTGTACAGTACTTTGCTTGCAGCAATTGTGGTTTTTAGTGTACTCTATAAATAAAGTTGAGCTGATGTTGTTCATGCTCTGATTAAAAAAACAAAAACAAATCAGAAATACCTCAGTGAGTACTTTTACACGTAATTATTTTGGTGGACTACTTTTACCACTTGCTTGACTACAGTATTTGTGAATTTAGCCATCTCTGGATAAGATATTCAGTTTATGGTTCCCCAAATGCACTAAATATTACTGCCAGGCACAATTGCTATTAAAGTCTAAAAGGGAGCAGCTCTACAAGCACATTTACATCAATCAAATGAGTAGTTTATTATTGTTTTGTTTAATTTACCATTATTAACAACTCTTTGTTGTGATATCAACTTTACAAATGTTGAAACTTTTTAAGATGTAAACTGTTGAGTTAAACACTTTTGGTCACAGCCAGTGAGACAGACTCGAAGTGGAGAAAACACGTAGCACCAAACGGACGGACCACCACAGAAGCAAAAAAACCCAAAAGGCTTTCCCCAACAAAACCAGGACGCAGTGGTTCCGATCCCACTGTCAGCCAAGAGACTCGAGTGTCCGTGATACCTGTGACTTGATGGGCGGATGGATGGTCACATGACTACATGCACACAGAGCTACAAGTCACAAGTGCAGCATTCTTTTTTCAAATAACACGCTCAGGCCCGTGTGGTCCTAACTTTGGCCCGCTTTGTGGACAGCTTGGGCCCTTTAAGCGAGACGTCTGCTTCAGAGCGACTTTGGAGCATGTGGAGGACACCGAGGCTGAGGGCAATTCACATTCACTTCAGTCCTTTTCATGACATCTTTCGGGCATGTGTTGCTATTTTCCCCATTCGTTCATTTGGTGTTGCCAAATGTGTAACAGATTAAAATGTAGTGGGGGGAGAGCTGATATGACTGAGGCGGCAGTGAATTGTCCCTCACCCTGGCAGGGCGTCAATGAGGATGGCTTTTTGCTGGTTGGTCAGAGCTGAAAATGTTTGTGTTTTGTCTTGAAAAAAGTATACTGCATCTTTAAAAAAATATATATATAAAAAAAACAACATCTAGCCACTAATTAGCCCAGTAAGAGATCAGCAGCTGGACACAGCTGATTGTTGGCTTGCTTGTTGTTTACTTACAGGTAATAAGAGTATGAATAGTAGGTCCTCCTGGGGTTGTGAGCCAATCAGAAAGCAAAGAGACATAAGGGTCATGAATATGCAAATGAGGACAATCCTGGCCTGTCCCATCCAGCAACAACAGAAACAGAAGAAAGCAACTTTGGGTCATGCAAAAAAAAAAAAGGAAAAAAAAGAAGTATTGTTTTCGACACTAAGGGCCATATATTTTCCAAAAAATGTCAGTTTCAAGGCTGACAACAAATTCTGAAAAAAGATTAAAATGAAATAAATATAACCATCCTTGCAGTAGTTTGCAGCCATTATCCATCCTCAAGATTACAGATAGCTTTGACGTTTTAACAAGTATGGTGTCAAAACTTTGCCATCTTGTCCCACCATTTTAAAGATGCAGTATTGCTCAAAGTTGCACGAAGGTTCAATGACAATGGATATTGATCTCCCCAAAGATTCTTTACCAGAAAACAGGTGTCATGATTTGATCAATATTCTCATGAATCAAAGACAAATACAATCGAACCGACCTAGCGTGTGCTTCAACATTTTATTTCAAGACTCGTGTCGTTCGTTTCTGTGAAGCCTCATATAGCTTGGTGACAGTTCAGTTCCAACTCAGCAGACACTTTGCCAAGTCTCCCGCACATGAATGAGATAGTCAACAACCAATCTCCCAAAGGTACGAAGATTTTGGACCTTTTACCCCACTCTATCTTCAAAAAGCATAATCCTTAAAAGGCATGTGTGCTATTTAGAATCATGACGGCTGTCTGGCCAGCGTAGACAACTGCTATAAAACAGGTGAGGGTGCCATAAACTCAGCACAATTTATTTAGGATAAGGTGGAACACATCCCTCCATTCATTTTCTATAGCGCGTGTCCACATTAGGGCCGTGGGTGAGCTGCCCAGGGTATACCTCGCTCCTCTGGGATACACTCCACCTCTCGTGAGACCCTATTAAGGATAAGCATTCCAGAAAATGGATGGACTGATATCGCTAAATGCAAAACTTGCATGTAAAGTTACTGCTGTAAAATGATATTTTTAATGTAAAATGTGTGGATTGTGTGAATGTGTAAACAGTGTACTAGACATGACGTGATGCAAAGTCACTGTTCACTTGTTCGAGTGACTTGACTAAGTTGTAATTGCAATGTGCCGCCACATGGTGATGCTCTGCACCAAACTACCACAGAATCCCAGAGCATAAGCCAATAGCAATTTATCTTCAATATTGTGTTTAGTCATTTTAAAAAATACTCTATGAGACTTAAACCACATGCTGATGACTTTTTTTTTTTTTTTTTTTAACCACGAGGCACTAACAATATGTATAACTATGGCTATGACTGTGTTTACACTGTGCCATATTAATGATATTGATCCAAACCAACAAACACAGCGAGGCACCATGGCCTGAAAAGACAATTTCCAGAAACCTGATACATCTTTTTTGTGATTTGAATGAGTTTGTTTATTTGTAGACTATATTACATTTGAAGCAATTGTGACCTCATGTCTGTCCCATTTGAGACTGGTAACCCGTCTGAATATGCATTGACATTTCTTCTTCAGTAGGTGTGGTCTCTAGATTGGAATATTCTGAACCAAGACTTAGAGTAGTCTTTCAAAAAAAAAAAAAAATAAAATAAAAAAATAGTTCTACAGGGAGATCAACGTTCATGGTGGATGAATGGAAGATGGTGTTACTACAGCAAATACTGAGAACGACACAACAAGAGAGCGAATCAATGTGCACATTTTTTTTTGTCTTTGCACATTCTTTCCTCTGCATGTGTCGGTGCAGTGTCACTCACCTTTTCTTGACCAGTAAGATGGCTACCAGCACCAGCAGTATGAAGACGAGGACACCGGCGCTGATACCAGCGATCTTCACCACGCGGTCCGTCTGCTTAGCCGGGTCAGGGATGACTTCGGGCTCCTCGGTCGCACCTTGGAAATCATGACAAGTCATCGGTTAAAGTGGTGAACATTTAAATCACTGATTTCAATCAATTAAAGTCCAGTATTTATTTTCTGGTTATGAAAATTCAGTTCTGTAAAACAATGATGTATTAATGAGGTGCAAAAGTCAAAAAAGTAAATATTTATCATCTTCACACAGATTGTTTCGAACCGTGCAGCCCGCTGTAAAGCAAATGTCACATGAGGAAAAGGGTCAAAACACCAAATTACAACTAAAATTAAAAGACAACTTTTGAGAATGCTTGCACTTTATATCAAGCGACTAGCAAGACTTTAATACGCCTGCCAGCATAAATACCATGGCAACTGTCATTCATGATGCAAATATAGCCAAAGCTTCTGTCTGGGGATCTTATGAAGCATAGAAATATTCAGATTAGTATTAATATCCACAGTAAGCTCATTGAAATCAACTAAAGTGTCTTTTCTATTCTTGTTTTAATAAAGCCATCTATATTACCATAAAGAAAAAGATGGTTTGATTGCTTTCTGTCCATGCTCCTTGCCTGCATACTGTTCCTAATATTTCAAGGAATTTGGAATAAAGCAAATACTGCAAAGAATGGTTCAAAAGTACAGCGCATGATGCAGTTTTTCTCCTGTTGATCACAAAAGCACAAAGCTGTTTTGATGCTCCTAATCTCTACTTAGTGATCTCATAACACCAGAATAGTTTGTATTGCACTGTAAGAATATTAGTGTATTACAATAATCCAAATAATCCAAACTAAAGACAAACGCAAAACTCGATTTCAGGCCGTGTAGCCATCGAACCCTAATCCACTTACAATGCTAAATATCAACAAGATAAACATAATCTCTTGTTCTTTTTATCTGCCGCCTTGTTGGTAAGCATATTATTTGGTTGTAATATGTTTCTGATGCGGGCGGCACGGTAGTCGAGTGGTTAGCACGTCCGCTTCCCAGTTCTGAGGTCTCCGGTTCGAGTCCAGGCTCGGACCTTCCTGGGTGGAGTTTGCATGTTCTCCCCGTGCCCGCGTGGGTCTTCTCCGGGTACTCCGGTCTCCTCCCACATTCCAAAGACATGCATGGCAGGTTAATTGGGCGCTCCGAATTGTCCCTAGGTGTGCGTGTGAGTGTGGATGGTTGTCCGTCTCTGTGTGCCCTGCGATTGGTTGGCAACCAGTCCAGGGTGTCCCCCGCCTACTGCCCAGAGCCAGCTGAGATAGGCGCCAGCAGCCCCCGCGACCCTTGTGAGGAATAAGCGGTCAAGAAAATGGATGGATGGATGGATGTTTCTGATGCTGAGATATTTGTAAACGTGACAAATTATGTAATATTATTATACGTCTACAGTATAAATTCTGTTGGACGACAGGACAATTATGCACCATACATGTTTTTATTTCCTGATCTGATAGGAATGTCAATACTGTAACTTCTGATCAATTAACAACCAATTAATTGGAGATAAACAGATTAAAAATATCAAAATAGCAAACAATAGCATAGTATCCTGATGCTATATATAAATTTACAATATTTACAAGTTTCTAAGTATGACCTCATAATGCTCGCAGTTGCTCTTAATTCCTGTAAAAAATTATCCAGGTCAGTACACTAACACTGACACATACATACACAAAAAAAGTCCCTGAGGCAACGATAACCACACACAATAGTCAAGATGACCTAATAGGACCACCAACACTTAATCCTCCCTCCCGGATGCACGCCTCAGTGCTTGCACACTTGCAGACGGGCAGAGCGAGAAAGGAAGGGACAGTCGTCTGACCTCTGCGACCATTAGTGTGCCGTCCTGCCTTATCACTGCAGGAAAATTTCAATTCTGTCACTTTGCTCAGATTTCCAACTGGCCAGGCGACACGACAAAAGGGACAATGACCTATTTAATACTCACAACTACCAGCAAGCAAACACTTGCAATATGATGACGCTGGTAACTCGAGCTCCCCTGATTGTCCGCCTATTTTGCGAGGGAAAATGAGACATGGGACAAAATGGAAGTGAGCCACCACTTGGGGACTTACAGTATTCTCTGTGTGAACTTTCATGTCCATGTGTCCTCAAAGTGAACCTACAAGAGAAAATGATCCGAGCAGGGCGGGGTATACCGTGCCTCAGACTGGGCCAGAACCAAAAACACTCTAATTCTTGATCCTTGGAATGTTTTCCAGATCATCATCTTACTAAAAACCTGGCAATCTCAGAGAAATAGATGAACTTGGGAAATAGAAAGATAATAACAATTGCACCAAGAACCAGTGACTCCTCTCGATCCAGCTGTCTGCTCCATAACCCGACCTGGCCGGCCGTTACGAAACACACAACTAAATCCACTTTAATGATTCTTTCTGCGGTCATTAAGGCTGATTGTACTGGAAATAATGTCCCTTTTTACAGTCTAGTTTAACAATCCTTCAAGGTCTATCAGGGCAAAGTCAGGTCTGTCAGTTCATTGAAGGCTGACAATACTTTTTTTGTATTACGCTAACGACACGATTGCTTGTGTGCACTGACTCTGACCTTTCCGCTTGGCTATTCCAATGAAATTAGGTTTAAATTCATGCCATTCAAATATGTACCTCCACAATACTTACCTCAGAACTGTTCACACAGAACAGCAGCTGTTCATCCTGCTACTATATCTTTTCTTAACATGGATTCAAACCCCCTACCTACCCATTAATCCGCTATATAACCTGATCCATCTTTCCTCAAAACAACTACAACCATATGCCTGTATTTCCAGGATAAATAAGCACCTTTTAAAACCTCTGTATTATGCTGGCAAACATATGGTGGTCCCAGATAAAAAAAAAAATAAAAAAAAATCACATCTAGACACCGCTGATCCTTGCACATGCACACACGCACGCACACAAATTTCTCTCTCTAGCATTATATCTCTAATGCTCACGATGCGGATGTCCGCTTTTATGGAACACTCTGGTGATAAGAGGATGATACGTTGTTAATGCAGTTCACAACAATCTGTTGTTAAGGGGGAAAAAAAAAACAACCTCAAGAGAAAAACAGCTAACAATAATCTGATTTAATTTTGACGCAGACCAACTACTACAATAGTAGTAGTACAGTAATAGAAACATGACACTTTCTCAATTGAAACGAATGAATTTAATGTTGTTCTTACCTTTAGTTGCAAGTCTCAAACACTGGGTTTTCGTTTCCTAAAGGGAAAAAGGACAGAAAAATGACATGAGAGCAGGGCTGAACTGGTGGGGGGCAATCTACCCTGGTATGTTTTTCCCCTTATAATTTAGCAGATAATAACCATTATTTTGGTATATGTTAAGTAGGATATAAATGTAGTCTATTCTCTCTCCTCAACTGGTACAGCAAAGCCCTGGCTGGACTTGAGAAGAAGAGAATGAGGTATTACCATAAATTATATAGATTGGTAAATAAAAAATAAAATAAAAATGTGTAAATTGTGCAAAATCCTAAACCACTGAACTACTGAAACACTAATACGCGACTATCCTATTTGCTGTTCCCTCTTATTTTGTTGGGTTCTATAAACTCGATTCAGTATTTTTATGATTATATTTTTTTTTTAATATATATTTTTTTTATAATCGTAAAAGGCTCATATTCATGCCGACACTAACCAAGATAAACAAACATAAAGTGTTGGAGTTGACTTAATGCATGGTTATAGACAAATAAATAATAACAGCATTGTGTTAAAAAAAAAAAAAAAAAAAAAAAAAAAAACTTTCGGCATTTAGGCTTCAAAGACATTTGTAGTTAGTCATAAATCAATCTTTTGTTTACATTATTTACTTCAATTGACTCTTTGACAAATGTCACGGCTCACGAGCAGATTCATTGGTATCAATAATAATGACAAACCATTGTTGAGATGAAAACTCATATTTAAATATGCTTCCATGTCACAGAGGCCATCTCCTCAAAGTCTCTGCAATATCCAAATGTTACAACATCTTACCGGCAGTGACTTTGCCGCTCACTGTGTCTCCTGGTTTGAAAAGCCTGCATCTGTGCTGCTCCTCTGCCTGCCTGCCGCTTGCTTTCTTCACCTGTTCAACCTACTCTTGTCACTGGGGTGGGGGCTACGGCAGCCACTCCAACAGACATATCTGTGATTTTGGGACAGTTTGAATCATCTCAGATCAGAGACTTACATTTTTGTGCACTACTTTTTCGTTTTGACTATTGCTATCTTCTCTCCATGACTGTGAAACTTCAGAGTGGGAGTGACACGGGATGTGTTTTGCTCCGTTTTCTAGTTTACTGTCTGTATTAAAGTTGGACCAATGGGTCCAGCTTTTTACGTTACAGGGATGGTAGTTGGGACGCTTTCGTTCCACTGCCTCTAAATTGTGGGCCGGTCTCTTGGGAAACAAGAGATGGCCAGTCCAACCCTGCATGTGAGTCTGCATTATGGTTGCCATACACATCTTTTCAACAGTGATTATAGAATGTGATGAGATGCTTGATCAACAAAGTGAATTTTATAAAAATTTGATTTTAAGAGCTGAATTGCAGGCCTGCAATTGGCTGGCAACCAGTTCATGGTGTACCCCGTCTACTGCCCGAAGCCAGCTGGGATAGGCGCCAGCACCCTCGCGACTCTTGTGAGGAATAAGCGGTTAAGAAAATGGATGGATGGAATTGTAGGCCAAAATTGTGAAAAGACAAAAAAATGCTTTCATAAAGCATGAAAGTGCCTAAGAAGCTTTAGCAATACGGCCTGTAGAAATAACGCTAACCCATGTGCTCAGCTCGTGCTCATACGAGTATTTACCCGCTCAGTGCTGCTAACAGCCTGAAAGTAGATGTTGTAGTTCTTCCTGGGAGCCAACGGAGGATTCCAGAAACCCTGCGGATTAAAAAGCAATTGACGGTCAGACAATCGTTTCACTTGAGCATTCACAAATGTGGAAAACTCCCCCCCACCAAATATGCAGTTAAGCTGAAAGGGACATGCCTGGTATGTTTTGTTGTCTCCCACTGTGAACGGGAGGGGCTCAGGAAGGTTGCTGGGGGACAGCTGAGCGGCATAATAATACGGAGATCCGCCAGTGGATGCACTGTGATAAGAAACTGGAACCTGGGCGAGGGGGTGTTAAGCATAATGCGCAGTCAATATGTACTTAGGAAACATGTAAATCATAAAGGCCATTTAGTCAAAAGTTTAGAAAATGAGTTTAGTCGAGTATATGTAAAGGATGTCTCTAACTACCTCAAAGCAGTCAGAGGAGGCTTGGCGACGTGTTCGCCGGGGATTCACTTCCTCCACTACAATCTGGTACGCACTGTAAGAAACACCAAATGTAATATTTCAGCAGCTGTGTATACACACACATTATGAATAATTACTGTATCGATTTGCACACCAATTTCAAACGTGAGTCATTACAAGGTTGAGTGGGGGGAAAAAAAAAAATACCTGTACCTGCTCTACAATGTTGCATTTGTCAGGAAAATCTAAAGGTTATACTGTATATGTTATATAATTGTGCATTACCTTATAGGTGCACCTTTAGCCTGTGCAGGTTTCAGCAGAACAGTGATGGTTGTGGCAGTTTCATTGAGAAAGGCCTCTGATCCATCATACTCATCTATAGTTGGGGCTAAAGACAGATGACACGTTTACATCACAGTGAAATAAAAAGTGACTTCTGATCTTACAATATTGTATAGAGGTGATTAATGGATAATAAACATTATTTCCCACCTGAAATATTAGTAGTCACGTTCAGTGTGGTGGCAGGACCAAATCCCTTGGAGGTGGATGCTCGTATGGAGAGCTGGTAAGTGACCCCTGGGTGTAACTGGGAGAAGAGGTGGTGGGTGGCGTTGGAGGGCAGAGCCGTGACTCCTGGCCGCTGGAGGGGCACTGACGGATCGAAAGAACGTAGACCGCTGTAGCTGATCTGTGGCAGGGCAAAGACGGAAATACAACATTTTTACAATGGGTACTACCGGTGTACAGATCGATCGGCAACCCATCACGACCGGATGATTTCCCTGGATTTGGCATATGTTGCTTAATGCTTTTCGTTGCGCGTTAAAACGCTTCAAATCAACAAATTTAACACGATAAATGAAGAATAAACACTTGGTGGACTATGATGAGTGAAGATTACGTGCTACCTGATGCTACCTGACAGTTGTAGACCTGCCAGAGATTCCATCGGGAAAAAACAATCAAGCAAGTTCACATCTAATCTCTATGATCGGTATCTGCAGCATAAAACCCTAAGAGGTCCCGTTCTTTTCTGCTGATAGCTACCTCATATTGCATGATGACTCCATTGGGCTCTGATGGTTCCTTCCAGTAAAGAAGAATTCTATCCTCAAATGGTGTGGCTCTTACAGACTGAATGGGAACTGCACCTGGAACTGTTCAAGAATAGATACAAAGTGGTTCAAATTACGCTAATAAATATGCATAAAGTTACCTTCCCCGAATGTATTGTATTTAATTTCTCTTAGTGTCATTCTTGTACTAAAACATATCCCACCATCTTCATCGGTTTGGATAATTGTTTCATCACTCTCTTTCCGTCCCTCTGGATTGGTCAAAATCATCTTCAGACTGACGTTGGTGTAAGGTGGCAGATTTCCTACGATGTGGCGTGGTGCTGCAAAGAACAAAAGTTAAAAGAATAAAAAAATGAAAATAGAAATACATCTTTACAACGTAAAATAACGGTGGTGTAGGTAAATCAATAAGCTATGTAGATCATTTAATTCCTACTCAGTAACAGTGCAAATGTAAGTAACAATGGCAGTCTGTCTCTATATGTGAATATAAGATCCTTTCCTCATCTGGAAAGCATAATAGAATGTTGTGAGAAAGCCACCAGGTACCTTTGGGGTCCATGTCCAGACAGTCGGCCTTGCTGCGGTTGTTTGCTGTCATATAGTGGTAACAGATGGTGACGTTGAAGGTATGACAGCGGGTGATGTTGTAACCCAACGATTCCCAGTCCACCGCTATCAGGCGGGCCCTGGTTTCAGCGATCTTCAGTCTCTTTGGAGTACGCATGGGCTCTATAACGAGAAACATACATTCTTGATGCTGGTCCGCTGAGCACTGTACGCTTGCTAGTATGTTGAAACACCCTCAAACATGATGTCAGCAAATGTTGTGTGACTTCAGAAAAACTGCTTTTCTTTTCTTTGGCAATCAATTGTAGCAATAACTTAAAGCAAACCTGAGCGATAGTGTTAAATGGAGAAACAAATTTGCATGTCTTCCCTCTTAGAGGAGACAGGACAAGGACACAAACTTGTCGCTTCTGTTGACAAGCCATTATCTGTCCGTCGCTCACCACACACGCGAGCGAGACACATCGCTGACACACTGTTATTACCCATAAATATGTTCGTGTGTGTGTCTCATGGTGCCTGGAGCCATAACTCTGGTTAAGCTTACACAAAATGTGTCCCTCAGCTTTGGGGCAATCTTGGGTTGGCCTACGATTAGGGTCACTATTGTTTATGGATTTGTATCAGAAGGGTCTCCATGACATCAATGTAATCTCTCAACTGTGCACATTACATACAAACCTCCATACTACTGATAAGAACGTATTGTCAAGGGCAAGTCTCACACTCACACATACGCGCGCGGCTACTCTGGTTTGACATTACGATTCAAATGGCTCACTAATAGAAACACATAAAGACGTGAGAGGAGACAAAGAAAGAAATAAAAGAAGACGGAGATGAAGGGAAGAAGACAGCACTGCAGGTAATTGTCAGGCATGAAAACATCATCGCCCGTTAATGTGAAAAGCTGTTCGTGGATAGATGACATTTAAATAGTCGACTCTCCCTTGAATTCCTTTCTATCTGTCTCGCGCCGTCCGTCTTGACGGTCTTTTTGCTTGGCCAAATCAGTAATAAAAGCAGCTGACTGACTCATTGAGATTAAAACTTGTGTTATTGCTCTTTCAGTCTCCTTTCTGCTTAATTGTCTTCAGAGTTGTTGCAGTTTACTGGCATTTTTATGAAAAGCATAGCCGTCAAGTCAAAACCTGATTGGACGACATTTGTGAGATACCTAAGGTCAAAGTTTCAGAACGAAAATACCGGTTGGGTTTGATACATTCTTTGTTTTATATTTTACAAGTTTTAACAGCTCAGATGTCATGAAAGGTCCCTTCACAAGTCACAATTGCGATACCTTAAAATAAGGCTTTGTATCAGCCCGATACTGCTACCTGGTATTGGTACTCACTCTTCCCTACTTAATGCTGACATTTTAACACTGGTTTGTGTACTTAACGCCCTAAAAAGAGAATTGCTGAACCAATTTAATTGAATTGTTGACCAACTTAAAAAAAAAAAGGTTCAACTGGTGACACACGATTGAATTAAGTTAGTCCAAAGTGAATATATATCTATAGTATTAAGTTGAATTAATTAGGAATTCATTTTACTTAATACTTTGGATTGGAGTCACTTTGTATTAAACGTAATTCAGGCGAATATATTAAGTTTAATGAGCTCATAATTAACTTAATATATTCACTTTGGACTAACTTAATTCAATCGTGTTACCAATTGAAACAATTTTTTTTTTTTAAGTTGGTCAACAACTCAATTTGTCATCTTAAGTTGATTAAAAAATTCTCTTTTTAGAGTGTTGGCTTCGGATGATAGCGTTCACACTTGAGGTCATTTGAACCAAACCAAATGGGAAACGTGTGACCACAACCTAAAAAAGCAAAGCTCCTTTTATTTCACAACCCATATTGCTGCTCGTCCATGTCTATTCACTGAAAGGAAAGAAAGTAATTTAAGAGAGAAAATTAAACCAAGGCAATAGGGAGCAAAGGAAAGATAAAGGGTGTGTAGGAAAGAAGGGGGAGAAGGAAGACAACAGGAGGAGGAACGCGGAGCGACGATAACTCGTCTGGAACGTGGCCAAAGTCATACGGGACCCGGTCCAATGGAAAACCACAGAGGCCGCCTTGTCCCTTTCCCCTCCTCCGGTAAACAGACAAACGGTCGGATTCATGTTGGAACTAAAAGGCTTTGTTTTCCACAGTCGGGAGCTTTGAAAAACAACAACAATACCAATAAACACCCAACAATAACAGGGAGGACGGCGGGCGTCATATCAGCCCAACCCAGAGGTTGGTATTAAACAACACAAAACAAAGGCGGTGGAATGAAACTAAATGAAATGGAAGTACACCAAAGATAAAAAAAGAAAAAAAAAATCTCTCAACAGAAACCACAGGGAGAAGCCAGGCTGTATGTAGCCAGAGGCCCGTAGAATAAAAATGCTTTTGAAGAAAAACGGGATGGGAGTGGGAGGGAGCAGAAAAGGTTGACGGGAGATGCAGCCAAATCCAAGTTAATCTGTCCAATTAGTTCTTGCTAATCCTTCCACTGTCACGAGGAAGAAACCAAAGCTATTCATTCGGTTGCAAGCCCTCACTTTCGAAACATCTCCGTCTCTCGGTGGGCCTTGAAGATGCAGACTTGCACTCGCGAGCTTTCATCCACATTTGCCTCGGTAAGGGGTTAATTACATTGTGTGTCATTACGACAGCCTTCAAGAGTTCAAGACGTAGTGGAATGACTCATTCCAGATCAAAACAACCAGTTCGTAAAAGTGAAATTCTCGTTTATTGTTAACTCAAAAGCTTGATCTTAGATGCGTTTTCTGATAAACGAGCACAAAGCTGGATGCTTTGAATTCAGCTGGCAGAAAATAGCTTCAACGTAAAGTGTATTATGTGTATAAAGTGCAAATCTTATGACCACTTTTTCAAGGGCCAACCGCTGAAAAGAAGCTCACTGCCGACTCAACGATAAAGCACAAGTGATATATATTGTGTGTGGGCCCTCTATATGCGCTTGTGTGCACAGATATGAGACTTTTGCGCTTCCATTTTTCCCATTAATCCATGTGATGCTGAGCTTGTGCAGCAATTGCAGAAATACTGCGACTCCCTTGTACTTTTTGAGTGTGCGTGTGCGTGTGTGACTACCTCCTAGCATGACTCTATGTTTATGTGTGTCATTTTGGAGGTTCAGCCTTTTGGATTAAAAGCTACTTCATCAACCACAAACTCTTCACTCCAACTCTATTATTTTTCAGTCTTCAGACAAGAGCAATAAATCACCACAGAGGGAAAATCGAGGAACGTGTGTGTGTGCGTGTGCGTGTATGTGGTGGACTCGAGCCCAAAAAAGAAGCCAAGATAGAAAATGAAGAAAAGGTGCTGAGATGATGGAATAATTGCTGTCATCTCAACATTTGTGATGACTGGATGTTATTAACTTAATTGGCAATGGATTCAGCTATTTATAAAGTTGCCTGTTCCAAATTTTTATCCGTGTGAATTCTGCACACATTTCCCTTTAAGACTTGGTGTTAAATATTCAGTAAACTACAGGTGGTGGGATCAGACAAACTTAACCAAACAGAGAAGGCAAAGGCATCATTACCATTTAAATAACATTTCCAGTGCTCTGTGTGCATCGGGAGGCACGCATGCACACTTCCACATCCAGGTGCGTTTGTGTACATTTGTGCGTATGTGGATGAAGAAAAAAAAAAACGGCGTGACATTTCAATATTGAAGCCAGAAAGCATGCTGTTTAGCATATGGAATATCATATGCCGTTTTATGTACTCTTCATGTACTCTTTCAAGATGTTACACGCCATGTGATGACTATGTTGGATTGGAGTTGTGGGTAGGGGGGGAAATGTATTCAGTCAAGCCACTTTAATGCAAAGCAACTCATCATTAGTTTGTTCACATCTTGTCAAAAATAGTGATACTTCCAAATATCGTAATAATTTCACAAGCAAAAATCTTATTATTTTTGTTAACAGTAGTCCTAGGAGAAATATTGATTTTTTATTTTTTTTTTAAAAGATAAATTCAAGTTTTTCGTTGTGTGGATGATTAAAAAAATTATAAAACCAATATAATTTTTTACTTAGTTTTATTTCAAATTTGGGGTGGGCAAAATAAATAAATAAATAAATAAATAAATAAATAAATAAAGCAAAGTTGCAAAGCCATAGTGAACAGTGGTTTACTTCTTTTAACACCAGCATGACCAATTAAGAATTGTGTTACATCGCCTGTACAAAAGATTCATAATAACAACAATTGGATTTTGAAATGTAACATTGTTAAGTGTTATAAAATTAATTTTCCAAATCCAATTTGGGAAAAAAGACACATTGTGTTGGACTTTTGAGGTTAAACTGTAGTTGCTAAAGTGCATGATAAGGGGAAGTCAGCAGCCTGGCCTGACTAGTACGCCTCCCCACCATCATTAGTGCTTACGGTAATGCCCTCGCAAGTGGGTAAGGAGAGCCACGGTGACCGATGGAACAGTAAAACACTCACACAGTGGCTGCTGTTGGCCACAGCTCTTGCCCAGACACTCACACACAGACTCCTTGACATCACACACTATTTTTTGTGTATCAAAATCAGTAGTGGTATCAGTATAGTGAACATCCCTAAAAACGTACTTTTATATCTATACGAGTGGGAGCATATTTGACCAAAGGATCCCTTCATGCAGTCAAATAGCTCACCTCTCAGCTATAATTCGTACCGCAAGCTCCACAAATGTCTTCTACTTAATGGACAAAGAGGTTCATTTCAAGAGAATTCATGACTCCATTGTGCCCTGATGGACTGATAACCGCACATTGTGTAGATTACAATGAGTTAGCCATTTTTCACGCAAAACTATGAGTGACAAGAAGATTCATTTCCAGCCCGTCCAAACGGAAACTGTTCAATACGCAACTCGCGTGGAAGAAGTCCCTCGCTTTCAACAAACACAGGCAATAACACACACACACACACACACGCGCGCACGCACAAACATGGGTTGGCAGACATCAGTCAGGCCCTGCAGTTATGAATTTTCATCTCTTTTTCATTTTCCTTCACAAGTTTCATCATTCTCACCCCCTCCTCGCGCCGAGCGCGCTCCTTCACTCCAGTGTATTTTCATCATCTCCCGTCATTGCCGCCTCATTCTGTTTCTCATTGCTTTTCTTCGGAGTCGCCCTCGCTCTGTCCCTCTCCCCCAGGCCAGCTGTGTTTTTATTTCACACGTTTATTCCTACAAATGTCAGACAGAGGTTCTGCCCTCTGTCTATTGATCCACTGGGAGAATAATATGCAATGAAGAGAAGAGAGGGATGAAGTGGAAGACTGGGGCAAATTTATAGTTAAGAGCATTAAATTTGATGTTTATAATGGAGTCCTACCCACTATTAAATATATCACTATTGTTGTGCATTTACTTGTTGGGACTTCAATTCACTTTTTTACTGTTTACAAAAGTATATAAGGCTGCTAATCTGTGATTTTTTTTTCGTTTACATCTTTTTTAGTGCTCGGAAATTTTGCTCATGTTAATCAGGATATGAAATGACCATATTTTGTTCTCTAATGGAGCAATTCATGCAAAATAAAATGCACTATTTGGCTAAAAACAAATTTCTCATATATATTGAAGTGATATTTAATTGATTATCATGTATTTCTCATTGTTTCCTACCTGCACATTTTGTCCGCGTTATAAGCGGCGGCCCGGCTTTGCCTGTCCCGCCCTCTCCCGGCCGGGTGAGCAAGACTCTGATCTCGTACTCGGTGTCCGGGTCGAGATGCCATAACTTATAGTTGGGAGAGTTGACTGCGTGGGTCTCGATCCAGCTGCCTGACGTCATGCGGTACTCCACCTTTGGAAAATTCACGTTCACGGAATTCGACAACCGTGATGCACATGATGACATTTTTATGTTGATTTATTCGGATAAGAGCAAGTACAGACCTCTTTGAGTATAATAGGACCATCTCCAAATATGGAGTTGGCGTTGAGCTGAATCAGCAGGTAGGTAGGCCCAACGCCGAGCAGCTGCGGTGGGGCGATGGGGTGTGGGGGCTCTGGGGAGAGAAAACAATGAATAGGATCAACATAAAGCTTGACAGAGTCACGTGGGAATGGCAGAACACACTAAAACAAAGCAACAAAAGGAGCAGGAGAGTCTGGGGATATACTGTAGCCGCAGTGATAAAAAATAAATAAATAAAAAACTAAAATAAAAGTGTAACAGCAATTGAAACAGGAGCACCTCAAGAGCGACTTCCACCACGGTGATATTTTTTGTATCTTTTAAGAGCTTATACAGACAAAGCTAATTACTTGATCTGATGAGATCTGACAGTGATATGTGTCAACATATTTAATGTACCGTGTTAAATGTATTAGTTTTAAATGAGCGTAGTTTTTACCCAAATGAGCTTCATTCTTAGCACCTTCTTATACCTTATCTCTGTCCATATTTCATGCTTTTTAGACATTCATTTCAGGCCTATTCACCAATCCCGTCTCTCCTAATACTAATAATATCATGCTACATTGTATTTATAAAGTGCTGTACCGCATCACATAACGTAATTTAGATTTACTTTCAAACGGCTGATGTTTTATGCATCGCTTCGGTTTCCTTGGCTTGGTGTATAGCGGTAGCTGCATTGCATTATAATGACGATAATATTAAAGCGAGCGCAATTTTTTGAAGATGCAGCTCATCAAAAGACTATCTGCCTTCAGAAGAAGGCATCCAAAAAGGCTTTGAACAACAGAAGCGGCTACAAACACGGTGAGAAAATGTTGTGATTTATTCTGTTTTAATGGTTTTAAATAATCAAGGCAAAAGGTAGACCTGCATTATCAAATGGAATGTGCATTTGTGCGCAGTTTGGACTGAAACTTGCCATTTCATAATTATGTGGTATTATACACTGTTAACTTTCACAGCAGTTAATGCCTTTTTACTGTCGTGATTTAATAATAAAAACGTCCCGGGTGGTAATTTAGGTCCATATTGAGTTTGATTGTCAAGTCTATTTTTCCTCTAAAAATTTAAAATGTTGATGTTCATGTTACGTAGACCAGAAATAATTGTAATAATAATGTGTACCCTGTATTTATTTGATTATACACTAAATATGTCGCAGTAAATGTTCACACTAGTGCTGTCACTATCAAATATTCTTAGAATTTTAATTTTGCATTAAAGTGCATTACAAAAGCTTTTTATTTTATTTTTGTATTTTATTTTATTTTTTTACCTGATTACTGTTTATTAACCAGTGATTGGTGTTTATTTTGTACTTCATATTTGTATAGTGGGAAAAACAAAACAAAAAAACAAAAAAAACGGGGGATTGATGTTGTACAATGTTACTGGTTCGGTTATTGAGGTCCAAAGTAAAAACAGATGTTTGCAAACATCTTATTTTGATTAAACACAGATAATAGATAAGATAATCACTCTTCTTTCATGAAGACCTACAGAAATCAGTGAACTATTAATGTGGATATGCCGAAATAAGAGGATTTGGACAATATTAAATTAAAAACAATGTTCCCAGTACGTCCCTGACCTTCAAGTTTAGCAAGTTTTCTGGGAGAAACCCTGGAAAATGTATGAATAAATACCCCTTGCACACATACTATACAACATCTTCAGTAAACCAAATAGATTCCACCGTCTCTCTCTCAAGTCTTTATAGAGCCATAGAAAAATGTGATTGTTCTGCCGACTTATCATAAAGTATTATCTAAATTGTTTGTGTTGGTGTATGCGTGGGTTCATTGTTCTAGCACTACTTTTAATAATACTGCGCATTTGCCATCACGTCTCTTCTTCCTGCGTGCATATGCATGTTTGTTTATGTTTGTGTTACAGTGCATTTGAAAGTGTGTTGAATGTGGCTGTCAGGCTGAAAAGGCATCTTTTTTCCCCACCAACACATGAAACACTGCAGTTTGACAGTGCGCTAGCTTGATTTCGGATAATGAATGTTGAAGCTAGTTCAGAAAACTGGTGACGTCAGCAGCGTGTCTGCTCGCGACGGCGTCAAATAAAAACAATGTGATGATGATAAAATGGGAACTAAAAGCAAAAAGATTCACCTATTGAAACAGTTCAATCTTTTGTGTGTTAATGAGAATGCAAGATTGTGTGTTGCTTTTAACTGGGTGACTTATCTAAAACATAAATAATGGAAATAAAAATAAAGCAGGAAGACGCTTAAGTGGGTCATCATGCGACTCCAGAGAGAACTGTGCTGAAGTTGGCTTCTTGCTTTTGATTTTCAGACTTTTTTTTTTTTTTTTATTCATTATTTGACATTTGTACAGTTGACCTAAAAACATAACAAATCATCAATGGTGTTGATGTGATGAGACGGGTTTGTTGTCACAATACTTTGTATTATTAATCATGTGTGAATCCGTTTTTGGGGTCACATGTAAATTATCGCAAGTAAACAAACACTGGCGAAATGTGGTTTTTTTTTGTGTTAATTCTGACACATTGCATAATTCATTTATTGAATCTTGTAGAGAATCTTTTGACTTTTTATCTCTCTTATCCTGAATCCTTGTCCTTTTTTCTGTATTAATTTCAGCTTTCCTTAATTTAGATTATTTTCCCTATTTTTGTTTAAATTCCTGGGAAGATTAAAAGTAAAAAAAAAAAAAAAGATATATTAGAAAGAAACACCATATAAAAAAATAAAAACAAAATAAAGAACAAAAGAAAGCAGGAAAAAAGTATGGAAGAGAAACAGACCCAAGGACAAAAAAATAAATAATAAAAAAAATAAAAAAATAAGCAAAAGAAGGAAAAAGTGACAGAAAGATTTGACTGGCACTGGTGACTTGAGCCTAGCAGGCATCGGTTTCCAACGTCAGCAACCTTGTCAATAAAGTTTAGTCTTCACAAAGCACTACTGACATCACTCGAGACGCACTGGAGGACACGCGACCTCCACCAAGAAGCAGAGGATGTGTGCGTTTTCGCAGTGACGATCAACAACCGGAAAAGTGCAAAGATTTTCTCCGAAGCTCCAGCTGTCACTATCACTTGGATGAGTACGCATGTTTGAGGTTATAAGAGCAAAAACAACATTGTTCAAGTTGTTCAATACAAGTACAGGACAGCTTGTATGGATTCGAGCATGTTTGCATGCACGTGCGTGTGCGTGCGTGCGTGACAGTAATATTGCAGGAGCTTTTTAGGCCACGGCTTGCGTATAATGCAAGCTGGCATCGCGGTGAGTGTATGTGTGTCATGATGATGTGCTCTGTCACTGTAGGAACCAGAGGGCAAGGCTTTATTAGAGCTGCACTCTGACAAAACAACTACTGCCAAACACAAACATACACTGTACAGTATGGATCGTAAATCCACATGAACCGATTCTTCCACTTTCTTAAGACTTGGTATCACAAGATACACACAATTGTTATGTTATATGAAACGGTTGCATCAAAAGAAATATTTGACTCCAAACTATATGGCCAACTTATTTGCAGAGTATTATTTAAAAAAGTATTTAAAAATATATAAGGGAGTATAATATAAAGACCACGGTGAAAAATGAGTAAGCCATAACATTCCTACTAAAAAAAAATAAAAAAAAATTAAAAAAAATAAAAAATTCTACATTCAACATTCTAAATATATTTTTGCAACGTTAATTTGCTCTCAGTATTGGCACATTTCATTGTTAGAATGTTTTTCTCATAGAATAAAAAATATTCTTACACCATTATAATATAATATATTCTCGTATCATTCTGACATTATTCATGTAACATTTGGACATTGATTTTATTCTCGAAAAATCCTAATTATTTTTGCTGTCAAATTTATAACTGTAAAATTGCAACTTTATTCTTGTAATTCTACAACTAATTCTATGGACAATGCATTCTTTTTCTCTTAATACTACAAGTTTGTCTTTACTTTCTTATAACATTATTACTTTATCCTCATAACGTTTTCTCATAGAACTTTTATTCTCAAAACAGAAAAATGTATGCACCAATATCAGGGATGGGCAAATACAAGAACCAGATATTGGTATTGGGCCGATACCAGGCCTAATTTCAAGGTGTCGGTTCTTGCGACGGCGGTCGATACCATTATTGGCTGCCATCTTGTGACCGTTTTACAATCAGGACTAGGAATTAGAATAGAAAAACACCATTAATTTCATGTAATTTTAAGGAAAAATGCTATTTTGGGATATACTTTATATGTTATTGTTTTTGTTTTTTTTGAAAAATGTAATGTATAAAAAGTAATATTGGTTTTGGGCATTTAGGTTATTCATAACTACTAAAATGTTCAGTATTCGTACTAGTATTGGTCAGAAAAGAAGAGGTATTGAACATTCCTAATTAAAACATTATTCTCATCATGTCATTATTCTTGTAAATTTACAACTTTATGATGTCAACAATCTGACTTTTTTCTCATAAGATTATGCTACAAACATGACTTTTTCCTCTTCGTTGTAACATTCCAATGTTTTTTTTTTGTTTTTTTTTTTGTTTTTGTTTTTTTTAAGTGTGATTCTGACAACTCATTTGTCAATGCCTGTGGGACAGTAACATTTGTTTACCTATTTTCTTACTTCTAGTGATCAAAAAAAGATTTATCGGCCACAAGTTCCTTGTCTACATTTTGGGACAGAGCAATCAATTCATCCTAAGACTGTCTGTGGAGCTAAATGAAACAGATGATTGATGAATAGATGTAAAAGCGTCAACAAATGATTTGCTCAACAAGATATTTGTCATTTCTCCTTGCTTGCGAAAGACAAAAACATCTACACGGGAGTGACGTGGGAATCCCAAGTCAGATTTCCCATCTCGCTTTTGTGCCAGTAAAAATGTGTTCTTGACAGGCCCGGCACACACACACACACACACACACACATACTCACACATACACAGGGGAGTGTAGATAATGGCACATCTCTGTCATCTACATAAATATCTGTGGACTGGGCCTGTGCGTACCTGCTCACACACAATCTCACAGCGGACCACTTGCAGCCTCTGGAAATCAAAGCTGGATCAATGTCCCACTGCTGATGTATACAAGTCATATCTGCAGGCACCTGTGTTCTTTTCTTCTGTATTTCCAGATTAGCATAGATTCATTTCTCATTTAATTTCCTCAAACTCCTTCTGCCGATTTCACAATGGGGTATGTATTTAAATACAGGATGCTGCATGTTAAATAAAAACGCTGAGTGCAAATACAGCATTAAATACAGCATTATGTACGTCCTGCTTAGATGTATACTTTTTAAAATGTTTAAAAAAAAACAACTTCACTATTTCTTTGATTTCCCTCTATTTGTCGACTTGACATTGCTAATAAACATGAAGTGGCTCCCCTTCCATGGGATTAACATTTTTTTTTTTTTGCCTATATCCCCTCAGAGATGCACAAACATCTTTTCTCAGCTTGAAAGAGCACCTTGATTTCAAGCATACAATGCACTTGCTGAGCCTGAATGTATTTTTCATCATTATCATCATCTAGATGGGTGGCAATCGTGATTAGACAACAAGCTCCTGCTGTGAGGCTCACTTACCCTTCTATTTAAAAAAAATCCTGTCACATTTTTGTGAAAAAAAAAACATGAAAAAAAAAGTAGAATTACTAAAATACCAGCAACATGTCATCTTTTTTGTTTGCTGTTTGAGAAGAAACATGCAGTTCAGCATATATAATTACTGGCCATACCCTGCCCATAACTGTTACTTTATTTGATGGATAGAAAAGAAATCTTGCATTTACTCAAAATTGTCGAAAAAGATCAAGGATATGAATTATTTGAATTCCACACAACCTCTTTTCCCTCACCCCATTTTTCCAGGATATGAGAACTTTGGTCTTACATGTATGTCAGTATTTCTTTGGAGTCAAACTTCTCAACTACAACTTATCGACTTATACATTAAATCATCGTGATGTACAATGTCAAAGCTGTGTTATCTGTGTTGGTTAATATTCAGCACGTTTCTTCCACTGCTGCTGTATCATATGCAGAATAACAACTATGAGACTGTTCCTCTGTTTACATATTCAGACGCAGCACTCATTCTGATATGGGTATATTCTTTGGATAATGAGCTGACTATTTACATTTACCTTTTTTTTCCCACCCTCTCTACCTCTATTCACCTCCTTCCTGTCACTCCGGAGCGTCTCTCGCCTTTAGCCTGTGCGTTTCTATGCCCTCCCTGGGAGATCATCTGAATATGTGAGCTATTCAATGCGAGTGAATAAAGAATCTTGCGGCAAACACACATCGGTGACACCTTATTAACCGCATGTCAACTGCACATGACAGATGAAGCATGTGCATACACACACTCTGCCACACGTAGGTGCATACACTATCACTCTTGTCCCTGTTAGTCAATATTATGCGAGATATATTCTATCAGGCAAAGACACTGGATGTGTATGACTGTTGTAAGATTTCATGTGCAGCTTTCTAATTTTTATGAATTACTTCCAACAAGGTGGCCCTTCTTGCATGACATGGTTGCATGTGATGGTGTATATTAGGGGTGTGCCAATACATCGAATATTAGATTCATCGAGGTTTGACATGTGACGATTAGATTACGATTCATAAATGTTGAAAAACAATTACTTTCCATAATAATACTACAGCAGATTGCGGAACGAAAGTAAAAGACACGCCTGCCGATCAGACACTTAAAGGAACGCACATGGTGAGGATAGCGGCAGTGGAAGTTAATGAGAGACATGTTTTCTCCCTAGAATTAAAAGCTAGCGTTTGGAAGCATTTCGGTTTTGATTCCGATTAATATATGTTCAAAAACGATTATTTTCCATAATAATTTAATGACGGAACACTACAGCTGCTAAAAGTACAGAAATCTGTGAAAAACACAAAGTATTTTGGTTAAAAGAAGTCTTATTTATTTCTAAAGGCACTTTATGTTTAATATTTTACAGAAAATGTGGAGTTCATTCCACCAGAGTAAATCTTATTTTATTGTAATAGAAAAATCTATTTTTGAAAAGTACTGCCTTTGAAACAATTGTTTTTGCACCTTCTTGTGAAAAAGAGCAGCTTAAGAGTATCTTTGTGTTGTATGTGCATCGTTTCCATCGTTCCTGTTGGATCATTTGGTGATTGGAAATAAAAAGTCATGGACATAAATTGGTTTGGCTACTTTAATTAATTGAATACTGACAAATATACCTTAAAAGTATGAAGTAGCCACAAAGAAAGAAAAAAAAAAATCGGGAAAAAAAGATGCATTGAAAATCGTGATAATCGTGACAATCGTGATGATCATTAGCATGATAATCATTCAATAATCAAATCGTAGCACCCTTAATCGTAATCAAATTGAATCGTGGGGTGCCTTAGAGGGCACACCCCTAGTGTATATTAGGGATTAGTCCTTTTACTACACTTCCTACTAGGGGTGTCAGGCGATTAAAATTTTTAATTGTAATTAATCTCATCACTTCAATAGTTAGCTCACCATTAATCGTAAATTTTATATCTGTTCTAAATGTACACTAAAATGTATTTTTTGTAAGTTTTCATACTCTTGTTAACATAAAAGTGGAAAAAAATGTTAAATTAATAGAAATATGACTGCATATTTTAGTCATTGATACAGTAATTTCATAATATCTCATAAAATGGAATTAAAATTAAAACAATGTAAAAAAAAATAGTGTGATATTGATTTGTGGTGAGGTCATTTTTCTGCCACTAGATGGCATAATTGCATTTGTAAGACGGTGATAGCTCTGTACATTTTTCTTTTCATATTAAGAGCTATCTAATCTTTAACATGAAGTAACATTTTTAAAATTGCAAAATACAACTTGACCCTAGTCTCCACAAATCTATGCATTATTATTAAATTTATTACTGCTAAATATTGACATGGATGTGTCTGCTGCGTTGCGAGTGTAATTCCGCCAGTACAAGGGGAGGTCATTAATCACGCGTTTAAAAAAAAATAAAATAAAAAAATAAAAAATAGTGGCATTAACGAAACTTTAACTCAAAATTAACACACTAATTTTGACAGCCCTACTTCCTGTATTGCCTTACATCGACTACGGGGAAAATTAACTATGGTAAATGAAATTTTCCTATTTTCTAAGCACTGAAAAAATGTCAGCATAGGTTGAGAGCAACTTTCAATAAAGCCTCACCTCTGACGATAAGCCCGGCGAAGTTGGACACCCCCGACCCGCGCTCCGACTGCGTGACGCAGCGATACAGATCTTGATCCTGACTGGTGACTTCGTTGAGATGGAATGAGGCGGAGAACCGTCGGTGGTTGATGTTCTTCCTCTGGGACACGGGGATGTCTTCTCCGTTTCGCCGCTATTGTTGGGTAGAGTTGGAAACAAGCACAGGCCTTACAGTCCTGATCAGGGTCTCGAGGAAGCAATGCACACCCCCACGCATACACACGCACACTAGACTTGTACATCATCCTTCCTGACAACAGGTTTGAAGGTCAATAGTACAATAGAACTGTAATGAAATCAACATCTATTAGCTGCCAGAATGTATGGCCTGGGGTGCATTTGTCGTTTTACTATTCCATGAACCGTGTTCTCTTCATGTGTGTGCTATTTAATAGATTATGTTTACAGTCCCATTTATTTATTTATAATACACAATCTACATTATGCAACAAGGAAACATCCACGTGCCAGGTTTAAAAATGTACAGTACTGTACAGTAGATGGTCAAAAACGGTTTACAACAATTTACAAATTTTACGGTTTGAAAATGAAAAACAGTAAGTTAAGCAGTACAATGCACCGAAAAATCATTTTGATGTGCATTTTTTATTTATTTATTTTTTTTACCTGAAGCCAGAGCTTATTGTTGGTTGTATCTCGTCCAGTAGCGATACACTGAAAGGTGGCGTTCTGGCCAGCGTTCACCTCAACATCTCCAAGGCGCAGGAAATGAGGGGATTTATCTGAAATAAATAAATAAATAAACCAAGAGATTCAAGACTACTCGGTTTATGTTTGGGCTTTTGCTTTCAGTCGAATGAAATCACACCTTTTCCAGACAGAGGCACAGGTACAAACAATATACACATTTTACGACATTTTATGACTTGCAGCGATATGTTCACCATTACTACGATTACATTTTGGAGGACTCAGAAGAATCTGGAGCCCAACATTGCCACTGGCTGCTAAGATCGCTGTCACAATGTCACAGTTTCTAATACTTAAGCACCGCACTAAGGTATGGAATAAGCTTTGTGAACCCCCCGAAAGAGGCTGTGAGGCTATTTTTATTCTAGGGAGGTGATTGCAATCATAGATAACAGCTGAAAACACACACACACAAACCTGTGTGTGTCCAGAAATGCAGCTGTGAGAATGAATGCTTCCACTGTGGAAGTTGCTGCTCTCCTCTTAATATTCACACCACTTCCAGGTCACTTTACTGACAAAATTTGACAACCTCAAACAGAGCCGGGGACAAATGGAACGCGGTATACATTCAAGTATTATGACTTCAAATCAATAGAATCTATTACAAGTCAGTCCACGCAAAAATCGTGTGACTGCAGCGACGAGACAGATGCTGAAGCGGGGCTTTAATTACTTTTATTCCTCTGTTTGCACCCTGCAGACTCCTGTCTACAGCTCTCGATGAACTCACACACGCGAACAAGTGTTTTAAGAGGAGGCCTCTGGCAGTGCGGAAACAGCGAGGAGAGAAAGAGCTTCGGAACGTAACGTGAATTTAAAAAGGAGCGTGACCCTCATCACTTTCCTGTCAGCGCAGGACAAGACAGCTACTGTTCACTGCATGTGCGTGTGTGCGTGTGCGCGAGCGTGTATTAAGGGAAAGAGAGCTGAGTGGTCAGAATCTCTTCTCTCCATGATTGACCTAATACCGTTTCATTTGCCGCTTCACTCTCTCCGATCCCCCTCCCCAGTTTCTCCCTTCTCCCATCTTTACTCTTGTGTTTTATTTCTCTCGTTTACCTACTACAACATGTCCCCGCTTACCGCATCCCTCCCTTCCCTGAGTCACCTTCCACTCATTCCCACTTATCTGTCCGTTCAAGTGCGACAGGAACCCATCCCGGGTTCGGTCTAATTAGTGGCCGAAGCTATAAGCGTCGACTCAGCGAACTACGACTAATTGCCGGCATGCTAATGACTCACCGCATGGGTAGCTGAGCACCTGAATGTCATCTATAACGATGAAGCCGGATTTCCTGTCCGATATCTCCGCTTCAAATATGACCTGTGGACAGAGGGGGTGGGGGGGTGGCGGGGGGTTGAATGTTAGGCTTGTATCACATACGAGACGATATTAATGACCATCGAAAGGATCAACTGTGTTGACAAAACCAAGCATGACAATTACCATGGAAAAGAAAATGGAACTTAGTCCAATGTTTTATGACTTACTTTTATTCCTTGGCTTTTTAGTTCAGCATGATTGTGTGGTCTTTTCTTTGTATTTTTATTTATTTATTTTTATTATTTTTAGAATTGTTTTTAATTATTATTATTATTATTATTATTATTATGATTATTATTATTATTATTATTTTGTTTGTTTTTTCTTATTGTATTTTATTTAATTTACTTATTGTGTTTTATTGACTTCTTTATTTTTATAGTTGGTTTTACTAGATTTTATGTGTAGGATAGTGTTTGGTCCTCAATGTGCAGCACTTTGGGAACATTTGTTCATAAAATGTGCTATAGAAATAAAGTGTTTTGATTGGCTTGAACGTGGGGAAGTGCAAGTACAGTAAGAGCAATAGAATTAATGAAATATCACCTTCAAATGGGAACATAAAGGACATAATTCCATAGAAATTGTGAATGTGGTAAAATAGATTGAAATGTAGTAATGTAAAATTTGAAGCGTTGATAAATGCAACCCAACTAATAACTAATACAATGCTATTATACTAGCATGTTGTATGTTAACATCTCGCATGCCATTGTAGAATCATGTCATTTTAACTCTGTCATGTAAATGAAAATATACTTTGTGTACATTGCAAAAGTTGATAACAAACCACTAAGTGAGTACTGCAAAACCCTTCCTGTTTACGCTCAGAATTGGATGGCAGTTAATACAGGTTGACTTTATTCAATTTAAATTACAGCATTTCCTGTGGGAAATTTAATTTTGAAAGTAAAACGCACTTGGAGGTCAACCAGCGTCACATAATGGATTGGATTTTGTCAACTTTGCTTTGCGCTTACAATTCTTGGAATCACTGATACTTCGCCTTTCAAAAACACAATTTCATCATGTTATAAAAAATAGAACTCGGATAAATATATCATACTGTACTTGAGATTCAAAAATATTAGAAGAACTTTAGTTAGTAGACTCCAAGTCTGTTGCTATTTCCATGTCAAAGAGAAGGATCTAGTAAAAAGTTGCAACAAGATGAAGTTGGTGAAACCCCTAAGGAGGTATAGATAACAATATGACTACCCGTCTGCTGTTTAGATTCATATATTCAGTCCAACAAGCCCCCAAGATTAATGGTTCTTCCTGTTGGACCACAGTAATCTCCTTCGGTACACATAAAATGGCTGACAGATAAATGATAAAAAATAAAAAAATAAAATCCTGATAGAAGCCACTGCGGTAAGGGTGGAGAATAAAACATAGTATATACACTATATGTGTTTCTCATTCCACTCCCATCCCACTTTCATCACACCCTTTCCCATTTCATTGCATTCCCATGCTTTATTTTCCCCAATCTACATTAATGTGGCCACACTGTAAAGCCAATGTGACCTCCAATTTGACACACACGATGGCAACGAGATGGCGATTCATGGTGTATTTAAAAAATATGATTAAACCAGAACCACAACAACACAAGATAATGATGTAGGACATTTTTGATGCATTCAAATTTTTTTGTTCATTTTTAATTGTTAGTGTTGTATCTTTCCTAACATGGCTGGCGTCCATTTCGGTGTCTAAACAGTTTAACCAAACGTGGTTATGGCAATGGTATTCCATCCATTTTCGATACTAGTAGTCCTCATTTAGGTTTGCCAGCAAGCTCCTCTTGCTTGCTCTTCTCGACTTTGATGTAGACATGATAAAGACTGGGTCCAGCAATGGTATGGTGCTCAAAGTTCAATCAAAAATAATTACCGGCTACCATCGATGGGTAGAAATGTTTATAATCAGTTCTCCTTTGCTCACAATGTTTAGGAGAACAAAATTGAATATGCGAGAGAGGGTTGCATTCAGAACGAGAGAGGGAATGAACCAGTTGCTGTCATTCATCAACCGTGAGAGCGCCCATGAACTGTTTACCCGTGACATGTTCCACCCTCCGTTGCCAATCTATCCTATCATTCTTCCCACATCGCTCGCAGACATCGGTCCACTTGAAATATATATGATTATTGCTTGTTAACAGTACCACATTCATGTTCTGTAAAGTGCACGTCCAAATGCATGCTGTACTTGCATGATAATAACTGGAGTGAACTTTAATAAAATGCCAAACCAGCTAAGTCACTCGCTGGTCTGCTCATATCCTGTCATGAAGCACGGCTTCACAGCTGCCTGGGCTACCACCAACTCAAATGACTCACATGAGCAAAACCCCTTTCAGATTGTGTTTTGTGAGGACTGCATAGACATCACTCAGAGGACAGAGCCGTTTAGAATCGACAGTAAACTTTTTGATCAATCAGTACACGTCAAACAGTAGCAAAAGTACTTTTAGATTCAAAACTATGAATCTGATCACTAGAGAATCTATTGTCAAATACTGCATGGGCGTGTACCTACACTCCCCAGTCTCATTATCATGCAATCTTAAATGCCAACAGAAGCGTGTTTGAACATGAGACGGTGGCGTCATAACCTCGAACCTGTTTCATACCCTGAAAAACCTCCATAAGCCCTCAGCAAACAAGAATTGATTATGTTCAATTACAACATGTTGACACGTGTGTTTTCAGGCTGGCCTTCTCCTCTCACAGTCACCCCGGAGGGGGGGCGCGGGCACCAGATGGGTCATTTGGAAGATTCCCCCAGCCTTCGCTTTACAGTAGCGTGATTGGGTCCCAAGGCGACATATATTAATCAGGGAGTGTGTGTGCATGCCCTGACACTGACACTCATCTGACACTTCTGTGCCACACGCACGTCAACACCACCCTACAACTATGCAGATATACCTCTAAAAATGTATTATTTTTTTTTTAATGTATAGAAAAGATAAAAGAGGGTTAATTTAAACTACTACTGCAGTGAATATGGTTTCCAAACTACTTTACTGAAAATAAATAAATAAATAAATACTCGCTAAAAGCAGCAAATGTCCCGTTGGGTGACACAAATGCAAGTGCACGTACATGCACGCAGTCGCCCCCATCACTTCTCACTACGTCTTTCTTGCCTGATCGTCACCTCCTGAGCCTCAGTCAACACAAATAAATCAGAAGCCTGCCTGCCAGCACGAGTTGTTTGTTTTTGAAGCTGTGTCTGTATGCCCATGTGAATGCAAAAGAAATAAGTATGTTTATTAACCAATCAAGGTTTTGGAAAAGGCCACGTTGACAGCGCCAGGGTTTTCCCCTAGGGATGCCCGCCAGGCATTTCTTATTATATATATCAATATTGGCTCTTCAGTTTGTTGCTTAAAAAAATCCCCCACACCAAAAAACAGATGAGTGAAACCCATGAGGCCAACGCAATATTTTCTTTCAGTTTTTCTCAGTGTAGTGGCCAGGTGTGCCAATACTTTTGCTCACACAGTATAAGTAAACTAACTGGTAGCAAACACAGCTGTTAGTGGTTAAAGGAGGCGGGACTTCACCTGGTATTCGTTGGGCCAAAAGGTGGAGACGGCCAGTTCAGCCTTCAGCCAGTCTTTACCTAAAAACATACACAAAAGTCAACGGAGGTGAAGTGTGTGTAAAAAAAAAAAAAAAAAAAAAAAGAGAGTCGACCACATGAAATTTTTACTGCGGTAGAAGTGTTACCAGTATATGTTGTTACATTCCATATAGGGTTGGCCAGGGGACCCTTGTTCACCTGGAGACACAAGGAAGAAAAATTTTTCAAAACTACTATCAATACATCTAACTCATGTCTAAAAGAAAAGAACAGATAATAAGTCAGTACCTTCACTAGGATATTGAGTGTACCGGGACTGGAGCCATCAGCGCTGGTCAGCATATAGTTGAAGTCAATGCAGTGAGTGTCATTCTCCTTCATCACCGGGAGCTGAAACCTGGCCTTCTCGCCAAGTTCATACTGAGACACGTCCACATACATGTAGGAACCTGGACACAGGAAGATTACGTGTTAAAGGTTTGATCCATTGACTTGCTTCTTTTCTTTCATTCGCTTGCTGTCTAATTTGCCCCCACCCCACCCCCCAAATGTGCATCCATTATGAAAATGCTTATTATAATACACTTGGTATACTGTAGTTAACTGTTGAAAAACATGAATATAGTGATGACAGAACTGATCCAGATGGTTTAATAATCAGCTTAAAGCTCAACAGATGTTGAAGTGAAATATGATGAAATATGACACTCGCCCCTGTAATCTCGCATTTGAACATACCACATATTATACCAAATGGGCCCAAATGCTGAATATTAGAATACTCAAGACATTTTTTAGCTTTTGCTTATCGTGAATACCATATATCCATTTAAGAAGGCACACAATGCCATATAAAACATACCATCTACACTCCATTTGTGTGAACACAATGCGTCATTCAAGGCAGCTAATTCTATTTGCCAGTTAGAGTATGCACCATACGAACGCCACAATTGGCTATCGGACAGTAGTGATTATCTACCATTGTTCAGATAATCTACAGTGAGAATTTATTGTTCTCCACAAGAATAGGAGGGCAAACAGTAGCACATTTCCAATTGGAGCACAATAAAACGTCTGCATTGCAGCGCCCACGTGCACTATAATGCCAATCATTGGCTTTTCTCGTTTCATCTCTCCTCTGTACGCATACACACCAACAGTCGTCAAACAAATAATGCTGCTTGCATGTGAAGAAAAGCACCAGCAGCAAGCAGAATGACTTCATCCAAGCTGGACGGCATCCACAAGGACCGGAAAAGGATGCTAATATTAGCATCTCTGACACAAACATGCAATAGGTGTCACTGCTGTTCCTTCTGGTATCAAACTGATACTTAGACAGTGACACAAGGTGGATTGAAGATGCCAAGATTGTGTGCTAGCTAAAAATACACATATCAGTCAGAGCCCTAGATATGTCACAACACATGCCATGGAAAAATATATTTCACTCATGCCACTAAACTAAAATATTGCAGCTTTACAGGTAAAACCAATGTATTTTGATTTAGGCTAGGAAGAAGTGAAGCTACGGCGGCCATATTGTGTTGCCACTTGCTAAGCCCACCTAAATTAGTTTGTAAAAAAAAAAAAAAAAAAATGATTTCCCTCGCGGCTTTTCTCATTATTTCCTGTCTCCATGGCAAAAATGTCAGTGAGACGTACGGTTGTACCAATGAGTCTGCGAGAAGTTACAGAGTAACAGAGGCAAGACAAGATGGCAGTCCAGATTCTCATATACATCCGTGGATGTGCCCCAGCTCACATAAATGAGTCCTAAATGAGGACAACAGTAGAGATAGACCGATATAATTTTTCAAACAAAAACAAAAGGTGCAGAGACTTCCTTAGGGTCAGCAGCATCTCATAAAGCTAACTGAAAATATATTGTTTCCACTGGACGACACAGTTTTATATGGATGTAATCAGATTTTAAAAAAAGGACGATACCGATAGTCCTCAAAAATACCAAATATCGGCGCCGATAATTGGTCTATCCCTAGACAAGAGTGAGAGAAAAATGTTTTGATGCGGTTAACCATTGGCCCTATGAGCTTTTGATCATGTCCAAACAAACCTCTAGACAAAAGGCCCCTGATAGTAAACGTTCCCCACCCTGCTGTGTGACAACAGTACACCTTATCTTTGGCAAAACCATGACAAAGAACCTAACAAAATGAAACCTAAAAGAACAGACTTTGTGACAGCGGAAATCTGCCAGTTTCTTAGATGGCTGCTGTCTTTGAACTGCCAATGTCGAAAACGGACACTAATGGAATGACGACACAAAGTAACAAGGCTAAAAATACCCCCGAGACGGACTTAAGACCTAGATATGTCACATCACAGCAGCAACAGTGAAGTTAAGACGGAAGATGCTTTTCTTCAACATAACAATAACATCCTCCTGTTGGCAAAAGTTATGTTTTCTTTCATGCACCTGTTCAAATTGGACCCAGAAGATCAAGCAATTTCTAGCATTAAAATGCACCAAATTTATCAGAACAAACATCGTTTTGCTATGTTTTTAAGCACTTTCATTATAAGCTCCAGGCCTATATTCTTAGCTCAAATGCGCAATGCATCCATGCAGAATTATGGCATTCTTCCCAATATGTATTTTTAAGAAACTGATGGAACAACATTCAATAGACAAATAATCATCATTATTGCAATCATAAGCTTGTTGCCTCCTCCTCCACAGATGACAAAAAAAGAGACGTGACGAGAAGCCAAATAGGTTTCAAGTGGATCTCGCTGACAACATCATGAGTCAAGAGTATCTACTTTGGTCCGGTGACTCACACGGTCTCAGTCCCTGAATGTTTGACTGGCACGGTGCACACAATGCCAGCCGACGGAGCGCCAAAACCCCGCCAAGGCAGCATGCGCCAACACCAACCCCCGCGGCGATTACATGGATGAGTTTTATCACCAGTGCAAACACTGCCAAAGGCCTTCCAACGCCGTTCATTGTTGCCGCGAGCGTAAATGGCAATTAACAAATAGGGCAAATCAATGTGGGATTTAAAGTATCAAGAGCACTGTCAGATGCATGACCAAATGACTTAATAAAGCGACCAGCTATTATAATATAAAAAGTCTGGAGAAGCATAAACACCCGTTTCCGCTCTTTATTGACAATCACGCAATGGTGGTTCAAAACCTAATAATTGGCAATTGTGTTTTTTATTAATTTTTTATTTTTAGCCATGTTCCATTCTAGTCGTGTTGTTCTGTTTTACCTGTTGTTAACTTCCTGTGTGTATTTATTGTTATTGTTGCATTTATGGACATCAGTGAGCCTTTGTTCGTACCTGTGAATGTTCGTAAGTCGGATGTTCCTAACGAGACGACTACCTGTATTGAGACTTGAGTACTTAATATTACACTTCTAGAAGTTACAAAGGTTAAAATGTTACTTAAAACATTATTACCAGTTAAAGTTTTTGTCATATTACCTTGAGGGTGATCAATTTATGTTAATAACACTTGCATTTTGTGTTGGTGTTTTTGTCAAAGGTGACTAGACTGTTTTCAAATGCTTACATGCGGATATTTTTCAACAAAAGTCTGAGAGCCGAAGCTACATTATTATGCCATAGTTGGCTTGTGCATTTCAATAAATTCTGAGCCCCAGGCACTTTCTCTCGTGCCAATCTGCTTTGTTTTTCTTTTGCCTAAAAACAGCCTTTAAAAGTTTAATTGCTATAAGAATTGGTTATTTTTCTAAAATCAATATTTCATTGCTGAAAAATACAGAATATATTCTGCAGCCTAAAATGAGCATAAAATATAAAGTATTTTTGCCTATTAATTAGTGGGGGAAAAAAATCAAACTCACAATCTACTATATCTATATAGCAAAAGTTGTTTTATCTCCACGCCACTGGTGCTCTCGGTACAAAATTATCATCACATCAAATAATCCTACCTTGCACTGAGGATCTCTAGCAAGCAATACCACAACCCATTCACCCAAGTCTGTCATCCCCGTGATTCGTCGAATAACTTCTTAAATTCAAGGAATTGCCTGTGCGCTCTCGGGTTCAGCAATTAACCTCTTCCAGCTTGCGAGTCTCTCCTCTCAGTGTAGTGACACCACAGGGCAAGCATCTTCATCATTTGCTCAAGCATGCCTCAAAATACTCGGGAGGGGAACTGTGTATTTTGTGGCAAAGAAAATCTAAATCATGTGAAGCGCCTTAGCCTTTATCAAAATGTCAGGAGGTTGGGTGTTCACGATGATGAATAAGAGAGATTAATAGAATTGCATTGTCATGGTAACAAAGTCAATCTTTCCCAGCTGAAGAACAAAAAGACACTTGAAAAATGGCTTCATCAATGTGGTTTGCTAAAGAGATCTGGCCTTCTACATTTTTTACGATTCAACATTGCATGCATGTCTTTAGTTAAGAGATTTTACTTTTAACATTGTAAAGTAGGCAACCTTCCCTGTTCCCCTCTTTTGATTAATGACCTCCTGTTCTTAATTAGACCCTCAACCCCGAGGCAGAAAAGATTTAATTCCCCCCTCATCATCACCATCATGAAAAAAAAACAACAGATTACAGAGGGGGAAAGGGGGAGAAGTGTAGAAGTGTTTTAATTGCTTTACTAGTGTGAGACTAGCAAAAAAAATAATAATATCACAAAAATACCCTTTTAATGGGCCATGCATTAAAAGTCCAACAACAGAAACTAACAATACACAGAATAAACTCTAAAATATTTATAATGAGAGGATGTTATTTTAATAATAACAGTTATGAACGCCACTCCTCTATCAAGAATACATTCTCACCTTTGGGCAGGTATGGAGATATGTAGGGCACTTCCTGCGTGTTGATGTGGGTCCAGTCAAAGTCATCGTAAGGATCTTGTTGGTAGTCACATTTGGAGAAGCCCTCGTCAAACGTACAGCTTCCTGCAACAGGGAATAAAATCACGTTCAATTGCAGAATAATTGAAAGAAGGCCATGACGTTTGGAATTTGGTATGCCAGAGAGGAACAGAGCAATTGTAAAAACACAGGTTCTCATTAATAAGATATTTATGAGCTTGAATTAGTAGCAATTGTAATTTAGGGAAACTTTCAAGGCCACTCCTCATGCAATATTTCTACGTGTGGGTCTGATGTGATTAACAAAGCACCAAGATTGGGAGCTCCAACAGTCATCCATCAAGGTTAGACAGAATCACCCCTGACTCAACCATCAGCAGCCTTCGGCGGATCATCTGAGCCCATCACCACCACCTCTGGGCACGCGTGTGAGCTGGCCGCTTCAAGGACCGTCCCCCCTAAACAGGAAGTCGCTCTAATACAGAGAGACGCCGCCTGTCCCTAGTGGCCAGCAGACCCAATCAACTTGCGATGATACATGGCTTGTGCCGGCAATGTGCTGATAGGAACGGCACACTGATTATAACCAGCCATCTGATTCATTGACCTCACAGCCATGCATGGTTCGTGTTAATAACACGGCTGTGGGGTATTATTACAAAGAAACACCAAGCACCATCTGATACAAGTCTCTAATTGTTCGCGGGGGATCAAGATTAGATGACCCGTCTTGACTTGTTGGTCATGGGTGCTGCAAAATGGTGTCAGCATCAGGTAAGAGATACATTGTACATTCATGGTAATCAGTTTCTAAAAGCAAGTGACACAAAAGTAACATAATTCTGGAACAAGAATTGGGTTTTGACAAACCAAGAGACCAAACTTGGCAGCTGATGACTGGTTAAGTGACTAATAACTGCAGCTTTTCAGATCATAATGATACATTGTTCAGCAGAAGATATCACAAGAACCTTGTATGTAAATGCTGTCCAGAATGCACATTTTTCTTTCACCCATTTCTTTCACCCAACTAAGCATTTTTTATTAACAAAACTTGATGTACTTGTGGTACAAAATCTCTAATTTTAGGTCAATCTGAGCAGATGTTTGGGAGCTGAATATTGACATTTTTGTCAAAAAGGGGTGTGTCGTCTTCCTTTGAACCCTTAGACCAGTAACCTATTTCTGAAAGTGTCAAAATGAGGTGGGCCATAGCTCTCAAACACCTCCTCCGCTTGACCTAAAATTTGAGATTTAGTGTTGCGCCAATCACTATCAACAAGCACACCAAGTTTCGTTTAAATCAAAATCTGGTTGCTTTAAATATTCAGATTTTTTGGGGGGGGTGATTTGGCATGGAACAACCCCATTTCCATTAATTAGAGTCCCATTTCTCTCAATATATCCCACCCAAGACCATGTTACCTTTTGGCGCCCTGTTGCTTGTAAAAGTAAATACCCTTATAAAATAAAACTAATTATTATGACAGAAGGATGATTCAAGGCCATATTTCTTCTTTCTATACAAGTCAGTTAACACAATGCACCGGAGCTTGTTATGTTGAGTCACACAAGATGCATTCTAAACTACACATATGACACGGTCCTCTGATATCCAAAAATCCCAATGAAAATCTGATATATCTAAGATCAAGTCACGATGAGACACAACCAACACTTCCACTTCCAGCAATGTACATCTCCTAAGTATTTAGTCAAAGCTACGGCTACCTGTGTCCTAGAGCGGATTGCAGCATGCAAAGATGGAGAGCATAGCGACAGGCCTTGAGATCCCCCACTGATCTGAGTGGGAGCTACAGTGGGAGACCAAGAGGAGACAGCCGCTGCCGCAGGAGCAACACGTTAACGTCAAGCTAAGTGACTGTTTTGGGCTGCTGGCTCTATAGCTGGCTGTGACTCACGGCCTCGGAGACGCATTGGATCACGTTCCTCTTGGCGCTCTTTGTAAAAAACCAGCCCGGCTCCATGCATTTCAGTCCAGTTCCGTTCAGTTTTGGTAAGTCTTTGTCACAACGAGTTATCTCGTGGCGATGCCACTTCGTGCAGGGGGCATGTAGTGCACCACTGACAATACACATTTTTCTGCTTTGAACTCATACTCGACTCGGAATCTAATTCTGCTGATGTTGAAATGTGAGTGTGTGTTATGTCTGTTGTGCGCGGAACTACACGACTTTTTGTTCCCCACTGTGTGTGCGTCAGTTTACATGTTGCTGTCTGGTAGTTCTCTGCATGAGTGGAAACAGCAAAGAGTGCATGTCACGGTTTGTCGTAACATAGTAACAGCAAGTGCCTGTGGACATCATAAACCTTGCATAGATTTGAGTCTGGGGAGTTACAAGACATGAGCATGTACGTTCAACGGTTACTTTATAAGGTATAGCCACAAAATCTATTGGAATAAAACATAGCACTGTCAGAAAGGTATTCACAGTGCATCTGGAAAGGCTTCACACTACAATCTTTCTTCACAGTTTGTTTGTTATTTTACAGCCTTATTCCAAAATTGAATCTTAATCCTACACACAACACCCCATAAAGACATGGAGAAAAATTCTTTCAAATGCTTTCAGATCTGAGATAAACTGTTGCCCTAGCCTAAGGTCAAGAGCGTTCTGGAGCACGTTTTCATCCAGGATATCTCTGTACAATGCTGCATTTCTCATTCTCTCAATCCTGACAAGTTTCCTAGTTCCTGCCGCTGAAAAAAGAAAATCACTGTAACATCATACTGCCACCACCATGCTTCACTGCAGGGATTGTACAGCCATGTCATGAGCATTGCCTAGTTTTCTCCAAACATGAGGTCTTGCAGTCATGCCAACAATCTTTCTCTCGTCAGACCACAGCATTCTGTCTCAGTCTCATGGTCTCTTCAGGTGCTTTTGGTAAACTCCAGGCGAGCTACCAAGGGAGTGCTTAAGCTCTGGCAGAGTTCTGGGTTCTTTGTCACCTCCATAACTTAAGCCCTTCACCCCCAATCGCTCAGTTTAGATTTTTAGCCAGTCTAAGAAGAGTCTGGTGATTCCAAATATCTTCCATTTATGGATAATGGATTCCACTGCAGTTAATGTTGGGCTCATGTTATAGAGTTATTTCGAATACTACATGAGAAGGTGTGTGTATACCCATTGTGTGTTTTAAGTGTTTCAAATTGGAACACAAGAGGGTAAAGTGAAATACCAGATGGCAGGGGATTGACGAGGTAAATTCCCTATAATCACCATGTAGATGTTAACCTTGTCGGCCATTTGATGCTGGAAGTGGACAATAAGACACATTCTGTCAAACTGTACAATGACACAAGTGTATGGTAACCATTTTATGTAAATACGAAGTATATTTTAACAGCATGTATGCATGGTTTAATAAAAAGTATAAGCACAAGCTTGTATCCAGATGGGTCATTATGTCCCTTGCCCATGACTCCATTCACAAGGACACTGAGCCAGAGAAAACGACTGCATGCTAATCACTACCTAATCAGCTTCTGTGATTGGCTGCCGAGCTAATGAAATAATGGTGACTCATTTGCATAATAAAATAATTAGAGAAATTTGATAACGGCTCAAGGGCAGAGGGGGCAATATACACACACCAACACACATGCACGGTGACAAAAGGACGGATGCGGTGCTCAACGGCAGCAGACGCATTTGTCCCTGTCACTCAAAATGATTTTGCAGTTATTTGTGAATGACCCCGACCTCCAAAAAGGTCAAAACGGCCAAACACAAGTGCTTGGCTGTTCAAAAAAACGTGGTTCCCTGGGAGCCTCCAACAGCGTGTTAACCATGTTAATAGCTCATAATTATCTTGAATTACACTTATTAGGTGTACTGTAAGGTTTCATTGGTTTTAGTTGGTTGCTTTGTTAAAGTTACAGCACATTGGTATATGGCATGGGCACCAAGTAACTCTCCCAAGGAGCACATAAGTAGCCCATGGGCCTGTTCCAATAATAGCTCACCAGTGATGGCACATCGTGATTTCCTAGGAGTGTTGTAGAAAGCATCATTTGCAACTGTCAACAGTGGCAGAGATCGCTAGAAATTAAGTAGCATATTGATAATGATCTGTTTAGGGCCGTCCGTCACTATCGAACATAGATCGATTGGTCCTTCGACTGAAGAAGTAATGTTCACTTTAAAAAGTTAGTGACACTTCCGAGGCTGCTAATGCTGAAACATTGGAGTTATGTAACATGTTCTAAAGTATTCAATGTCATATCACTTGAAACTGCAATACAGCACACTCCTACAGTCCTATGAGTTACACTTAATCCTATTTGAATTTAGAGAAATTTCAAGAGTGCATCTAAAGAGCAACCTGTTCAATTTAAACTCAAAAGGGCTTTTTGACAACCGCGTTTGATATTCATCCCCTCTCCTCTCCTTCGGCTCCGTGAAAACATTATACATCAACTACGTCACTTATCTAAAATGTATATACTGAAGAAATGTGTGATTATACCAGACATGCAGAATTTAATAACATCTTCTCTAGTACATTGTACTGAATGTGACTTATTGGGTTTGAAATGACAACACATTTTCTCTTTAAGTAAGACTGAGGCCAAAGGCAGCTTTCTAGTCAAAACATGCAAATATCATGATTCCAGATCACGTCAAATTTCATATTTTATATATATATATATATATATATATATATATTTATTTATTTTATTTTTTTTTTTTTTTTACAGAGATGACTTGGATGGATGGAGGGAACTTCTTGCAGAGTGTTAAGAGAAGTTAATCCAACTCCAGAATGTGTTTTTCTTCTGAAACCAGATGCCGCTGACTTGCCAACTCTTTTGTTTTACATTACCAAGAAACACCACAAATGACGTTGACTTCAAAGGACACTAATAAGGTTACGTCTCATCATTTGCTCGGTGTCATCTTTGCTTTTTTTGTTCTGTGCCCGTGTCTGAGAATAGGTGAAATTAACCTGAAATGATACAAGGTGACATCAGAGGCCGGCACACACTCCCGCTAACACATACACCGTTCCTCGCTCTCTCTCCTGTCACGCTTCAGTGGCCCTTGCAGCGCAGTGCCATCAAAGCCAGGACCTATACTCACACACACATATACACGCACACACACCTCGCCTGTTAACCATACATGCTGGCATGCGCAGTCACACAGCCAAATACACATGACTAGCATTGAAAAACACACATGAACACACTCCGAGCTGTACTTTAATTGGAAATGCTGAAGGCAGAAGAATTTCTCCTTCATCTCACAATGCTGTAATTGAATCTCAGATGTGTGTGCACACAAGTTTATGTGTGCGTGTATTCTGCTGATTCACGAGTTTCCATTGAAAGTAAAAGAGCAAATGTGTTTTTCCATTTCTGTCCTTCCACCTCCGACTATCCTCCCTCACTTCGTCCTGCTCCTCTCTTGGGGTTAATGCCATTTTCAAACACAAATTCAAGCAACTTGCAACACCTATTATCATTATTTGCAATAAACTGATGAAAAGCTTTCACAGATTGGTGCTTTTTTTGAGGACCGCTATGACCTCGTTCGCCGCATGTTGCCATTTCAACAATCGAGACAAAACTAGCCCTCATCCTGAGGGTTTGAACGGTCAGACAAAAATACATTGAATAGTGTTATTCAATGAGGCTGCTGAGCAGTGAATGTAGGACATGTCGTGAATGCTTGATCTGCGCACAAAACAACTTACTAATGACCTGTCATCAAAATAATTACCCGCAAAGCTTAGAGGAACCATCGCTTGGTGTCACAATGGCCCTTTGTCAGCAACATGCAGGATGGAGTTCACAAGATTCAATTAAACTCTTGATGGAAAAACTGTGTGTGTAAATCTAAATTCTTCTATTATAGCCTGTGGAACACAAATTTGATGATTTTTACAAGCAGCACTACATATTTGAAAGCCCACTCAACCAGCTCGTACTAAAGAAATAACACACTCTTGATTCACCTCCTATTCTCTGCTTAATGTAGCCACCACAGATAAGAAGAGTGACTTACAAAACTGAAAATTAGAAAGTAAACATTTTATTACCTATACAATTATGTGTCCGAAAGACACAAAATACCTCTGGCGTGTGCCTTTCTCCACAAAAGACCATTTGATTCAGTTTTCAAAACATGGGGTGCAAAACGGTTCAAGGGCGGTTTGATTTGAAAGTGGAACAATTGGATTCGGTTCCACACAGTGGCATTATATACAGTTCACTTCGAGAGGGTATGATGCAATGACTTTTTGGTTGTCATTTTACATACCGTACATTTGAATGAACTTCTCAGTATTGTAAATTTCCCTCTAAGATATAAATACAGTAAATCTCGAATAAAAGACAATTTGATACCTATCGTGACATATTTCGAAGTTGAACTATTACATGCGGGTTAAATTGATGCACTCGCAATATTTAAAAAAAAAAAAAGAAAAAAAGATTTTCCGGTTCAAACCGTCTTTTTGGTACACCCCTATTATATACCATAAAACAAAACTTAAAAACCAACCAAAACTAGGGATGGATGCTTGTTGACAAAAACAATGTATCCTACCTAACAGGCAATTTTTTAGGAGTTTCATCTGAATTCCACGAAACTCATCAATACGTATGCGATAGTTCATTCACTATTGAATATTTTTAAATGATTATTCTACTGATTAGCATGTCTGCCTCACAGTACTGAGGACTCGGGTTCGAGTCCAGGCTCTGGCCTTCCTGGGTCGAGTTTGCATGTTCTCCCCGTGTCTTCTCCGGGTACTGCTGTCTCCTCCCACATTCCAAAGACATGCATGGCAGGTTAATTGGGTGCTCCAAATTGTCCCGAGGTGTGCTTGTGCGCATGGATGGTTGTTCGTCTCTGTGTGCCCTACGATTGGCTGGCGACCAATTCAGGGTGTACCCCGCCTACTGCCCATTACCAGCTGAGATAGGCTCCAACACCCACCGCGAACCTTGTGAGGAGTAAGTGGTTCAGAAAATGGATGGATGGGTGGATTCTACTGATTATTCCATTGATTAATTGAGCAATTTGATTTAAAAAAAAAATGATTTTGCATTTGAGTGGTTTGAAAAATATTCCTGGTTACTGTTTGTTATTGTTGTTTATTTGGTACTGTTTAGCAATAAAAATACAATTAATCAACAATTCTGAAATTTCACACGAGTGGGATTGATATTGTACTCACCGAACTTTAGGCACTCTGAATACCATTTTAGTTCAACCTGTTTAATCTCTGTCAAGTCTGCACCATCATCGGTCAAACCTTTGTTGGCATTTTACTTATTTTATCATTTTATCACTGGTAATTTCTTGTGTGCAAAATTGTGAATTATGAGTTTGGGTTAAAAACACAATCAGTAGCAGTGGACAACTTGCAGTATCTCTCTTTAAGATAGTCACTGCACTCTGCTACTGTTCTTTTGATGCTGACATTTAAGCAACTTCAAACTCTCGACTGTTTGACCGAATGGCGGAGTAGATAAAGTGCGGGAACTCAGTTGGGAGTTGAAGATGGAGAAGCGCCTGTCAATCACAAAAGTCACTATTATTTGGCCCCCTCAAGATGGGAATGTTACGTCTCTGTCGATTCTTGGTGCAAAAGAGGCCAGAAAATATTGGAAAACACGCTAAGGCTTATCTTTACCACCCCTCCCCCACTTGGTGCCATTGCTAACCGCGAGCGAGTTCACTCAAAAGTCCAAAGGGTGTCAGATTTCAGTCCATTCTCAGGAAAGTTGAGCCATCCTCCTCACCAGACACTTAGCCCAGTTGCCCACATGCTGTCTCTAATCAGTGTGGTATACGTGTTGCAACGAGAAGTGCTCACTCAACAGCTCACCATAAAATACGGGAGGGCATTGTGAAATCTGACATGATGGAGTGCTCTGTCAAGCATGACAAGGTAAACATTTGCCACCGCAGCAAAGTGAGAGCAGATGACGGCATCACTTAAAAGACCAGCCTATAAAACTCCGGGATCAGAAGCTATGTCAATGTGTGTGATTCTGAATGGGGCAGGGAGGGGGGTTTGGGGGGTAATGATTAAGCCCTTTGGCAGCACTCAACTCCGCTCTCAGAAGTGAGAGCACAGCTGGTAATTTAGTACCCAAATCCCTAAACAACATGTCTGAACTGGCTACTTCCCTCCTCCCTTTTTACCGCACCCTTGACCTCAAAATGCTGACTGACTGACTCAGGACCAACGTTAGCTTTTTCCGTTTCAAGCAGAACGGGAACAATGCAGGAAGCAATCGTTTTTCATGATTTATCTGTCTGACATGCATCTATGCGTTGTAATAGTGACTGTAATTCATCAGTAAATGATCACCGCGATGAGTCACACTAAAGGGAGAGATCTTGGACCAGGACTACATCAGTAGTGGACGGCATTGCTCAATGCTTGCTAACTGCTAATTAAATGTGGAAGGAGGTCGACAGCAATTTTTACTTTTTGGAGGTAGTACGGCTAAAAATTACAGGATGCTGCTTGGACCCCGTTGAAACTTTACAATTTCGCAACAAAATGTGAACCAATGGGTCCATTTCCCCCCCCTAAATATGGACACAAAGGCCGATGTTGTAATACAGCTGATAATCGGATGTCATGAATGATGCCATGTTGCTGTTTGAAAGCGCCCGCAGTTGTGTCAACACCCCAGCACACTCGGTGTGATTGATTTCCAAGAATTCCTTAAAAAAATGTCTATAAAATCTACTTGATCCATCTTCTTAACACAAGGAAAGCAAACCTTTCTACATGCTCACCGATGGATTACCAGGGGAATACGAACATGTAATTCTTTGGCCATTGCTGAAGATTTGAATGGGCCGATCACTGAGCGGACAGTGTGCAGTGGGTCTCTTAAGCCAATTGGGCCGAAGCTGAGGTTTTGGACTGAAAAGCAGGTCTGGAGTGGATGAGATAAGCGCAGAACAAACACACGTTAAATGCCAACCCACACAGACAGGAACACACTCCAATTGAAATACAGTGTAAGTCGGGATAACTGGAAGCGGGAAGGGGGAAATTATGTGATATGGGGGGTAGGCCGAAGTTATGTGAATCGTGAGTTGAGGAAGATTCCAACTATCAGGAGAAAAATATCAGTTCAATCTGTATCAGCTATCTTAGCCAGTCACGCAGACTGGGGACACACTGAATTGACAAGCTGACCCCTCCAATTGACCGGCAAGGTGGTCCAAAAGCAGACCAATTTACTGGGCGCACAGCGGGTGGGATTTAGTCTATCCTTTGGTTGTGCAGCAGAAGCATTTCTGTTGTTCAGCATGCCTAGCTAAAAGCGGTTCTTCGCACCGACATACAAAGAATAACCTGAAACAGCACTAACACTGGAGAGCGGGACAGTGGCACAGATGGGGTGGAAAAAAATGGTAAACATTTGAAATAATAGAAAATACAATCTTAGACTTAAAAGAGGAAAGTGCACCAAAAATAACAATTGGAAAATGTTTGTTGGACCTATGAGACCGATAAAAAATTAATTATATAAAGCCAAACATGAAAGAGATAGTGTCAGATGAGCGCTTTTATCGTTGTTTGTGACACAGTTCTGTCTCACAACAAAAGATAGCTAACGATAGCATTTAGAGTCCTGGTGGAAATGTACTTCTCACTCCTAGCCCAGACAAAAAGCATGCAACAACAGTGGTGGAAACCTCAGATGCTCAAAAACAAAGAAAACAAATACACGAGGGAATAACAGATATAAGCAGGCCAGACAAAGAACCATCTCACCAGGGGTCTGCTGAGTTAAACATACAATAATTTCTGCTCGGATGTCAGATTTGGCAGTGTAGGGTTTAAAAACAGCACACAAAATTCCAATTGGATGTCCCCAAGTGGCCAGACCTTGTTTCTTGAAATGTTGTACATCATAAATCAGTTGAATCAGAAATCCAATGCTACTTATTGTTACTTGTACATACAGTAGGCACTGTCTGTTTACTGTTAGAGACAGCTGTGTATTAAACTGTAAAATCCATATTAAAGAGGACACTACACCCATTGTAAGTATTGGCCAAAAGCAATTTACAGTGGAATATCTAAGATCAAAACGCTGTTTTGCAATGCTAAAGTAAAATTTTAACCTTAGTTTCCACACAAGTGTAAAATTAAATAATTGCAAGACATAAAAATGAAACAACAGTTAACTTTAATGACAAATGCCCTTCAATTCATGCATCTTATTTTTTTCCCACATTTTTGTCACGGGCCCTCGGAACATTAAGGGGATTATAAAATGTTAATTTTAATAAAAGTTAAGCACCATAAAAATAAGAGACAAAAATACTTTAATGCATTTAGATTGCACATTTCTTCTTTTTGTTGAGGCCAATCAAAAAGCGAAAGTGCTCATTCAGTTAATTGTTTGATGCGTTCAGAATATGATTTTGTATGTATGTTGGAAATACTGTCTCTATTAAACATGGAGCTAAAATGAGTGAGTTCTTTTCATTGAACTTAAAAATTATGGTCTTGGCTGGCTTAGCATGTAGCAAGTTGTTGCAAACAGGCCCCTGCTTGGAAATACAGGAATGCAAACACTGCAACTTCTTATTTTTCCACCAAGCTCTACCACTGACACATTGTCAGACATATTGGAATGACGCCCGAGGAGAGCATGGCATTGCGTAGTGTGCAAGGATATGGGTGTGCACTATGTCACCCTTACCTGTAAAATGTGGTCAACCACCACTTTGGAGAAAAAAAAAGAACCTGGGGGTGGGGGGTGAAATGAGATATACAAAGCTCTTGACTGCCCTCTAGCTAAACGTGTGTGCATATAGGCAGTAAATTAGTATTGGGAGTTGTCATCTCGTTACGGTAGCTGTAAGTGGCCCGAGGACAGCTGTTATTACATTTAGCAACGGGAAAATACAGTACGTGAGGAATTGTGTGTGTGGTATTCAGAGGAAATAAATGTAGAAGGATCATAGCTAATCATTTGGTACTCGTGTCCCGGTGGGAGTATAATGAGGGAAAGCATTCACTCATAAGAGAAGCTGTATTGGCAAATTGCATTAATTTATCTTGATACAATTCTGTGTCGCTGTATGAATGCATGACGTGGTGCCGAGTGGTGAGGCAGGTAGATGTGTGGTGACTACAGGGGAGTGCCTTTTGTGTGTGAGCCCATTGTGAAATTCAAAAGCTCTTCGAATGAGTTCAACCGGTTTCGAACTCAGGTTACAGTGCACTGCCTCAGGCTCGCTACATGCACACACACCCCAGACAGTATTGTTGAATGTGTCCATTCGTTTTGTTTATGTGTCTCAGTCTGCCCTCAATGAGGACAATAAACAAATGTATGGGCTGGTTTGAGGCCTGATGGTCAAATTAATGAGTGGACAGTTGCCGGTTTCAATTACCGCATGCACATAAATGGCAAATGGCACTTGGCAAATGGCACTTGGCAAATGGCACTTCATTTATATAGCGCTTTTCCACCTTAAAGGCCCTCAAAGCGCTTTACATTTTTGACTACCCATTCACCTACTGATGACGCAGCATCAGGAGCAATAAATGACTAGCCTTGGCTTTTTATGTATGAAGGAAGATGATGTCTGGAAGGCCGTTCTTTCGGAATGTTAGCATTCATCTTTGTTTAACATTGGAACTGGTTTTCACTGGCTTTTTTCAAATAATCGTCTGGTACTAGCAACTAGTACACAAATGACACTCCAATCATTTGGACCTACAAGGGATGGGCAAGTACAGGTACCAGCTCTCAAGAGCACTAGTGGTATCAGTACTCAGTATCAGTGGGTACTCATGAGAGACTATTTGTACTGGTATCTGTCTGGTATCAAGAATCCCTAGTAGGACGTACTATTCAGTTACGGTAACGAAAAGTACGATGAGGTGGTTCCAAACCCCATTAGCTTCAAGGAAATTAAACAGTTTAATTTGCATTTGTGTTCATTTTCTAAATCGATTAACACTCGAGACTCTTTTATGATCAGCCATTCTAATGAGAGAGAGATAAGGGCACTGAGTTGTAATGTTCTGAATGTGAGCATTGTAAAAAGTAAGTGCCATGGAAACCAAATGCAAAAATAACACAAACAAATAATTAACAAGGATGTAGTCCCTCAGTTAAACACTTGTACTCTCATATTTTTTTTCCAGTATTGCACAGATGTGGCCATCACTTGTATTTCAGCTGACAGCCAAAACTGTCTCCTGTAAGCAAAAAATGTTTTTCCCGACCTTGGCAGATGCCAGACCATTGATTTGAGGACAGTAAACGCATGAATTGCTCTGCGGCACCTCTATATAAATGGGAGCGGGAAAAATATATAAATGAAGAAGAAAACACTTTTGTCATACAAGGATCCTGCACGGCCTTGAAAACAACTCTCACCATTCGTGATGTGTGAATGCTAATCACAACTAAATGGGTTCATTATTCACCACTTACAGACGGAACTGATAATGAATAGATGTACGCTATATGTGGGGTTTAATACAAACTCAAGAGACTGAAAATATTCCTTTATGGGGGAGCAGATATAATCCTGTTGTGTCGATTTCATGGGGAGTGATGATTTTGTGACCTGTTGCCCCGGGTCATCACATCAGAACCCGTGTCCTGGTTCCTTCTCAGGCATGGACTTTGCCAGAGGGCTTTTTACATTTTATCATTAGGAAAGGACAACTGGAGGAGGGTGCCACTGAAGCATATAAAAACAAATCTTTTTCCAGGTTCCCAAGATCTTGAGACAGACACTGACCAAGGTCAACCAGCACACTAGACTCAAATTGTTTAGTTTTTCTTAAGGTTATTTCCTGTAATCATAGTCATCATTATTCTCAAGAATCTGTAGTTCTTCCCATGTATCCAGGCTCTTCTCCTTAAGGAGAAAATGCAAAAATCTGAGATTTGAACCTTTTGGAACCAGGTGCCAGCCTATGCCCTCTCTAGCATCCATGCTTTTCAACTTTCCCACAGCATTGCCCTCAGTCGCATCACATCAAAACAGCTATCTTCCTTTGTTCCCTAGACATTCTGACATGATCACAAGCCCATTGTGGCACGTCCATGACCGATTGCGTGCCAAGTAATTAACGCTGTTTGTGTTTGTTCCATGAACTGTTGGTGGACCTTGATAATGGAAAACAAGTAAAGACTGGCTGCATTGTCATAATCCAATCTATTAATAAATGTCCATGGCTACACTTCCTTATCATTCACGTTGAGTTCCACTTCAGTCATAACCAATATTGGTTCTTTTGCATCTTTACAGCAATCTGTAATCACTCATTACTTAGAGCAGGCGGCCCCTCAATTTGAAAATGATAAAAAAAAAAATGTTTCCTTTACCATACCTGATCCTTCTTAAGTTGTTATAACACCGTTCACCACTAGATGGCAGTCATCGCTAAATGCTTTCACCGATGAAGAATAGGGTGCACAAAAAAAAAACAAGCATGAAAATGAGACGGAGAGGGAGCGAGGAAATGAGAGGGAGAGGGAGCAAGAGAGGAGATTGAGATTGAGAGAGCGAGAGAGAAAGAGGGATCACCTGCTTTGAATGTCCGCTCCCCTCTTCCTCATGGGAAATGTTGACAATGAAATACTGATAATCATTTCTTTAAGCCCAGAGATACAGTGTAATTCAGTCAAATCAATACACAGTATTAAAGAAAACACGTACATGCTTTGCACAAGTCCCGCGTTGGACCTTGAAGTAGAGAATGTATACAAAATGTCAGGGGCACTTGTACTTAAGATTAAGATGGGAAAACGTATAACACAACAGGGATGTACTGTAAGAGGGCCCGGCGTGTGTTATGGTGCCATGCCCACAGGAGTTTACGTCTATAGAGCCAGGCTTTAAAATGTGCATGTCTGTTTGCACATATCTCTGAATACGTGAGTGTGTGATGGTATGCCAAGGGCATGGTGGGGGGTGGGGGGGGGGGGGGGGGGGGGGATGGGGTGCACTCAAACAAACTTGAAGAGCAAAAAGCAGCTTCCTTGGACCGAATGCGTAGCCGTGGGCAATGTGAGTGTGGATGTGAATGCGCATGTGTGCGCGTTGGCCTGAGGCAATGTGACTGTGTGTGAGGAGTGGACTCGGAAGAGAGTAAATGTCCATACACAAACATGCGTGTAGCTGTAACCCCGCGAAAGACATTTGCCTCAATCTTACCTAAAAGTAAATCTTGGGTTTACTTGCCAATGCCATCAATACCATCAACTTTGAACTTCTCTCATCCTTCAACACAAATTATCAATGTAATAACCAAAGTAATATTTCATTGTATCTTTTAATGGGACGACACTGAAGAAATTACACTTGAGGTCACAATGTTAAGTAGTCAAGGTACAGCTTGCACAATAGTTTGAAATACTGTCCCTACAAAATACAACACAGTCTCGGCCACTGGCAACAAAAGCGAGTCGATCCCCAAGTGAAAATACTCACTTTGGGGTGGACTCACTTTGGTTGACAGGGATTTTGACAATTATGGCTGTATTTTAAGGGAATGGTTGATGCACTGCTATTAGTGTCCAAATTAATAAACCAAATCACGAGTAAGTGTTATATATTACTAGTCTCAATCAAGAAGTGTCACATTTGGTGTAAATGGATGAGATAGTAACTGTATTGAGGAAATGCGATCAACAAAACAGCATGAGTCACTACTACTATATGACGGACTAAATATATAGCGTATTTATTGTGGCTCATCATCAACAGAAGATCGTCTCTGCTGGAATAAGTTAACTTTACATTTAGAGTAGAGTAAGCTCTTCACACTGCGCACACGCGCCGTATCAAACACACGCTGATGTTTAGAATATTAAAAGGGTAAATCTGTCTGTAACAGCAGAAAGTCTGAATGGTGAACATTCCGCCATGCAGACTAAAGCTGATTTCATTATAGATAAATCTCATTTATCTATTCAATCTCTCTCTCCTATCTGTCTGTCACATTCTATTTCTCCCCCTTTATTCCTGCCAATGTGTGTCATTTCCCACTTTCAGGCTCCCGCTTGCTCGCTTTTTTTTGGTGTGCTTCTCTTAGCTTTTTATCCTTCATCCATTTGTGTCGCTCCATCTATCTCTCGGTGTCATCTGTTGAATGTAATTGGTAAGCATATATATGAAGAGGAGCACTGACACTGGAGGGGAATAGTTTTGAAGAGATGCTGCTGGGGAGGGGGCGCGGGGAAAAGAACGAAATAGGCGCTTGTGTTTGAAAACAGAGTCCACCAGAGCAATCAAAATGAATTCGACTCTCATTCGCTACATTCATTCTTTGCGTTCTTGCTTTCCCTCTGATACAAGATGGTCTCTGTAATACAATAAAGAACTTGGCTTTGCTCTGCATGACTGTGTGTGTGTGCGTGTATGTGGCGCGACTTTTATCCCCCCAACTCTCAGTCTCATCATTGCAGCTCTTCCACTGAGGTGTGTTTCAATAAATCACGCTGTCGCGCGCACACACTCACGCACACACATTCGCTGCTTAATAAGCTGTATTCAGAGCTCCTGGGTTTATAGAAGCTGAAACTGCACAAAATCGGAGTATTTTCTTTTCTTTGGTGGTGGTTCTTTATATTCTCTTTCCCACCCTTTTTTGCAATGTTGCTATTGTACTGCTATTTAATGTTTCATTTGTAAGGTCAGCAAAAATTGTGAGACTTCAGCTCAGTAAGCATCTAAATCAGAGGTGTCAAACTTATTTGAACTCAGGGGCGACTTTCACCCAAATATGATCTCAAGTGGGGCGGACCAGTACATCCGTGGCCTAATGACTTGTGAATAATGACAGGTCAAAATATTTGCTTTCTTTTGTGCAAATAACTACACGAATAATTACATTCTGAAAATATTCCTATTTATTATGATCTTATTGCAGAGTAATTGAAATGGAGCAGTCAAAATTAATCGATTAATCAACAAGTAATCGATTAGCAAATTAATCGACAACTATTTTAATAATTGAGTAATCGTTTGGAGCCTTTTTTTTTTTTTAAATATTCCAAATTCTCTGATTTCAGCATATCAACAGTAATTATTCACTAATTTCTATAGTCCTTCATGAAAAAGACTGATTATCTTCTGTGTTTAATCAAAATAAAACATTTGCAAACATCTGTTTTTGCCGCTGTAAACAATACCGAACGATAGCTGAATAGTACAACACCAATCCAAAGCGGGTCTGAAGGGGTTAAGTACCAGTAGTTGTCAGTGCACCTTCCAGTGGACAAAAGCAACAACACTTCATTTTTGTGGAAAAACTGCTGTTTGTGCTCTGTCCTCACGGGCCAGTTTGGACCCCGGAATGGGTCGGTTCCGGCCCGCAGGCCGTAAGTTTAACACCGTTGAACTAAATGATGAACTCAACAGGGGAATTCCATTTTTTTTTTTATCTTCATCAACGTCAGCTGATATGAAATACTTTTCAACATTGTGATAAAATTCTCTTCAAAGTGTGATGCTTAACAGTTAACAGCTGTATTATTTTGCCCTTTTGTTAATTACAAATGAATGCTAAATTCAGAGTTTGTTGTTTGTGTTCTGTTTTGGACTTAAATTCTTGATTGCAGTGACTGCTTTTGTCAGAAAAAAAAAGGCCTTCCTTTAAAATGATCTGTCATCGGTTGAATATAAATTTTATGTATCAAAAATACGAGTGGTAACGGTTACTTGGTGCACTAGAGTTTTGGAAAAAAAAAAAAAAAAGTGGTATTGGACCTCCCTAGTATAACTTGTACCTTCACCTTCGGATAACTTTCAGGCAGAGGAAATGTAGCAAGACTGTACAGCAAACTTGGTCCAAACTATGTCACACCTTTGTGTCATGTCTCATGTTCTTTCCTGTGCCACATTCATTTCTACGCCGACTATCACACTGCATGTGAGGAATCTGTCGCTGCTCCAAAAGCATGTCAAACATGGACAGGACAGACGGCGAGGAGGCAGACAAGTGTGGAAAAAGAGCAAAGAGGGTCGGGGGAAAGGAGGAGGAGGAGAAAAATGGACACCTGGACGAGCCCTGAGGCTCTGCGGGGAGTTGGAAAGAAGGAGGATGGGTGGAACGGTGAGAGGATTCTCCCAGCTGTAACCTGTATATGTGTGTGTTCCATATGTGCACTAGTGCTGCAGGAGTTTAACGGGGCATTAACAGATGGACGTACACACAAACGCACACAAACAAATGACAAGAGTCCAGCCACTGGCATCAAGTAACCACAATTCAGCAGTTATGAACTCCAGTTCTGCCACCTCAATGTCGCAACATGAGCAGAGTTTTACAGCATGACGACCGAATCAGAATTCATACACTAGGCAAGTCGATGAGCTTTCTGGAATGGATTGTGTTCAACCTTTTTCTCCCTACTAAAACAGAGCTTTCCAGAGCTTTGTTGTTTAAATATAAAAACAACCGATTTTATACTGATTTAAAAGGAGGACAGCTATTCACACAAACCGGCCGGTTGATCTTCGGCGCATCACCAGCTATGCCTTTTCTCCCATCGAGCCACTTTTTCATCAGAGTGGATCCTTCAAAGAGCAATTGTGTCAATCTGCCCCCCATCAACCTGCCACTCGACACACCAACGCACTGGCGCGCACACTGCACTTCAGACCATTCAACTGGACACATCATACTGGTAAACAGGCTCTCTGTGTATGTGCGTGTATATATGAGGCAGGTGAAAGGGTTAATGATGGCCATTAAGATTCAACCCAGAGTTCACCCCAGCAAAAGCAAGCGCAAATACGCAAGTACATACACACGGGTAGTCCGTCAGAGTGAAGCATCCCGACTCTGGCCTGCCATTTAGGCTAACTGAAATCCCTGCATGCATAATTAATGACCAACCTAGAGCACAAAGTCAACAGGGAGCAAGTATCACGTAGACAAGCATCTCACTCTGGTTTCTTTGCGCTTTAAATGAATATTTTTCTCTCGCTGTCTACCTGTCGCCTCTCGTCAAGAACGAAGAATAGGATTTGAGATATAGAGGACAAACGCTACATAAAATAGAGTACTACTAGGGGTGTTAAAAAAAATCGATTCGGCGATATATCGCGATACTACATCGCGCGATTCTCGAATCGATTCAATAATCAGCAGAATCGATTTTTTTTTTTTTTTTTTTTTTTTTTAGGATTCACACCTTGAGCATGGAAGAATGTTATATGAACGGCACATTAAGCCTTAATATTTTTATTTTAATGCTGTTCAAATGTGAAACAGATTGCAAACTGTTTATGTACAGTGGCTCACGGTTATAAGCCTCAAGTTTTAGATAAATATATTCATACAAATCTTACAGTGTACATGTACAAATTTACTGATAGTATTTTCTAAATTTGAATGGAAAAAAAATCGCAACAATCGACTTATAAATTCGTATCGGGATTAATCGGTATCGAATCGTGACCATTCGTATCGGGATTAATCGGTATCGAATCGAATCGTGACCTGTGAATCGTGATACGAATCGAATCGTCAGGTACTAGGCAATTCACACCCCTAAGTACTACCATTACTTTGTTTATTGTTTACTAACCAGAGAGTGGTTCTTAATTTCTTCCTGGCCCACGTAATGACTAGCAAGCTAATGAGGACAAACAGAGTCGAAATCAGTAACTTGTCCTAAAAACACAAAAAACTTTTAAGTTCCCCTCAAGCCCTGACAAAATCCCTCAAGTTCCGAAGAAAGAGCTAAGGGTAGGTCAAAATATCAAATAAATAACATCACAGTCCAGACACATAAAAATATGCACCCTAAAGCCATTTTATCTGCCTTCTCCGATAAACATGAATGTTTTTGAACACAATTAAATAGAGATGACAGGAGATGCCAGCATAGTGGAAAGATACGTCGCTAAATCTGCGTTTAAAAAAAAAATACAGACTGTTTTTGTCCATCTCCTCCACGCTCTCTGAAGTCTGTAAAGCAGTAAATGCATGTTGTTCCGCTGACTAATCATTACACAACATTATAATAATGCATTTGGTTTCCCTCTTCTCCAACTAGTGAGCATCGGCACGCCACATTGGGCAGGGATTTTCATGTTCACCAAAAGGCGCAGTGTGCTTGATAGTCAAGCGAGACAAAGTTGAGTGATCGGTGTAATGAGCGACAGAATGATGGGGGAAGAGACAGACGTGAGACAGACAAACATTTACACTGAGTCTGTTAAATTGCTGCATCATAGCCAACCCAAAGACGTAAACTTTTTCTGTTACACAGAATATGACAAAGGGCAGGCAATTTGGCAAGACTCAAATATAACCTCAGAAGGAAAAAGGTTCTAAACTGACCTTTATCACCCATTTTGTATAAATCGTTACATCCAACAGGGGCAATAAATTGCCAGTTTTTACAAGCAATGTAAAAGGGATCTAGCTTGTCAACCAACAAGAGCCACACCCAAAATATGCTTTAAATTGTCGACAGATTCTTGATGATATGAACAAATTGTGACTCATTTCCTGCCAGTCCAAGAGAAGCTGACTAAGAAGGTCATTACACGTGAAGTTAGTAATGGCGTTTAAAGGATTTAAGTCAGGGGTGTCCAAACTTTTTCATTTGAGGGCCACATACAGAAAATCAGAAGGACGCAAGGGCCCCATAATGTTATGAAGAGAAATTGTGTTTAGTCCTAAAAATTTTATAAATAATTTATTTGTGCTTTTGCATATTTCAAAAAATGCTACAATATATAAAGCAATTTATTTGTAATATGGCAGTAGGGTTATTATAGTTTTGGAATTTTTCATTTTTTGAGTTTTTTTTTTTTAGTTAGTTAGTTTTAATTAGTTTTCAGTGTGGTTCTGTTAGTTTTAATTAGTTTTAGTTCTTTAATAAATGCTTAGTTTTAGTTTAGTTAGTTTCAGTATCAGTTTTTTTTTTTTTTTTTTTTTTAATGTGTATAACTTGTGCGCAATATTTAAAAAAACACCATGGGCACAATGTCGTCATTCCGGTTTATATCAAAATAAATCTACTAAAAATCACCTTTAAAATCATCCCCAAAGGCCCATGCTTTACATTAATTACCAAAGACTAAAACAAAGGACATTTTTGCTATAATTAGAGTTCATTTTATTTTAGTTTGGAAACATAAAATCTAGTTTCAGTTAAGTTTTCTTTTTTAAAAAGCTTCTTCGTTTTTATTTTATTTCGTTAATAATTTGTTTTTTAATTTTAGTTTGTTTTTTCATTAGTTTTAGTTAACTAAAATAACCTTTAATAGCACCTGTGTTTTTCGACACCCTCCCTTCTTACTTTGACCATCTCCAAACATTTTTTTTAAATTTTATTTGAACTGAGTCAAATGCCATTTTTAGCATATGTCGCGGGCCACAAAAAAATGGACGGAGGGCCGCAAATGGCCCCCGGGCCGTAGTTTGGAGACCCCTGACTTAAGTAGTCATTTTACCCTCCACTTCATCTCATTGGGCCTGCCAAAAGCAAAAGAATGTGAACGAGAAACAGACCCCTGAAACACAAACAAACTGACCTCAGAGTAGAAACCTGTGAACTCTTGGCGGAGGTTTAAAGTTAGTTAACAGAGTAAGCAAACACAACTATGAGACTGAAGGCCCAAAGTCCATTTCTCGGCACTCTGCATTAAAGTAGGCTAATGATTCAAGATTACAGTCTTTGCGCATACCCGAACTAGAGCCTGGTCTGTTTCCCACATGTGTGAGTAAGTATTTAGTCAAGAAGTAGGACGGGGGGGAAAACTGCCTGAGCCCTATCAATCATGCAAACTTTCCCTCTCCATGTCTGCGTTACATAGTTATCAGCAGATATGAAGCAGCTCAGGAATGAAAGAGTGCAGCTGCAAGTTTGTGTCACTTTGCTCTGTTCTCACAGAGTTCCTTATCACACTTGAAGCAGCTATTGCTTCCTCTCCCACACACACACGCACACACACTTCCATGCCCACCTCTCTTCTGAATCATATACTCCCATTTCACCTTATATTTCATAAAGGACTAGAAGTGCCAATGTGTGTGACTCGTTTCACAGCCAAGAGTACACTTGATCTCATATCCATTTTATATCCATTTTTTTAAAATATTTTCGTATCTGTTGTACAAACTCTAGAAAGTGGTACATAACATGATGACCTAGGAGACCAAATCCTAATTGATCAGCTCTAGCCATTAATGCTGTATACAATGCACATTCTACATAGAATAAGAAGAACAGATAACATTTTGTTCATACACAATGATTGACAACTGTCCAATTATTAATGCCGCTGTTGGACTGTTTACAGTCTCAGATGGTGACAAGCCTACCCATGGCCGTGGCCTTGTACTCCACACAAACAAGGACACACGCAGAGGCGTATGGTGAATGGAAGTCATACTCGACCATGGTAAGGTACAAGTGGTTAGTTTGGGGCCAGTGCAAGAAAAGTGTGGCTAACCGAAACCACATGTGGCTCCCGCTGTTTTGCGATCCATGTGTGCCTTTGAAGAGTGAGTCTGTATGTAAAAAAAGATAGGGTGCAAACAGAGGAAACTCTTGCCGTGTTCTACTGAAAGCTCAATATAGCCACATCAGGGATCTAAACCTAAGAAACAAAGCTTTCCGTTGTTGTAAGGTTTATTTTTAATTGCCTTTTTTTTACTGTTTGGGTTTTATAGTAACTTTATTCTATTTAGATCCTAACTATCCAACCTGTGTGTAAAATACCCCTCGATTCACAAGTGCTGCCACCGTACCTTAACCAGAAATGACTTTCCTCAGGATTCTGATTATAGGCCAATTATAAGGGTTTATAGTAGCACATGTTGCTTAGGCACGTACTGGACAGCTTTTTTTTGTGGCAGGAGAGCAAAACTTGAACAGTACGTGTTAACATACGCCAAAATAAATAAATAAATAAAATAAAAGCGGTTTTAAACCACTTTCAAATAGAAAGGAGGATTTAAGTTTGTAATATCACCCATCTGCAAAGCACAATAGACATTTTTTGAATAGAGGAGAAGAGTTCACCTGGAGAAGAATTTCAAAAAGCTGCGTAGATAAGATCACAAATTCACAGTAAAGCCAAGGCGCGCCCGTGTGTTTACCTTTTTGGATCTTTAAACAGTAGCTCTGTAGCCAAGATGCCGAGAATGGCCTTCCGCTGGGTATTTACACTTTCACCAGATTGCTATTGAAATATTGTGTCTTGAGACGATTCATAGCAATAGACAATTTGTTTTGAGTCAAAGACAACACACTACTGTTTCAAAGGTGGAGCTAACTTCAAATTCAACAGTAGCACTAATCCTACAAGACTAAGTAATTCTAAGTTAAGGTAGTTGTGTATGTGTGTGTCTCCATGTTTGTGAGGCTAAATGCAAGAGACAACTTATGTCATGGGGAGGCATCGCTGTATCTGCTAACTGTTACTCCAACAAGACAGCTCCCTTCGCATGCGCACACACATTCTTCTGCATAGACACTTTATTTACCTTTGGCCCAATAGAGACATCGTGTCTGTTAACAGAGTCACTTAATACAATAAGACAGTGAATAAAGTCAGACAAAGTGATTGTGTGAGAGCAGAAACCAAGCAGGGATTCCAGAAGAAGGTTGAGAGACGACAACAAAGATAAAGAAAGGCAATACTGAGAGACCTTGGCAAGATTTGAGTGAGGAGAAAATGAAAAGGTGGGAAGAAACTGTTCTTCGGTTTTCTGTTCAGTTTGAAAATCTCACAGCAGCTACATTTCATGTAAAACAAACCTGTTCTCTTAAATGGGGGCAAATTAATACGTTTCAGAAACAAGACAGCGGGATATATTTAGTTTCTTGTGTTGTCAAAAGTTATATGCTTGGCTTATTTATTTTCAGGAGGATTACTGGGATTTCTGAATCTCCATGTCGCTCCCCTGTTAATATGACCTACTTTACAATTTACCGTTTCCACCTTTAAAATAATCTGTACACTCTACCCGTGTAATACAACACCATTCCATCTGGATTTGGCCCCGCAAAATCCCACCCCAGCTCTTGTTGGGAGGGGAAACATGGAAACCAGAAAGGAGGAGAGGCAATGGAGGTGAGGATGAAAAGAACGGGGGCTGGGTGGGGTAATTCAGTAAAGAATACACAAAAAAAACTGGGGGAGGGTTGCTTGTTGTGTTTATGTTAGCGAGCAATAAATTCCAAGAGGAGGAGAATGACTGGGAGTTGAATGTGCACATGAGAGGTGAGAAGAGTCCAGCAGACACAGTGGAGTCAGCTTCGTTGAAATATCACACTGGTGTGGATTTTTCTATTAGGGTGTAACTGGTGTAGATATCAACAGAAAAGAAAAGAAGATACGCATGAAAAAAAACCTCAAGGTTGCGTCCAATGCAAAACTTTAATGTTGGGTTTGTGCCGTTGCCGACAGTTAAAAATTTGACCAAACCGCATTGTCTTGATCTAAGTTTGTGGCAAGAACTCATTGCAGTATTCAAATGACTTTGCAGGTTTGTTATTTTGCCAAGCACAGCTTGCAGCCTGACTTTCCCATGAGCATCCATAGAGTGAGTGACTGAGAAACGACATGTAAGACATATGGCCGTAGTGTAGCGCCTTGAAAATAAAAACCTCGTACAAAGCTATTGTTTAGTTAGATGAATGGCTAGAAATAAATTTGAAGTTTATCACTCAGCAGACAGTCTTAACTTTATTAATTACGCATGTTTAAAATGCTCTCGTGATATAGGGTTGCTGTGTAAAACTATCCAACAAATCAAATCACGAGTGCATTATGTCCTTAGAGTAATCTTTCATAATTGTGAGTCAAATTAATGTGTTATTTAATGGTCTGGTGTGTTTTTAGGAAAGCTTTCTTGGGTAAATTAGAGGGTCAGACCGTTCGTGGAAGGAGCTACGGTGATGGTCACTCGATTGTTTGCGGACCTCTTCAAAGCTGAGGCAAAGGCCAACCATCGAGATCACCGACTGGCAGATGTTGCACAGTGCCAGCTTGTTACGAGTGATGGACTGCAGGTTGGTGCATAGGATCTCCGTCAGTCAGACCATGTGTCTGCAGTCAACCCGCCATCCGCTGACAGTTGGGACACATGCCGACTGGCAGGGACAGTGCTCGAAAAGCAGAAAGACAGATGGCGGCCAAACAGATAATTGTGGAAATGAGACAGACAGGTGACATAAACTCTATTCAGGGCAGATGGCTGGTTTAATCAGTTTGACTAATATTTGAATTCGGCAGCGGTGTTGGTCTGACCAATGGAGGTTCAGAAAGAGTCTAAAGAGCTTCTTGGTGGATGGTCATCATGCTTTTGAAATCTGAGATGTTTTTTAAGTCACCCATTTTCAGCTCTACAATGTCTGTTCGACAATTGAAAATGTTTCCCCTGCTAGCAGAAATGGCCAACATCGCGCCAACATGAAGATATAAAGTGGAGTTGGATATGATAATCTTAATGGAGCGGTCATCCGTCTGTAAGCCGCAGATTCACAGAGAGAGGCGGGTTTAAATATCTCAAAAGCTTTCGAGCCATCTCAAAACCAAATCAGCTTAAAGAAGAGACTTACTGGACATGAATGTAAAGACAAGTTGAAATGGGGTGGGGTTGAGAGGGTCTGAAGAAAAACACCCCCTGGGATTTTCTCATGACTACTATCAGGAATGTGACCAGCAATGGCATACTGCACGTAGGCTGCTTATGGCTACTTTGGTGTGATGCTGCTTTCATGACAGATGTCCTCCTAACTGGACTAATGGAAACCACTTCAACCAATGCCCAGAGCCACATAGAGGGACGCACAAAAGAGCCCTTTGGCGGCCACCTGAAGGCTGTTATAAAGAGGCTCAGTCCTGCAGTCACATTTTTAACGTAGATGGCTGTCACATTTACTCAGCGTCCACAAAACAGTCTTAGAAAGTAAAATAAATGGACTTTCCAGGGATGATTTATCTCCCACTTCAACAAATGCTGGTGTTACTTGCCACTTTAAAGTCAGTTTCTTATCTTGGCTTGTCTAATTTATCTCTTTTGAGCTGGTAAAAATAAACATTATAAAAAGGCACATGCCCTTAAACAACACACTGTTCAGAAATTCCTATTGCCATGCTATTTATAGACCCTCTTCAAGCAATGTACCTTTATATAATCATAGTCGATAGCCCAGTCACTGCTGACTTCAAATCTTATGTTGGTTCCACTTAAACCAAGTGTGTCATCAGATTTTCCAAACACTTTTGGCCTAAGTGGTTTGGCTTGACCTCAGAATCATCAAATGTTTGCCAAACGTGCAGGACATCGCCACAGTTGGTTAACTGTGGCAACAGTTATCTTCATAGCTGAGGCTAACTTTGTATGGCGCCATTCCCTAAGGCTTATTTGAATACTTTTCAAGGTATTGTTGTGTATTAGCTGAAACCAGAAGGACAAAAATGACTCTTTGCCAGGGATTATTAAATATCAAATGCTTACAGGAACAAAAAGTGAACGACTTGCCAAAGGAACAAAACCAAGATAAGAAGTTTGATACACCTACAGACAATACATCAAGTCCACCTCCAGAAATAACTTATGACAGACATTATCGTTATATACAGCAAAGTGTGTTGACCTTCATGATGTTCAGTTGCGTAGAGCTAAGAGAGCGGTTAAAGTGGTCACAAATCCATTGTTTCAGGGACTGAGTTGAGTTGAAATCTACGGCGATTAGTTGGAGCACATGTAAGAGCTGCCAAAGAGCCTGTCCTGCTTAATGTAAACTGACAGTATTTCTGCGCCGCTGCACTTCCATTAGGTCTGTTATTTTTGTATTAAATAATGTGTTTTACAGAGGAGAACAATCCACAGACATAAAGCACAACTACAAACACCAACAGAGCAACATTTTCAGTTGTCTATTTTCAAATGACTGTACAGAAAATGAAGCTGTTTACGTTCCTTTAAAGTATAGTCGCAAAGCCTTGTGGGAAAGTACAGATAGACCTAAACCACCCCGTCTGTCTCGGCCATGCGAGCCGTCTGTGGTTTCTGTTACAAAGCTGTCACTTTCACAATGAAAACCAACTCCCAACAAGCAGCCGGTGGGAGTGTTCGGAGTGTGAACGAGGAAGACGGAGTGGAGGAAAGATCGAGGATGTGTGTGAGGATGCGTGGAATGAGGTGGGCTATCCCGAGCCCCTTCGGCCAAGAATGTGCCACCGTCATAAGCCTCAGAGTGCCAAAAAGACACAGTTGCGTTAGCTTATGTGAAGTAAGATTGATATTGGTCAATAGAGGGGAGGAATTCTAAACTGATTGAACAGGACTAAGCATTAACTAAACAAACAGCACCTGGACATTTTAAATATACCACCAGCTGCCCTAACTACTCTGAGTGACACATGAAGGAACGCTGGTTTACACAAATGGTAAACAGATTTACCAACAGTAGGACAGATAAGACCAACAGAGCACCTGCTAAATGTTTTGGTCAAAAATACTTTCAGGAAACACTTGTTGATGAGTTGTTGCTGAGTGTTGAATGAGAATTCAGTGGTGAGTAAACCCTTCACCGAGGTCTAACCATTTTAACACTCAAAAAGAACTTGTGCATCTTCAAGGATGTATATACAAATAAATTTGATATGAAATGCACAACATTTACAAATTCCAAGTGTCCCATTTCTCTATCTCACCACAAGCTGCTGGAGAAGTTATTTCCACCATAGTGTGTTAGTAATGTTCCAAAACATAATGATGATGTGAGTTAATTAAGCTCGTTTCCAACATTTATATTGAATGAAATACATGTTAAATTGATCGTGACTGTTAAGAATGACATCACAACTTGAGGATGGATGACCATGATGAACCAACACCGTGCAAAAGAAACCCAGCAAAAAAGGTGGAGATGAGCGGCGAACTACTGATGGTGACATGGAGTTCAGCACCGAGCTGGCTAATTGAAACTCACCCTTTTCAGAGCGTCCCATGTGAGCTGGGTCCAAGAAAGCAACAGAGAACACAATAAGACAGAATTAGATACATAGCATGCACATAATTCATTCAGAACAGCAACACATTAGCTACAACAGTGTAAGAGATCAATGACAGACCTGAAATTAAAAAACAAAGCAAAACTTGAAACTTAACATAAACTCAAATAATTTGACACTGAGCACATAATTTGCACTAAAGGGGAAGCCAACCTTAAACATTTCTTTGTCAATAATATGTTATTATGTGACCTGACTAGTCCAAACATGACATTCTGATTATTAATATTACATTTGTGGAATATGAGTTGTGAAGCAAAATCCAGACATTTTTATCTATCTCAATGGATAGCCATTTTGCCACTTAACTGAAAATGACATCGCAGTTGCTCAGGGAATGACCAATCATAGCTCACCTGTTTTCTGAAGCTGAGCTGTGATTGGTTGTTACCTGAGACCTGAGTAACTCAAGTGGCAAAATGGCCACCTTCCAATTATTGAATAAAAACTGCTGGAATTTGCTACTTATCTCATATTCCATTAACACAATATTAACCAGAATATCGAAATTAGAATAGTGGGGCTGCATAGAACATATAATTGTCAAGAAATTTTGGGGGCGACTGACTTCCTCTTTAAACGTTTAGCGGAAGTGAAGAGAGCCTTGCACATGTTCCCATACACCAAATTAAACCAACACATGGCTGGCCCCCAACCTTTAACCTCTGCCCCCTTACACCTGTGCCTACCCTGAAAATATTTATTTCCAAACCTGTCATCACCTGCTACACGCCAGCCATGCCGTCTCCATTACAACTTCCTTTCCACTAACTTTGTTGTTTCAACCGATGAGCTCACTTTCCTTTTTGTACAAAATCCTACAAAATTCTTGCGAGAATAAAGCCCACTAGCTGCGTTTGGTGAGCTTGTGCAAACTGCTGCGTAATTAATCAGCTGAGTGTTGATGACTTAATCTGTCATTAAGCAGTAATGTGTGGAAATGTGTGTGTTTTCAACGTGTGTATGTGATGCAGCAGTGAGTTTCATGCTTCTGTGTACAGACAGCTGTGACCTGAGCCCAACAGGCCACCGCAGAGATGGATGACACTAGACCAACACCATCATTCATCAGGGATATGATCTTTCCTGGATTTGGGGTCTGTTGCAAGCAACTCTCCCCCTCCATTTCCTTCAGCACCCTCGCTGTTGACTTTATGACAAATGCCTGGCAGCCTTCATGCTACAGTTATTGCTCGGGACTGATAATCATGGGAAATCGTCACTACTAGGTTCTGCCACAAAATTTCACGAGTGTAACGCCCAGTTCTGTGTTGGTATATCGCTCGTCAGTTGGAATCTTCGTAACTCCTCTTCGTATATCCTCTTGGATATAAACAACAGTAGGAGTGGTATAGCTCAGGTGGTAGAGTGGCAGGCTCCCAAGCTGAAGGTCGTGAGATCGTTCTTCAACCCTTGAATGACTTTATTTTTTAATCTTACTCTCTTCCATGTGTAAATTTTACTCTATTTACCGTGGGACCAAACAGACTCAAGAGTAAAATGTACACTACAGAACATATTGTGTCCTGGAAGATCAAGTTATCGTACATCACACTCACTTCGGACAACCTGAATAAGATCCTGTGTAAGAGACTGGAAGGTCACAATTCGCGGCTGGTTCGTTTTTCAATGCAAAACCCTCCGATTCATTCAAGCACACAAGTCTAATGAGGGATTAGCTAATGAATTCTCTGAGCAGATTAATTACATTTTCCACACGCGCGTGTGGGTGCCTACAGACCCCATCCCCCAAACCACTGAAGAAACGAGCCAGTACTTTCAAGAGTTTCTTTTTTTTTTTTTTTTTTAATCTGCAACCAAATTGAAATCCGTAGAAAGAGATGTGCTTTGAGCAGAGAGCCGTTTGATTTGAGGAGAAGACGACATTAAGGAAGATCGGCGTGGCGGCAGACTGAGGCATTACTTTTAACAAGAAAATAAATAAAACCCTCTTTGATTTGGCCACAGCAGAATGAGGGAAGGATTTTCACGGGAATCTAAATGAGAAGCAAACATTTCACATGCTTCTCTTTGTATCACTTTACTACAGAAGGCCTCACAAAAGCGCCACACTGCCTCGCTTTAAGTGACAGCGCATACACCAACGCACGCGCACACAAAGCGGACATGACAGAAAAAACACACAGATGCACCCCTCCTGCCGTTTTCACAGTCTCTTGAGTGGACGAGATGCCCACGGCCAAAAACCAATGGTTGCATGTTGTTGTTTTTTCCCTCCTCCTCCTCACTTTCACTCATCCTCATGTCTTTTTTGCTGGGGAAAAAAAAACATTTCTATTTCATCTTCCAAATGGCGCCATAAAGTCATAATTACACCAACTTTGTACTTGCGCCTCGAAATGCAAAAACATGATTTACAATTATAATTAAACCAGCTATGATGTGATTCACCCAGGGAAGCTAATGGAACACAATTATGGCACTTCATTAAGATTAAAGACACTGTCAATGCGGGTCAGTGCGTTTAGAGAAGTTGTCACGTTGACATGCAGTCACTTATTGACATTGTAAAGGCAGCGCAGCAGACACGCCGGGCCACATTTATTACTCGAAGCGTGGAGGTGATAAGCCGAAACGAGGTTGCCGCAGAGCAGCCGTGATAAGCGCAGACGCCAGAGAGAGCCCCCACGTTCACATTAAACGCCATCATTTAATACGGCATAATTTCATTGGGACATTATAAAATGGGAAAAGTAGAAGATAGTAGGGCTTAATGAGAGTGATTTACAGAAAGGACATCAACAATCCCAAAGTAATTTGACAGTTTTAATTCCTTTTCAACTGATCCGCAATTTGTCCTTGTGTGCATTTGAAGGAGACGTGTGACATATCTGCTGTCATTCCACATTTCAACCAATCGCAGGCTGGCTTTTCAATGGAACGATCACACATTCGATATGATACAAGACAGAGGCAGGCACTGACAGTTCGCATGTCTTCTACCAGGATATGCGGTGCCAAAAATGACAGTGGGCTTTGCTTCAATACAATGTTTTGAAGGTTTTGCTGTAATGACAGTGTCAAATGTGCCAAAAAGGGACAGAGAAGGACTGGAGGAAAATCTGTCTCAAAATCGATTTTAGAATCGATTATTCTATCCATTCATCGAATAATAAGATCATACAAGTTGATTTTTGATATTGTACCCACCTACATTTTTGAAAATTACTGTTATTGGTGAGTTCATTGTTTTCCAGAGTAAAAGCAAATCTTTGCAAATGTCATGTTTAAATTAAATCAGATATGTCTGCTTTCATGAATAACTACAGATATCAAAGAATACTGTGGTGAGGGTGAAATCAGTGATTAGGACAATTTTTCAGCTCAACTGGCTCTGAACAAAAATTTGAATCTTTGATAATCTTTTTGTTGTTGAATAATCGCTTATTTTAGACACCTCCAACTAAACCAATCACATAATCAGTTTGAACAATAACATTGCACTTATAATATAGTAGAGTGAAAAATAATGATTAGTTAAAATACAAGTTACATAAAAGTTTTTTTACTGAAATGTTTAAAAAAAAAAAAGTTATATAAAACTGCAATGGATTTTATTTTTATTTATTTTTGTATGTTTGTCATTGTAACATGGTCCAGTTTGAACATTTAATTCAGTTAGTCTTTCTTCTACCTCTAGATGGAGCCTGCGTACCACTAGTAGTGCTCATATCACACTTTAAAACGTTTTGGACAGAAGAGTACGCAACACAAAAACACCAATACTCAACTTAATTTCAGCAACACCTAGTACTTGACTCACTTTTTGGACAATTACAAATGCAAATGTTTTACCTAAAAACACTGCCTTTGGAGTTCAGTTAAAGGTTGTATATCGGTGACATTTGACCCTGGAACCAATTCATTTGACATCATTTACAATGGGAATGTTGTTTTGAAATTAGATCTTGGAAGTCAACCTGTGAAACAGAGCAGATACTCCTCGATTTCAGAGGCTCCGCTGTATTTCCCAGTTTAGAAACTACAATTTTTTTTCCCCCCCTCGCACCCTTTTTTTCCACATTAACGACGACCCACCTCTAGGCTATGTAAAGCAGAATCTCGTATTTACTTGCAAATTAACTGCGCTCGCATTCCCGTGGAGGCCTCAAAGAAATTCCACACATTTGTTGCCCTGCAGACCAAATGGCCCCCAGGGAGGGGACCCAGGGGAGTAGTTGGGCGATGGAAGGGTGGGCTAAAGGAGGGAGGGGCCGGGCAATAAAGCTCTCCAAAGAAGTGGTAATTAATGTGTAATTTTTATGCAAATCATAAACGAGCCAGGGCATGCTGGAGCAGAATTGCCCCCCTCCCCGCTTTTTACAGTTTCTGGTAATGCCCGACACATAAATGAAGCGTGGTGTGCGCGAGTCACCTTTAATAAAGCTTTAGTGAGGTCAGAATGGAGGTCAGCTATTACAAAAAATACACCATACACAGACATTAGGGTGAAAGTAAATAATTGGGTGAAATACTCAGCAATTCCGACCAGGAATTGTACGACACAAAACAAAACAAAAAAATAAAATAAAAAACAAAACAAAAACTTTAAAAGCCCTTACAAAAACAACACAAACAGTAATTTGAGTAATTTAGGTTAACCGCTGGTGTATTTTCTTTGCATCCATCACTGTCAGTCACAATGGCTTATGTAAGCAGACTTCGACAGCCTGCAATGAATATGTACCAAAGCGTGTTTTCATTTGTCATCACAACATTGAAAGGTGAAACTAAGGAATATCGACTTGTTCGGTATTGTCTCACGTCTTCATACCAACCCAATTATACACACGTGGATGAATAGAAAAGTGCAGTATACACTTGCCACACAGAATTTTTCTTTTTTTAATTAGTTAATGCAAATGACAGCAGTTCTGGTCAGGTAATGCACGCGCAAATGTGCATCTTCTGCACACATTGCTGTGCATTTGCAGAATTTTAAAAATGAAAATTGACCCCATCAGCAGTCTACGACTGTACTTTGGTGACACACTAACAAATTAGTCACGTAACTGACGTTAATAAAAACAGGGTGTACATGATGAGTCACAGAAGACAACTGTCGTCCTTTTTGCCTCTATGCTGATGAGCCCCGTCACGTCGAACCTTTATACTTCATAGACACAATCAAAAAGTCTTTATGACGTGAAAAACTTTTTTTTTTAAAGCGTGAAAAAGAAGCGGCGTGCAGTTAGTGCAGGTTGGCCAACCGCCCCGAATTCAAAGTACGAGCGTCGTCTCATCGTCCGTTGACATTTTGACGAGTCTTCGCTTCCCGGACAGCAAATTGAACATTTTTCCACACAGACATAGACATTTTATGAAGAATAAGACTTCAAGTTCACACGTCCTGGCATGCGAGTGCATTTTGGAACATTTTGGCGACGATACAACAAGCGTGGAGGTTGTCGCCAACTTTTCTGCTCCACCTAAAAAAACACTCACCTGGCAGGAACTCGGCTTAAATTAACAAACACGCGTGTCGCTTTATTGATAAATGGGTCGATTTTAACGACAGCGGACGAGCAATTATATATTTTTTCCGTCCTTACCTGGTGGTATCTGCCCAGAGATGCGCCCAGCAGCCGAGAAGAGGAGCAGAAATCCCAAAAAAAGAGAGAAAAGTGTATCCATGTTTTAAATCGGCGTCCGGCCGAGAGTCGTCTTGGAACACTTTCCCCACACAAAGTTTAGTTTCTTCCACGACTTTCTCCCGTCTTCGAGTGTCTCTGTGAACGTTTACTACGAGTGTTTTGTGTCTTATTCCTGCCTCCGCAGCCGAGTCGAGCGCTCCATTCTCTCTCCTATCGCTTTTCTCGCTTTCGGCTTCCCGACACGCTCGCTCGCCAGGACGCCACACTTTGAGTGAGGCTGCGCGTACGCGACGGAGAGGCGATGAGGGAGCAAGCGGCGTGCACGCGCGCGGTGGCGTGACGTCACGTTCACAAAAACCCTGTTTATCAAACAAAAAGTATTTTAACCAAACTTAAAAAACAAACACCAGTAACACCGAAGAATGAGCGTGACGTCAGAATTTGATCAAACAATGTGTGGAGCTGAATCAGAAGTGAATCTTTGTGGAGTTGAAAACAAGGACACATTCAATTGTTATATAACAAAACTTGAAAGCGGTTAAGACAAACACCTTTAACAGTGGAAAGTCATCGGCTTGATGTCAAGGTATTCAAACAATGGAATCAGAAATCCTAATTTGACAGCACAAAGCCAACAAGTGGTCGATCAAAAATACTTTGTGGAGTTCAGAACAGGGACAGAACGTCATTGTTACACCATAAAGGAACACTTTCCCCACACAAAGTTTGGTTTTGTGTCTGGGGGTGGTGTGGCTCACAAACCCAGAGGTTGTGGGTTCAATCCCACGTCATTGCGACCATGTCGAAATATCCTTGAGCAAGATACTTAACCCCAAGTTGCTACTGATGCTGCGTCATCGGTAGTTAAATGAGAAGTCAAATGTAAATCACTGTGAGGGCCTTCAAAGGTGGAAAAGCGCTTACGGTAAGGGGCAAATATGTCACAAAGCCAGAAAAAAACACTTGCAGAGTCTGGGTGAATCCTCCGTGTGACATCACAAAGCTGAGCAGTTGAAAACATAAAGCAATTGATCAGAAAACAAAGACTTGGTGGACTTGAAAACACCCTTTGATGAATATGTGGCATGACAGCAGAAAGCAATAATAATTAAAAAAAAAAAAAAACTAATACTTTATGGAATCAATACCAGGAACATTTTGTAAAATTAAAAACATGGTCGAATCCTCTCTGTCCAATTGAGCATCACCGATTACTTCTTGATGAAATGATTGCTCTCAAGTGATGGCTCCACCGTGGTGCTTCAGTGGAATCATGACCTTTATATGAATTTTGTTCAAATGTCAGAAAGCTGCACTCACTGCTGTTAAGTCTTCTCAAGTACTTCTCTGCGCATTCCTAATAATTAAATTGTTAGCAACTTGTGAACGCTCGTCACATTTCCTGCAAGGTAAAATAACTCGCCCGGATGCCACCAACAGCGGTGACAGCATGTCAAAGCCAGGTTGAATAAACATGACAAAAACGTTACGAATTCTTGCACACTTGTGCCTATAAATATAGCTTGTGGGAATGTAGGGAGACAACAGTAAATATAGTCTGAGTGTTTTTATCCTCAGGCAGTGGCCCCCTCTTGCATATAGACGATGCGAGCACCCTCTTCTTGCTGTTGTCTTGCTCTTGGAGACAGGAATATTTGCATAGGCAATCTTGGTCTGGATCTAGAGGAGCAATACTTCTAATGAGGTTATTATAGCAGCTAGATTGCTGGTGTGCACTTGTGATTTGGTGTTCTCCTACTGTCCGAGTGGGATATGTGAATTTCTGGCCAGTTTAACACACAATGATATGCCAGAATTTTAGACAGCATTACAACATAACAGGTTGCTGTGAAGTAGCATAGAAATGGTTGATAGCAAGGAAAAGTCATATTGCAGGGTGCAAATATATCTGCAACATTTGGTAAGGATGACCAATAAAACATTACGTATTTCCACAGATACAAGTCTTGTGACCCCTGAACAGAGTTTGAAGTAGCACCAAAAAATGACCTGTGAGTGGCAATGTAGAGCTAGAACGCGCTTGCCGCCCCAGACTGCTAGAAAAGAGTGGTCGAAGAAGAAATTGAATATGCTAGCTAAACTGTTAGCTTATTTGGTAAAATACATCCATCCTTTTTCTTAACTAAAACCCACTGATCTGAATGACTGGATAGCCAATAGCCCACACACACCCGTGCAAGCCGTTGAAGTGACAGGGCGGCCATCTTGCTGCTCCTATCTCGCGAGCAGACTACTGTGTAAACTATACAGTACATGTACAGTTTAGACATATACAGCTCGTAGGCAATTAGTATAGGGCTGTGGTGTGGTCACTATTTTTTAATAAGTTAAAAGAATATATAAATGGACGGTATGTGCTGCGTTGAAGACCCCCTTTTTCTTTTATCGCTCCTTAGACCCCAATATTAGATTTGGCATCTTTTGTTGAATTACAGTTATAATTCTTTAATTAAAAAAATACATATATATGCGTTTCCTCCTGTAAACCTCTTTAAGCATATAATTTATACATGTATTTAAGGCAAGTTTTAAAATGTCTGAAGTCCTCTTGCTTATGTTTAACAAATTTAAAACTTCATAAATCATGCTGTTTCTACTAAGTGCTGTCTCAAATGTTCTCCATTTTCGATACTGTAAATGTACAGGATCGTATGCCGAAAAACGTTTCTTAGGAGGAGCAATATGGAGGCCTTGTGGCTTCAAAAGTCTTGGCCTATCGGCTATCCAGTAATATATACAGATCATGCTGCATTCAAGGAAGGTGGGAAGTCGTATTTTTCTGACTTCATACCAAACAGTATGCACAGGAACGCCCCGTTTGAAATAGGAAATCCGATTTGCTAAATCGAATCTGACGTCACTCGACAATGGTGAACCCCGTAGAGACAAAGATCGTGAAAGGCAAAACATAATTTACACAATTTATTAGAATGCCAGGTCTACTGACAAAATGCAAAACCTGGTTTACTTTTATGTGAGCATTAAAGCACAAAAGTGAGGTGTACAGTTTAGACATAGTTAAAAAAAAAAATGTAGTGGCGCGGTGGGACATGCAAATTAGAGCAAAACTACAGATAGAGGACTCCGCATCCCAAATGGTAGTTTAAACGTCATGTCATTCTCAAACTAACAAGTCCAGGGGCAAAACAGACAGAAACATCTCCATCTTTTTCCAGTTCTTGTCATTTGCATAACAATGAAACCGTTGCCACCACACCTGAATCAAAACTGATACAATCCCCCGAATGAAAATTTAGCTTGCTAGCTAACATCTGAATGGACAAACGCAAATACTGTACTGCGCTTTTTTTGTTTGTAGCAGTTGAGGCTTGGTTGGTGATCTGCACTTTGATGGCCATTCTACATTTTTTACATTTCCACTATAGTAACCATACAGTGTTTGTTTTCCATTCCAGGGTTGGTTTATTTACTGAACTTTTTGGTCAAAACCTAGTGGAGATTTTTGCAGTCTCAACTCAGTTGACGTAGCCTTCTATTTTGCTCTTATTTTGCTAGAATTTGTCAAATAAGGATGAGCGAGACATTCGTACTATATTACATCTTTCATGTTGAAAGATTTGACGTGTTTAGGTCCAGTTCTGAAGCTTTCGCTGTTACACAGTTAATCTGAAGTGTGTTTATATTAGAAAGAAATGTGAGGAGACTTAAGTTTGTCTTTTTGACACTTGCTCAGGTCTTCAGGTATGCAATTTGCTGTGGGAGTGTGTAAACACATGTACACAAATATGCACTTGTGCATACCATACACTCTTACTAAGAAGCCAGTTTTTCAGCTCGTCCTTTTAACAATCTTTTATAATTTGCTGGTGCAGACAAATGTCGGAAACCCGTCCAACAACGACCAACTATGAAACGCATTCCTACAAAGTAAAACCTCAACTATTTTCCACAAGCAATACATTTTTTAATTAGGTATTTTTTATTGTCCTGGCCACTTCATGTGTGCTTATTCCCAAACAGGCAAGTCAACCCTTGGGACATGGGATTAGTCCGGACAGCTTTCCCACACTGGTTGCAGCGCTTAGCCAGGGCACGCTTGGTTGTGTTTCAGTCAAACGAAAGGCTTCAAAGGAAGCCGCAAACGTTGATATAAAGGGAAACTGTTCCAGGCCTGTGTTTTGTTTCAAGTAGACATCTGATGTAAACAATTGTTGGTATGGAACTGGAACAGGATGAACCGACATTGGAATTAGGACACATGGTAAATTCAAACAGTGATAGTAATGTGGAGAATGCATGCGTGGTACAAAGACGCTTGGGCCATGGTGAAGAGGAAAAAAAAGGCAACTAAAAAGTTGTAATTATAATAAAAACAACTTTGAGAGGCAGGATGCATCCTGGACTGGCTAACTCAGGCGACATATAAGCAAACAATCAGTCATGCTTACATCTATGGATAAATTAGACTCTTAAAAAAGACATGTCTTCATATTTTTGGGATATGGAAGGAAGCTGGGGTACCCAGAGAAAACCCACGCAAGCACAAGGAAGATATCCACACTGAGCTGAAATTAGAACACAGAACCTCAGAGGTGCTGGACATTTCCCTTATAATTTGATAACATGTGCTCAGAAAAGTAACTTTTTTTTTTGTCATTTTCAAAAATATATAAATAAACTCGATATGTTATTACATCTTTTTTTTTTTTTAAATAATACTTTTTATCTTAAAAAAAATGTTCACTATTTTTCTCAAAACAGGACAGTTTTATCATAAAAAAATTCATTCGTTTTTGTTGTTGCAAAATTACTTTTATTTTCTTATAAAACTATGAATTGTTGAAATATTATTGTTGAGGAAAAAAAAAATACCCATAAAATTATGACTTTTGGGGAAAAAAATCCGAGCTGTTTTCTCATAACATTTTACTCAAAATCATGACTAGAATTTTATTTTTTATTTTTTGGTAAATTGTTTTCCTTATAACATTATGATTGCAGTTTTACAAACATTTAATCTTTATTTTTTTATGTAAAATTGTTTTTCATATAACATTATGATTGCAGTTTTACAAACATTTAATCTTTTTTTTTCAATTCATGTGATTACTTTATTCTCATAAAAGTCTGACCTTTCAAAAAAAAATCAAGAAATAATGAATGTTACCTTTAAAAAAAAAAAAATCATTTTTGTAATAGGTGAATCTGATTATATTTGTCAAAGGGGGAGTCAAGTAAAGAAAAATCTTTTATTATAACGATGAGCCCTCACTAGACTAAACGTGGCTTTCGGATTAATATTGTGTTTGTGGAATATGAATACAGCAGCAAAATTAACTTGTTTTATCCTTCTCAGGGGGCGGCCATTTTGCTACTTACTGTCGACTGAAAATGACATCACAGTGCCTAAGGTGATCGGTGATTGATTAGCTTAGGTATCCTCACAAACATAGAAAGACAGCCCGCTCCATCCCATTTGTATGCTTTTGCATCCCAGGTCCAACCCAGCTTGCAAGCTTGGGGCAATGCCCACTTGACTGTTCTGCCGTTACCATGGCGATGCCCACCAATGCCAGGCCAACGCCATATGGTTGCTATGGCAACTTTTTTTTTTTCTTCTTTTTTGGGGGGGCCAATTCCGCTGAGCCAGGTGTGTATGCCAGCTGGTAATGACAGGTGGATGGTGGGAGTGAGTGAGCGTGTGTTGTGTCTGTTTTGGAGCTGATAATCACAAACAGCGAGCCTCCGAGAGACGGAATAAGCCAGGGCAGAATGAAACACGGCTTATGGGTATACCACCGGCAAAATAGAACTACTGCTGTGTTTTTCTATCTCACTCCCAAACGATGACATTTAGAAGCGTCCATGCATTATTCTGAAGTGCGTCTTCACTGCTTCACAGTTCTTCGCTTCTGAAGGACCAATAACTGGACATTTGGTGCTTTTTGGCCTGAAACTGTCTTGCATGTTCTGTGAAGGAGAGCCAACCAACTGTCTGTGCACATAGGTGGCAAATCCAGATCCAGAAAGTAAAAAAAAAAAAAATGTCACAGTTTGGCTGCTAGCTCCCTAGCAGGTAAACAAGCACCCGAGGAGCTACCTAGGGAGCTCGCTAGCTAGCATCTGGGACTAAAGCCAAACTGTAGCATGTTTTTTTTTTTTTTTTTGCTTTCTGGACCTGGATTTGCCACCAGTTAGTTCTCTAGTAGGTAAACGAGAACGTGGAGCTAGCTTGGGAGCTCACTAGCTAGCATGTGGGGCTAAAGCCAAACCGTGGCACCGTTTTTGCTTTCTGGACTTGGATTTGCCACCAGTTAGTTCTCTAGTAGGTAAACAAGCACCCGAGGAGATAGCTTGGGAGCTCGCTAGCTAGCATGTGGGGCTAAAGCCAAACTGTGGCAGGGTTTTTGCTTTCTGGACCTGGATTTGCCACCTGCTAAATCCCTAGCGGGTAAACAAGCACCCAAGGAGCTAGCTAAGGAGCTCACTAGCTACCAGCTGGGGCTAAAGCCAAACTGTGATAGGGTTTTTACTTTCTGGACCTAGATTTACCACCTCTTTTAAGTGAGGCTTAGATTATCTGCTATTCACTCCTGATAATTGGTCTGTGCCTGTAAAAACAATCCAAATTATTACCTTTAAATAACTTTAGTTACTTTTTAGAATGTCAACATCGTCTTGTTAGTGGCCCTTGAGTCTTGTGGTGCCTCATCTGAAACAAGATGAACACTCAACAGCTTTCTCATCATCATTGTTGTGCGTGGACATTGCCCGCCCACACAGTCGTCCTTGTACAACAACATCAGATGGCCAAAGGGGTAAACTTAGTGCAAGGATTAGATAATCATGTTTTTTTTTTCCCCATCACTTGTCATAAACAAGTACAAACATGTCTAGTGAATGCGCAGTTGCTTTCGCGTTGCAGCAGCTTAAGTGCCAGTCTATCCGGCTGATACTAATTTGTAATAATAACTCCAGCCTTGACCACTTCTTTTGGCGCTGTTGGAGATAGCACAATGCATACTTAGGTACATTTCCAGGTCAAGGTTACATCCTTGCAGCCTTTATCTACATTATTGTGATCCATAGAGCTTTTGATAATCACATTATTAATGTGTTTTTAGTAAATTATAGTGTGGACGGTTGCAAAATGAGTTCAGCATCTGACCAGTCTAATTATTGTACATGTCAAACACAAAAAAAAATATATAAAAAGTAGACTAGATTTTAGACTTGGTAAAACCAGGTCTAATTTGAGGCACAGGTGGTGTAATGCAATTTTAGTGCATTTGATCCACGGAGGTGTGCGGTGGATGTCATCTTATTTCGTTCATAAATACGACAACAGTGTGGGATAATCCTAGGGCTGTGCAATTAATCGAAATTCAATTACAATTTAAATGATTACACTCCACAATTACAAACTCGGCATAATTGTAAACAAAATTAAAATATTATTAATACTATATTTATATATTGATATTTTGAATGGTTTAACTGTATTTGCACCCTTTTTAATTTTAAAATGACTAATTTAACTCATTCACTCCCAGCCATTTTCATTGAAGCAACCCCTTCGCCCTCGGCTGTTTTACTTAATTTTGGCTGATTTGGTCCACAGAATATTATGTTCTATTGCTATAAAAATGCTTCTACATGCTGGCCGTTTTTTTGTAGTAACTACAATTGCTTTAAGCCACCTCTCCATTTCAGAAGATGCATTAAAACCTTCTGTATGCTCTTGCATAAAAAAAACAACAAAAAAACAAAAACTTGTATATCCGTTTTTGGGAGTGAAGGACAAAGTTAAAAAAAACAACAACAAAAAAAACGTCTCTACACGTTTTTGGGCTTGAATGAGTGAATAAATTTTCTTTGGTCCGAAACAAACTTGCATAATTATAATGTTTCAAATAAATGTACTTGTCTTAATATATATATATATATATATATATATATATATATATATATATATATATATATATATATATATATATATATATATATATATATATATATATATATATATATATATATATATATATATTTACATGTTTAAACATTTTTTTTGTTTTGTACCAAAAAACAAATGATTGTCCTAATCCTGATTGCAATCATTACCAAATTAATTGTGGTTAATATTTTCTTCACAATTAAGATTGTGACACGCGTCACATCGCACCCTCATCAAGCGTCGGTTCAAGCACACGAGGATGCCGATTTGGGAGGCGAGCGGCCAGCGCGGAATGCGAAAAGATTGATTTGCTACATGAATTCGCCGAATCGTGTGAAAATGGATGAATAATTCACAAATTCAGACAAGAGTGTACAACTTTTGATCATGTCTTGATTTTGTGGCGCATCTTGATCACAGAAACAACGCGGAAAAGACCATATTCTGGTGAAACACAGCTTATGTTTGAAATTTCAGAATTGGAACAAACATTTTTGGACTTTTAAGTCAAACCAAACTTTGGAATTTGAGCTTCTCCATCCATCATGCAACGCATCTATAACCATCCATCCATCCATGTCACCCATCCACCCATCTATATCATCCCCCACCCATCTATATCCATCCATCCATCCATACATGCATCTATCCACCCACCCATCTACATCATCCACCCATCCACCCATCCATCCATCCATCCATCCATCCATCCATCCATCCATATCATCCATCCATCCACCCACCCATCTATATCCATCCATCATCCATGCATCCATCCAACCATCCATCATGCCATCCATTGATATCATCCATCCATCCATCCATCCATCCATCCATCCATCCATCCATCCATCCATCCATCCATCCATCCATCCATCATCAGTGTGGAATTGTTCTCTCATTGGTATCTTGTGAATTTTGTATAAAGGAAAAAAACAAAACAATGAAAGTCCTATAGTCAATATGCAGTATTTTTGTTGTTCTTCCATGTTACTATTTACACTTCAAAATCTCTCACTGTTGAAAAAATACAACTTTTTTTTTTGGTTGCAAATTCCTCCTCTAGGTGTACTGTATTACTGTCACGTTTCAGTTTGTTTGGGTTTTTGTTTTATTTTGGTGAGTGTTGGTTGTCTGGTGTTCCTGTCTTCTTCCCCAGTCTCGTTATGGTGAACCTTGTCCACCTGCTTGTGTCTTCCCTTCCTGATGTGTATTGCTGATTGGTTCCCCCTCCCTGCTGTGTCTCCCAGGTGTGTCCTGTTATTGTCATTAGTGTTGGTATAAGGGAGTGGTGTTTGTCTCACGCGGGTGTGGGAGCATTGTTTGTGTGTCTGCATGTTGTGTGTCTGCATGTTGTGTGTCTGCATGTTGTGTGTCTGCATGTTGTGTGTCTGCATGTTGTGTGTCTGCATGTTGTGTGTCTGCATGTTGTGTGTCTGCATGTTGTGTGTCTGCATGTTGTGTCACAGTGGTGTCTTTTTACCAAGTTTGCCAAGTCTTCTACGCCAAGTTTGCCAAGTCTTGTACGCCAAGTTTGCCAAGTCTTCTACGCCAAGTTTGCCAAGTCTTCTACGCCAAGTTTGCCAAGTCTTCCACGCCAAGTTTGCCAAGTCTTCCACGCCAAGTCTTCCACGCCAAGTCTTCCACGCCAAGTCTTCCACGCCACGCCTTCCACGCCACGCCTTCCACGCCACGCCTTCCACGCCACGCCAAGTCTGCCACGCCACGCCAAGTCTGCCACGCCACGCCAAGTCTGCCACGCCACGCCAAGTCTGCCACGCCACGCCACGTCTTCCACGCCACGCCACGTCTTCCACGCCACGCCACGTCTTCCACGCCACGCCACGTCTTCCACGCCACGCCAAGTCTTCCACGCCACGCCAAGTCTTCCACGCCACGCCAAGTCTTCCACGCCACGCCACGCCAAGTCTTCCACGCCACGCCACGCCAAGTCTTCCACGCCACGCCACGCCAAGTCTTCCACGCCACGCCAAGTCTCTGCATCACGGCACGCCAAGCTTCCACCATGATCAGTCTCCACGTCAAGCCCAGTCTACTCACTTTCCGTCTCGTCCAGTCCTACACCCTCATAGTTAATAAAGTTCCTTACATCATCCTTCCAGTTGGTTTTCCTGCCTGTTTCCTCCAATTTTGGGTCCATCCATACACCCTCCGTAACAATTACATTCCCTGTTCAATTATCTATTTAATCTTCACGTTTGATACTGTACCTGAAATCTTCACTTGTAGTTCATATTTTTTGCTCTAATTACTCCCTCTTTACAACAAACCATGCTAATGCTCAGTGGAAAAAAAAAAAAAAAGCTTTGTTTTGCAAATACTGAGAGATTAAGTCTCGAGACAGTTCTAAATATTCTGTGGATCAACTAGGATTAGTGAAGGAATGTCTCATGGGAAACAAATATTACAAAGAGAAAAAAATATTTTCAGCTGAAATATTTAACATATTGTGTGCACACAATGAGCGGAAACCATAAATGTGTTTATATATGAGGTATGGCAACATAATTGCTGCACATTTGTGTCCAAGCGTGAAGAGAAGTAACTCAGTCAATAAAAACGGCACTCCATTGCATAAATATAAAATATTCCCACAGCACACTGATGAGAAATGATCTATGCAGCAAAATATTGTCACGCAAGAATGATCATCCTGCATCAAAACTTTTCCCGCCTTTCTATCTCTTGAACTTCCTGCCTTCCTTATCCACCCATCCATCCATCCATCTCCCCGCTCCCCCTTTAGTTAAGCTCCAGTGCCTATCACATCTGAATTCATTTGTGCCTCAAGAGATGATCACGTGTGTTGTTCTCCGGTGTGTGTACGAGAGTGTGTATGCATGCGTGTTCATGCATCATCAGCGCTAAATGATTATAAAGCACAGTTATTAAAAACTCCCGTAATTGCCACCCCTTTGGCAAAAACAGTCTGATATGAATTTACCTCTCTTGCTCTCCATGGGAAAACACACTCAAAAATTTATGGCGACACACACACACATCCGCTGGCAAGAGCAAACGGAAGCCTACTGTCATTTATCACGTCCTTTCTGGCACACCGTCAATGACAATTATAAACCTTCTAACCCCAAATTTGAGTCTTAATACATCACTTGATCTTTGGGGACACACCCAGCTGTGAAATTTGCCGTTTTCAATCAATCAACAAGAGAGCAAATCTAATTTTTTTGGGGCCGAAATACTTATTATACTCTCAGAAAAGGTGATAAGGCCATCTCATTAGCGCATGTTGGAGTGCAAGTGTGAAATTAACAACCAAGTCAATATGACTAATATGACATGGTAAGAGAGAATATTACAAGGCCGCTTCTGTCAAAATTTGATGGATGACATTCTTAATTAGATTAGGGGGGTCATGTGTGGGTCATGACCCCTCCCTAATGAAGATTAATGACCCTTTAATGACTTCCAGATGTCATATAATGAGGGTTAATGACCCTTAATGACTTCCAGATGTCATTTAATGAGGGTTAATGACCCTTAATGACTTCCTGATGTCATTTAATGAAGATTAATGACCCCTAATGACTTCCTGATGTCATTTAATGAAGATTAATGACCCTTAATGACTTCCTGATGTCATTTAATGAAGATTAATGACCCTTTAATGACTTCCAGATGTCATATAATGAGGGTTAATGACCTTTAATGACTTCCAGATGTCGTTTAATGAGGGGTAATGACCTTTAATGACTTCCGGATGTCGTTTAATGAGGATGAATGACCTTTAATGACTTCCGGATGTCGTATAATGAAGATGAATGACCTTTAATGACTTCCGGATGTCGTTTAATGAAGATGAATGACCTTTAATGACTTCCAGGTGTTATATAATGAAGATGAATGACCCTTAATGACTTCCTGATGTCATTTAATGAAGATTAATGACCCCTTAATGAAGATGGATGATGTGTAGGTGGTGTTCCTACCTGTTTTTGCAGATATCATGGCTGACCCGGGTTCAAATGCTAATTGTTTGGTTAACTTCCGGATCCGGTGCACGCCCCCCCTAGATTGAGTGAATAATAATGAGATTGAATGACGTGATCGGAGGGAGTGGTTTAGTATGGGTAAAACCGCCGGGGGAAAAGTACTAGCCATTTCTATTATGGTGAAGGGGGAAAAGTAATATGAGGCCTTCGCAATGCCACACTCACTTCTCTGAAAAATTCTCAAGAGGTATCGGCTCTGAGCTTCCAAGATGAATCCAGGTAATTAACTCTTGATATTATCTATATATGTATATATACTCATACAAATGTGGCACTTATATTCACTTCTATTAATGTTTTTGCTATGAAATAAAAAACCCCTACATCTTAATGAAGCTTCTGGAAAAGCAAGCATCTTAGTGAGTGATTTATTTATTTAATGGAATGATGCATGACTTTATTTTTATACTTATAGCGTTTATTTTATTTTTAAGTTATGAGAGATTTTGGAATAAGTCTGTATTAATATGTATTTTTTGTTTTACTTTTATTTTAATTTTATAGAGTTAGGAGAGTTTTTTTTTTATTTTATTTTATTTTTTGAATGAGTGAATGAGTTCGTATTTCTTATTTTAAATTTGAATTTTTACAGAATTAGAAGCGTTGTTGGATGAAATTCAACTGTATTATTATTCAGCGTCACAAGGTGGCGATGTTGTGACAGGAATCCGGCGTAAGTATTTCTTTTTTTGAAACGTTTAGAGCTTTTCCTTGCTTTAAAATTAACTGTTAGTAATGGATATTTACAGAATTGAATGAGGATGTGAACGAGAGGGTTAGACAGCCGGAGATTTTCGTAATTCCGAGTGATGAGGAAGAATTGGATGACGAATTATCTGCAGGAGTGAACGGTAAATTTCCTTTTTTTTTTTTAAATAAAATAAAACCTATGTATTACTATTTTTTAAATGAACCGGTAATGTTGTATGATTATAGGTGGTGATATACTGAGCGAGACGGTCCCAGAGACTGCTCAACCTGAGGTCATAATAATATCTGACGAAGAAGAAGAAGAAGGAGAAGAAGAAGAAGAGATATTAAGGCGTGAAAACGTGAGGGCCGAAGAGGAAGGTGAATTCGTCGGGTTTCCACCGATTGAAAGCGAATCTGAAATGGAAAACTCTGAGGGGGGTGACATGGATTTAGATAATGTAGGTCAAGGTTTGGCTGAAATTGTAAATGCCTTAAACGATGAGATCTCTATGCAAATCGAGCCTTTTCAAATGCCTGATGAAATCGGCGGCGATGATGGCGATCCGTTTGTGGCTATAAGACACATTGAGGATTTTATTGATTTCTTTAATCCTTTAGAGAGGGCTCTTGCACGTCTTAACCAGTCATCTTCAAACGACGAAGCCGTTGAGGACATACTTGAACCAGACATACATAGAAATGACCAACAGCAATCCTCTGTATCATTTTCACAACATTCCCAGCCACACCCACGCAATCAAACGCAATATGCAGAAGGTAGCAGCAGTACACATTGCCAGCAGACACTTGTGTCAAATACACAAAACTTTCAATACCAACCATACACGCACAATCAAACGCAACAGACAGAAGCTGGTGGTAGTAGTACACCAGCTAGACAAGACCTCCAACAACAGTCTCGGGTACATCGACACATTCAAGCAGAACATCCCCCAGCACCAACCCCCAGTACACAATCCACCTTGCAACAATCTTCAGACACAAACAGACAGGTGGGGGGACAAGTTAGGCGTCCGAATTTTAACAACTTGGAGATAAGACGACGTCTAAATACAACGAGACCCGAAGACCCCCTTGATTTTGCAGCCTTCTACACAAACATTGGCAATAATTTGAATGAAGCAGTGTGGGAGGTAATCAGATCGACTAGTCGCGGTGATATAGTCCAAGCAGAAATAGTGGGTGAAAATGTGAGGGAGCACTGTTACCTAGATGCTGTTAATGACCCGAATGACGTAACTGACGCAGTCCATAATTTGCTAGATCGCATCGCACAATCTAATACAGAGGTACTGGCCGACAATAGTCTAGAACTTGTTGTACAGATTGTATTTGATGTTAATGGCGGAGGAGGTGCCAAACGCAAACTAATTTTGACTACAAATGATGAAATGGTTCAAAAGAAGAAGAGATGTTTGTACATAACGTATGACAAAAATGATAAATTATGCTTTGCTAGATCGTTAGCATACCTGCTTGACGGATCGTTGACTGTTGATCAGGCTACACAGAGGGCTCGTTATTTACAGCAAAGCGTGGGGTTGACTTGTGAGACTGCCGTTAGTCTGAGGGACGTACACAAATTTGAAACGCTTGTGAAACGCAAAATCGTTATAGCTTATAGAGCGGATTGCGAACGCCCCCTGTCTTTTTTTGAGACGCAATACCCCAAATCAGAGGACTCAGTGTTCTTACTGCTATTAGACGGACACTATTATGGAATAAAATCGGTTAAGGAGTTCATAGGGAAATCCTACTTTTGCAGTCATTGTTACAAAGGGCATAAAAACCAAGAACAACATAGTTGTGAGGGGCATTGTCACATCTGTCTCGACCCTACCTGCAAACAACAACCGTTCAAAGCCATTCATTGTAACGATTGTAACAAAATATGTCAGAACGAGAGTTGCTTCGTTAAACACAAAGAACGCAGACAGACCTCAAAATCCGAGACTAGCAACTGTGAGAAATACAAAAAATGTAGCGAATGCAGTGTGGAATATTACGTCAAATCACAGGGGGAGAATGTTAAACATAAATGCCCTCAAGCCAAATGCACAGTATGTGGAGAGGTTCTACCTAAGGGCGGTGATGAGGCGAGAGGAAACCCTCATCTGTGTTACATGCAGCCTCTAAAACCGGAAGCGCCTTGTAAACAAATAATTTACTACGATTTTGAAACATTCGTAGGTGCTGACGGTAAACACAAACCCTACCTAGTGTGTACCAAATCGACAAAGGGGTTGGAAAAACATTGGTTGGGTCTTGATTGTGTCGAACAATTTCTTGATTATGTCAGGAACCCTCGTTTTGAACAGTCTAAACTAATCGCTCACAACGCCAAAGGTTTTGACGCTTACATCATTCTAAACAAAATGGTAGACATGGGGGTTAATGTCAGCGTCATTATGCAAGGGAGCAAAGTCATTTGTTTCTCAGATACGGACTACAAACTGGGGTACATCGACTCCTTGTCCTTCCTCACGATGCCCCTCAGCTCCTTGCCTAAAGCTCTAGGTTTCATCGATCAAACTAAAGGGTATTTCCCCCATGGCTTTAGCTCTCTAGACCATTTAAATTACATCGGTCCCTACCCTGATCCAAAATATTATGGGGTAGAGCGTATGTCGACGGTCCATCGTACAAAGTTTTTTGAATGGTACGAGGTAGCGTGTAAGGGAACCTTCAATTTTGCTCAGGAAGCTCTAATGTACTGCAGAAATGATGTGAATATTTTGGCGACAGCTTGTGAGAAATTTAGAGAGGAGTTTCTTAATGCGACTGGTACAGACCCGTTCAATTCTGTAACTATCGCCTCCTCCTGCATGAAGGTGTTCCGGAACAATTTCCTAACACCTAAAACATTGGCTATTACGCCGACCGATAATTACATACAACAATCCAAATCATTCTCACGCGACTCGATCCAATACCTAATGTGGGTGGCGCACAGCCAAAAAATACCTATTATTCACGCCTTAAACAAGGGGGAGGTCAAGATCGGGCAGTACTATGTAGACGGGTACGCTTTGATAGACGGCGTAAAATATGTATGGGAATATCTCGGATGTTTCTATCACGGATGCCGTGAATGTTACGATCCTACTCAAAAGTGTCCTATGAGTAAACGACCGTTTCAAGAAAAGTTTGACAGGGTTAAAAAGAAAATACAGGATCTAAAAGTCAAGCACGGTGTACAGCTTGTGTTGATGTGGGAGCATGAGTGGCTGCGGTTAAAAAAGTCAAATCCGGATATAAGAGAGTTCTTGCGCAATTCAAAATTCCCTGAGCCTCTTATACCACGTAAAGCTCTTTTTGGAGGGAGAACGAATGCCTTCGTGTTACATTATACGGCTGCCCCCGGTGAACGTGTAATGTACGTCGATGTTACATCGCTTTATCCTTTTGTCAACAGCACATGTGCCTATCCGTTAGGACATCCTACCATCATTCACGACAATTTCGATGACCCCCAAAAGTATTTCGGGTTCATCAGAGCTAAAGTCAACCCTCCACGAGACCTCTATTTCCCCCTGCTGCCCTACAAAACGGCAAGAGGTAAACTGGTGTTTACACTTTGTCGCACGTGCGCAGAACTTAACAATCAAGAAAGTTCGTGTTCGCATAACGATGACGAGAGAGCCTTAACCGGTGTTTGGGTTACGCCTGAATTCAACAAGGCTCTCGAGCTGGGCTACACCGTATCACAAATTACGGAGGTGTGGCATTTTGACTCGTCGAGTAGCGACGTCTTCAAAGCATACATCGATACATTCCTTAAAGGGAAGCAAGAGGCCTCGGGGTATCCTTCCTACGTCGTTGATCAGGCAGGTAGGGAAAAGTACATCGAAAACTATGAGACTCACCAAGGTATTAGACTAGACCCCTCAAAAATAAATGTGAATGCGGGTAAGAGGCAGGTGTCTAAATTATGCCTCAACAACTTTTGGGGCAAATTGGGACAGCGTGATAATTTGGATAAAACAGAGATTGTAAGCAGCACAGAACGCTTCTTTGAATTGTTATTTTCGGGGGTGTACGAGATCAAAGCCTTTCACTTCCTCAACGATCAAAGGTCGATCGTGCAGTACAGCTACCACCGACGTTGCAACGTCCCCCCCTCCAAAACCGCTAACATCTTTGCAGCATGCATGACCACGGCTTATGCACGTCTAAAAATGTACGCATATTTGGAGCGACTGCAGACGAGTGTTTTGTACACCGACACGGACAGCCTCGTCTATGTAGTCAAAGACGGCGAAAGTCCTTTGGAATTAGGTGACTATTTGGGGGATTTGACTGACGAGTTGGGAGGAGATAGCATTCAGGAGTTTGTTTCAGCGGGTCCTAAAAGTTACGCCTACCAAACTAGGAACAGCATGAAAACGGTAATGAAGGTAAAAGGTATCACACAGACCCATGACACTTGCAAACGCGTCAATTTTGACAGCATCAAGAATTTAGTCGAAGGGTACATTGACTCATCAGGCACACAAACCAGAACGATTGAAACGCCTCAACACACTATCGTGCGTAACAAAAAGGGTTTTCACCTAAAAAACATGTCATTCATGAAAAAGTTCAGGGTAGTATATGACAAGAGACGTCTTATCCCCCACGGACGCACCCTGCCTTTCGGTTATTAGTGTGTTTTGTGAAATGGAGTTAAATCAAGTTGATTTTGATCCGAGGCTTCAACCCCCCTTTTCTTGTTTAATATCTGGACCAAGCGGGTGTGGAAAAACATATTTTGTAAAAAGTATCTTGGAAAATTGTAACCATGTTATGAAAAGTCTTCCTGACAATGTTGTATGGATCTACACTTCTTTTCAACCTCTGTACGAGGAACTTCAAAAGCTGAATAAAAATATTAACTTTGTGAAAGGTCTCCCTGATTCTTTTGAGGATGAAAGTTTGTTTCCAGCGCGTCAAAGTCATTTGGTTATTCTGGACGACGTCATCTTTCAGGCGTCGGACCACCCTGAGGTGGTAAGAATTTTTACCCAATATAGACATCATAGGAATATGAGCGTCATCATGTTAACGCAGAACATTTTTCATCAAGGTAAATACAGCCGGACAATCAGCCTCAACAGTAATTATATGGTGTTGTTTAAAAACCCGCGTGATAAATTACAAACGAGTGTTTTGGCTAATCAGATATTTCCCTCAAAGAAAAAGTATTTTTTGGAAAGCTTTGAAGACGCTACCAAAGACGCTCACGGGTATTTATTAGTGGATTTAACCCCGACATGTCCAGATCAATATAGACTGAGGACGGGCTTACTAGCTCATCAGTGGCCTACCGTCTACATACCCAAGACTTAATAAGATGTCGAAGCTTTTAAAAAGAAATGCTCCGCTGCTCAAAACTTTGTTTCACGCCAAGCCCAAGAAACGTAAAGACATACTTTTGCGCGGTCCCGGTAGCTTGGTGAAAGCTCTCTGCGAGATTGCTCTAAATCTCTTAAAAGGTCACATACCGCTGAGTCCTTCGCAGTATAAGAGGCTAAAAAAGCAAAAGAAGGTGATCAGAGAATTGGCCGATAAGAAAAAAAGTCTGAAGAAAAAACGGGCGGTCTTGATTCAAAAGGGTGGTTTTATCTTACCCTTGTTGGGGGCATTCGCCCCTGTCCTCGGAAGTCTTTTAGGCGGTCTAATAAATAAATAAACTTTAACCAACATGAGTTTGAGAACAGCTCAGAAAATGATTCTTGTCTCACCTCACCAACTGGAACGTTTAAGCAGGCCGGAACCAACCATTCGAGAGACGGCGGAGCGTAATTTGGATTTTAAAATGAAGGAGGTCCTAGAAGATAGTTCTCTAGACCAGTATGAGAAAATTAAAAAGTACCAATCCTTGATGCAACGATATTTAGGGTTGCTCAAACAAGGGGAAAACGAACGACGACCAATCAACCTGACTCTACCTGCTGAGACATCAAACACATCCCCATCAGATGAAGCGACGGGTTTGGAGAATGAAGCCTGGCTCGACATCGTCCAAACAATCCCTCCTCGTTACCGTAAAAACGCCGATTATGTTTTAAGAAAACTGTCTACCGACGAAAGAGGTTGGACTCCTCGCAGCGAATTCATCTTCAGAGGTAAGCCCGTCAGAGGATCCCACATGACTGATTTACTCAAACATCTCATCGGCAAGAATGTTTCATCGCAAGGTCCTAGAGGTTGGAGCGAGTTTCTACACACCCTCTCAGAACTCAATATACCCGAAACAACGGTTTCTAACCCACATGCACGCGAGGAGTTGAGACGTCTAAAAAACGGCTCATATACACCTAATCCCATTGTTAAGGAATCTTCGAACGGGAAAAAGAAAAGAAAACGGACTGCTTCGACTATAAAGTGGGAGGGGTTTTAAATATGACACTTATTTTATGTAAGGAAAAACACATCACTCTGTATTGCCTTTTAAATTGCTTTTATTGAATAAATGATTTGAAAAACATAATCCATTACAGACAATGACATTTTTTAAATTTGTTGAAAGAACATGATTTTTGTCCTCCGCATGGTTTGCAGGTAAAAAACCGGTGTCGCCGAACAAAAGCAGATACCATAGCATCATTCTTGATTACATCGTCGGTGTAGCAGTCCATCACATCCTGGTAAGACTCTCCACACCCTCTGTGGCTCAGGTAGTACACACAATGAGGGCCGCAGGCCGCTGACAGTTCGTGTTGTAACTGGCGATTATGGTAAATTATACGGTTAGAATACTTTTCCAGAAAAGACTTTATACTTTGTGGGTAATATTTAAAATCAGGGGGAAAGCCGAAGGGGTCGAAAAAAGATGCAGAGTCGTCCTTTTCCAAGGTGAGAGCCAACCAATGTTCTCCGGGTTTAGAGCGGGGGTGTGTATTAACTATATAGTATATGGGGGGCGAGGGTTTCAAGGAGGATAACTCGTCCGAAGCGTAAACGCCTCCAAATAAATGTCCTTGTAAACGTGTCATCAAACTCTCCAATTCCCTTCCGTTCATCTCCTCAGTAATAGTCCATTAACACTTCCCTCTTCGAGTTAATTTCTAAAATAGAGTCGTAACAAGCGTACACAATAAGTGTGGCGGTATGGGGAAGCGGGGTCCTGAATCTCATCTCCAATCTGAGTGTACCGCTGGACACAGGGGATAAAGCCTCTGTGTCCTGGCTAGGATTTAGATTAAAGGCAAACAGAGCATAGCCTTGTTGAAAGTCTTCGTGGTCTATACTTAGAGGTAAATCTTTTAAAAACCTCCCCGTCGAGGAAAACAAGTTATGAAACTCGCGCACTGCGTTTCCTGCGTTAAATTGGGGTTGAAACGCCTTAGATGGGATCTGCCGCCCTTCTTGAGTTAGGGCTAGGTATTCAATATTGTGGTGGGCAAAGTTAAAAGGATTTAAATTCTTCCGCCCCACAAAAGCGCTGTGATTGACGAGTGCTAAAACCACATACTTTGGTGTATGTCCCAAAAAGAGATTGTCTTGATGGCAGATCCTCGATAACTGGGGTATAGAGTAAGTCTTTACGTTGATCCTCGATAGGGGGTACAGAGCGTTGTCTTTGTGGAGAGCCGCTGCGTGACCCAAAGAAACGGCCGGTGCGACCGCTACTTTTTTTACAAAAAGGGTGGCTCCTATTATCTTCAGAGAGCAATCAGCGTCGGGGGGACTCATTAAACAAAAATCATCGCTGGCTCTTGTTAGCTTTAGCCTTAGATCCACGTTATTTAAGAGGTATCTCTCACAAAAGAAAATATCCGAGTGAATGGGGCCTAGGAGTTGAAATTCCCTGGACCCCTCAATCAATTGGGCTCTGTGAACCAGCCCTTCATTAACATCGTTGCCCGTGAGCGATGTTGAATCCATCCGCCCTCGTGTATCTTTGAAGAACATGGCTGTGCTAAATTGGCTTTTGAGAGAATCCTCTGAAAAGTTTAACAATGTTTCAATCATAGCTCTGTAAGGGTGAGTAGCGCTTGATTGTGAGATGAGTCTATCCCCTAATGTAACATCTACTTGGGTAAAGATTGTGTTTAATGGATAGTTAATGATGCCTACGTGGTCGGTGGGGCCCAGATGAGAGCCGTCTCTGTGTGTTACTCGCAAACGCAGGTAAAGCATTGTGTCCGAGAGATCCATATATTTAGAACCGTCCCCCGGTATGAAGAATTCAATGGGTCCTTGCTCCGTCAAAGCTGATAAGGGTGAAATTTCGACGTATTGGCTTTGTTCTATCGAAAGTTGGGTCATTGGGGGTGAGAACAAATCTAATTCCGACAGAGTGCATTCTTGCGACTTGTGATGTAAAAGAGCCATTTTCGTCAGATTGTTTAAGAGAAAATGTCGGCGTTGCTTCTTCGGCGCTTCCTTCTTGAGACTGATTTCCTTTTGACTGCACGCCTACGCTTTTTATGAGTAACCAGTCTCTGACCTATCGGTCTCCTCGAAGGTCTTCGAGCCAAAACCATTAACCCGGATCCATCTTGATTCTTTTCTCTTCTCTGTATTCTTTCCATCGCACGTCCTGCTACATCCATGGCAATATTTTTAGCCGCCGACTGCAGGTGAGGTTTCGCTACTGTAAAACCTTTTTTGACTAAAGGTACGACAAAACGGAAAAGTTTTGAAAAAATGGAGCCCAAACCTCGCCCATATTGCACAGGGGCCCCGTGAAAACCCGGAAGCGACCCTCCTGCTTGGGTTTCGTAATAATTAACAAAGCGATACAGGTCAGGGTGTGTCTCCATCACGACCATTGTTTTTTACCTCGGTTTAAAATGCAGGGTAATAATTATCTTTCCGTATTTAAAATTAACCGGCTGATTCTGATCCGTCTTAATCTGTATTCCTACTTCTTCAATATGTCTCCTACTAATAGGCAGGTAGTAAGCAGGGTTGAAAGTTTTAAAAATAAACTCCCCGTATCTCCCTTCGATCGGAACAGTCCTCAATAACGGAGCATAGGCATCCCCTACCGTCTGGTGTTGCACCACGTCTGTATAAACGTATAAATGGTATTGACCCGCCTTTATATCGGCTGGGTACGGGGCAGGTAACCAATTAGGTTTTATAGTAAACCATTGTCCTTCCTTCATACCAAGTATGTAAGCCAACGGTGCATTAAAGCGGATCTTATAACATCCGGTTGACGACATCCAAAGAAATTTCCGCATATTAATATCGTAATGGAGTAAAATTTGGTTGCCTATTTTATTTTTTATAATATACAGAACCGCCTCTCGTAGCTTGTCAAGATCTTCATATTCCCCGGATGTAATATCTAAGGTGTGGGTTACAAATTCGTTTTTATCAGACCCCCTAGCTGTCTCGGAGTTCTTTGCATCCTTAGCTTTGGAAAGCGTCATATCTTTTATATAGAAAGTAGTCTGGTTTTCGGGTACGTTTATCCAACTACGAGGGTATGAAATCTCAGTCAGGGCCACCTCCCAACTTCCTTCGAGATCAATGTGTTGGGCCAAATTCACTCTGAACTGTGAGATTGTGTTGTCCGTATACACATCCATACTAGCGTTAGAAGGTAGAGTAACGTAGAATCCTCCATCGTGTAAGGGATCCATGCCGGCTTCTGATACAAGTTGTATTTGAAACTCTTTTTTAAACGTCTACAATCTGAGAAGCGGGGACCCAGCTATCGAATTTCGAGGGCCATCCCTTCCAACGAACGAGGAATTGTCTCTGCCCCCTCACCGTGCGCCTTTTAAGGATTTTTTCAATATGGAATGTGTGGTCTTTTGATACGCTCACCTTCTGTAATTCACCTTCGTAAAACGATCCTTCTATGACATCCCCGTCATAATCTTTCAGTTTGTAGACGGGTGGAAAACGAGGAAGACATTCAGATATGGTAAACAATTCGTCCGTAAAGCTCTGCTCGTATTTTTTATCAAACACTCCTCTTAATTTAGATATCCTCACCACATCTCCTGTTTTAAAACGCATTTTTAATTTCCCACTTTGCTCTATCGGCATATTACCGTATAGATTCTGGAAAACCTGTTGAGTATTTCCGTCAGTAACTTGATTGGGCTTCATTTTTATACTTTTATGGTAGCTTTCGTTATAACTACTTACTAAATCTTGTACGACGTCGATATACCTGCGTGTGTTTCTGGCCGTAAAATATCTCCACATTCTAGTTTTTAAAGTTCTATTAAACCTTTCAACAACCTGGGCTTTCAGATCACTGGCAGTAGCAAAATGAACAATGTTGTGTTTTTTCATCAGGTTCTGAAAATGTCTGTTAAAAAATTCTTTACCCGCGTCGGTCTGTATTTTTCGAGGCGTCCCACTCTCAGACAAAACAGATTCAAAAGCTTTAACTACCTGCGGAGCCGTCTTATCCTTCAAAATGCGTACGTAGGCTTTTTTTGAAAAAACATCGATGACGGTCAGTAAATATTTAAATCCATCGTTGACGCCAGCCAGGGCCTGCATATCGCAGAGGTCTGCCTGAAATTGATTCAGCGCCCTTGGGACAAAAACCCTGTTTCGTGGGAAATTGATTCTAGCGGGTTTGTGTAAGGTGTAGGCATCTTGCTCGATTAAGAAACCCCTGACTCGATCACGATTTACTTTTTTACCCGTAACATCCTGTACACCTAAGTGTAAACGCTCTACACCACCAAAACTGGCCGGGTGTGAGGCATCGTAGTAAAGCTTCTCCATACACTTCCTCTCAGCCATCATCAGAAAATGAATTTAAATGATATATGCAACGATTATTTATTGATAAATTCACACAGACATGACTTCTTTTGTTTTTTTGGTTTATTACATGATTTCCATAGTATAATCATACACAATAGTAAAATTGATTACATGCATAATACTAAAAGGCAATACTAAGAATTAATATACTCAAGGACTCGGGATAAGACATAGGGACTAACTTTTAATTCAACGACGGTTTGAAATTCTTTTAATTCAACAGGTAAGTCTAAAGGGTAGTTATTTTCTAGACAGTATTTTGCAGAATCAACAAACAGAGTCAAAATTGTTACCAGGTGACCTACACCCACGTCATCACACCATGCATCCAGAATGGCTTTAATTGTATTGGCCAAACCCAAATGACTCTCGTTCACAACACGTCTGACAAAACAATCCCAAGATACATGAAATAGCGAATGAGACAATGATCTGACTTTTTGCATAATCAACAACATTTTGTCAATTCGTCCGTCTCGGTCAGAAGTATGTAGAATGGTTCTCTCCAGAATGTCCGCCCAATTACACAAACCGTAATATCGAAACAACAATTTTCTGAAGATATTCCCCATCGTGTGTCTCTATTTAGAATTGTAGTACTTGTCCAGCAGAGTCTTGAGGTCGTTCGACAGCGATCCGGGGCCTTCAAGGGCGTCCAGTTGCTCGAGCTTGTCGAGTATCTTCTTCTCTTGCTCGAGATCTAGCAGGACAATCTCGGCCGCTGTCTTGACCTTCTTAATGTCGGTAGTCAGATGAAGCAAGTTCAACATGTAATGAATGCTGGGGAGGAATTTAGGCGTGCACAACAATGCTATCACACGATGATAATGTTTCCTAAAATACTCATCATCGTCTATTTCTAGACACTGGTGCTGCCTCTGGCTGGGATGGTTGATTAAACAGCCATTACATTCATCTCTACTGTATTTAACTATAACTTGATTGAGGAGATGTCCTATAGTCTGTTTTATACAGTTGTACTTATCCCGACACAGCCAACTGTCCGGGGGCCCGTTCCAGACAAGGTCCCAGTCCTTGTCAAGGTTTGTAGGTGAAGGCAAGGCTGTTGGCGGGCACCCCTCCACAACGTCCCCGTCAGAGGTTAGTTGCTGCTGAGGCTGCTGCTGCTGAGACTCCTGAGGCTGCTGAGGAGGTAGGTGTTCGTGCCGGGTATTGAGTTCCTCAGGAGTCATCAGCAGTTGTGAATACTCCAGCGAGGCAATGTACTCATCGGTCAGCTGCACTTCTTGAGAGTTCTCCGGCGGAGGGGTGTTCTCGTCGGCAGTCGCGGGGTACTGAGAACAGTCCAACAGCTCTCGCTCAAGGTGGGTCGCGGCTGCCTCAACGTCCTTTCCCTCCTCAAAGTCAGAGCTCTCTGTCTGCGTACCTTTTGAGACTTTAAGCCGCGATCCTTCCACCAGAGGCACCACACTCCGGGCACCCAGAGGCGTCCACGATGTTGCCAGGCGTCTGGAACTCTGTCTGGTAGGAGGCATCGTTGTCGTCGTTGGCTTTTTCAGGCAAAGTGTAGTCCGGCTGGAGCCTCCTGCTCTTATATTACATAGAGGCGGTTATATGGGAGGGATTTGTTGTAAAGAGGCGTATTTTCCCATTGTCTAAGTGGTAGGGGGGCTGTCCTTGAGGGGGGTTGGCTTATGACGTCAGAGTAGGCGGTTCATAGGGGCGTTGACTACTCAAACGTCAACGCCTTCCTTACACCCACAATGTTTCGCCAATGCCGGCTGTCCAAAAAGAGGGTGGAGATTTTTTCAGAGTGCGCATCCATCCTCTCATTCCATTCAGCCAACGGTAGGGTCAAAACCCTCAAAAAAACACCACATTCAGTGTTAAATGCTTCCAAAGTAAAAAACAGTTCATTCTGATTTGTGCGATCACCAGTCTCTATCAGGTTGTTAGAATCAATTTTCACCTTAAAAAACCAACGACCTGTAGGCGTTGTCCTCGAGACCCATGTAAATGTTAAAACATTCCATGGTTCAGACGACTTCATACATTCTTTCAACACTCGAGGTACCAGTTGATTTAATATACCCCAGTCATTAGAGTTTAGAGTCCCATAGCCACTAGGTGATGTATTTTCAACACCGTCCATGCTAAAATACAGACACAGCTCACCCATCTCGTAAAGGAAGCGGTATCCCCATGAGGCAGATGGATCCAAAGACCATATTTCCTCCAAAGACTCTGCGGGGGGTTTCTGAATACGTCGCAAAAACATCTGCTTCTTACGCGGCGCATCCAAAATCGAGTCGGTCCCAGTGCGTCCCATCTGCACTGAAACATTTGTCTCGCTGATTACATTGATTTTCCCCGCCATCCTCGCTGTAGCTCTATCGGACTGTTGAAGCGCTTGTTATATCCTTTTTACCCATACTAAACCACTCCCTCCGATCACGTCATTCAATCTCATTATTATTCATTATTCACTCAATCTAGGGGGGCGTGCACCGGATCCGGAAGTTAACCAAACAATTAGCATTTGAACCCGGGTCAGCCATGATATCTGCAAAAACAGGTAGGAACACCACCTACACATCATCCATCTTCATTAAGGGGTCATTAATCTTCATTAAATGACATCAGGAAGTCATTAAGGGTCATTCATCTTCATTATATAACACCTGGAAGTCATTAAAGGTCATTCATCTTCATTAAACGACATCCGGAAGTCATTAAAGGTCATTCATCTTCATTATACGACATCCGGAAGTCATTAAAGGTCATTCATCCTCATTAAACGACATCCGGAAGTCATTAAAGGTCATTACCCCTCATTAAATGACATCTGGAAGTCATTAAAGGTCATTAACCCTCATTATATGACATCTGGAAGTCATTAAAGGGTCATTAATCTTCATTAAATGACATCAGGAAGTCATTAAGGGTCATTCATCTTCATTAAATGACATCAGGAAGTCATTAGGGGTCATTAATCTTCATTAAATGACATCAGGAAGTCATTAAGGGTCATTAACCCTCATTAAATGACATCTGGAAGTCATTAAGGGTCATTAACCCTCATTATATGACATCTGGAAGTCATTAAAGGGTCATTAATCTTCATTAGGGAGGGGTCATGACCCATACATGACCCCCCTAATCTAATTAAGAATGTCATCCATCAAATTTTGACAGAAGCGGCCTTGTAATATTCTCTCTATGGTATCCCAGCAGTAATTGGGTGGGATAAGGGCTAGCTTCATTTGCATGAGACAGGGTCATCCCTTTAAAAGTAGCTAATTTCAACAATGCAAGAAATGGAGCTTGTCAAGTGTGCTATAATTCTTGATATTTTGAGGAAAGTCATGGAATGCTGATTGTAACATCTGTTTTACATTCAAACAAAGCCGAATATGTCTCCTTTAAAAGGAATTTGACACGTTAGCCGAAATCACCAAGATTCACATTTGTCATCACTGTTTCTCAGCCAATATTCTTCAGACCTTCAAGGATTATGCTATAGTCTTTCCAAAGCCAAATACTGATTTTGAATTACATCTGACTGGGTGGCCGAGGTTTCAGTTTTAAATTCAGTTCATATTTATCATCACTCTAGTAGACCCAACTGACTCCTGTGTAGCATTTAGAATAAAAACTGACTAAAGCGAGCCGACTATGAGTTTAGGCAATCCTCTTTATACGAAAAGGCATTGAAAAACTGTCAAGAATAACAGTAAACATTAATAAGGTGATTATAAGTATAACAACAGTTTTGAATAGTCAGGCGTTTATAGATGAAGGACAAAATAACTTTGTTTCATTATGATTGTTTGTAAGGTGATTAATGCAAAACAATAGTGGGGTACTAAAGCTAAAAATTCTCCCTTAAGTTGTAGTTAGCTTGTCTTGAATTGTTTGAAATTAATCTTGTCTCAAAGAAAAAAAAACATTTTATTCCCCACTTCATAATCAGAAATAGTTGGGTAGAGTAACTTAAAACTGACAACATTTAGTGTTACACTAACACTCTTTAAAGAAGGTTATGCTAGCAGTGTAGCAGCCATGGCTAATGACATTTACTGCTAAATGATAGCTTAATAGGCTACTGCTAGTGCAACTGTTTTGCTTTATGCTTTCTTTATAGCTTTGTCACTTGATGTGGTGGAGGGTTATTAAGTGAGGTTAAATTCAAATCTTATTGGCAATTTTAACTAACTGAGTGTCATTTATTGAGATTTTTTAATCAACAAGTGGATGTTTTAGCTCAAGGGCTCCCTATAGAGTTGTAAAGGGTAATATATTTTCAAGAACCTGTTAGATACGAATGGGCATGCTTTATTTATTTATTTATTTATTTATTTATTTTAAACAAGTACTTGGGTGGATTTATTTCTCGTATGATGAAGAAACTGATTAATTTAGTTGTGAGACTAACATTGGAGATTTTCAGGCTAGTCCACCAATATTTGAGTAAATTGTGTGGGGTTGCCATGGCAGCGACAGTGGCATTGACATTATTTTATTTACATTCAGAAAAATGGATGTTAGATTAATTGAAGACTTTTAACTGTCTATGGGTGTTCTTTATTGTTTGAAGCCTGGCGGGTCACCTTTCAGCGTCCTGAGTTGATTAGAGGGAGAAAAAGACAAAATAGAAGGAGAGGAGGATCAAACACTGCCCTTTTAAAAAGGGGCACAGTATGAACCTGGAAAAACCTCACCACAGAAAAGTTTTTGGAATATGGGAGGAAGCGGCGGTATCTGGATAAATAAATCAATGGCAACATATGTAGAAATAACAAACCAAAATTAAATGCACTGTATTTGTATATGGAATACACACAGGCTTACAATTCATCAATGCCCTAAAAATGAGTCTATTTGGCTTTTATTATAGTTCTCAATCCTCCTCAATAAGCTTTCAGTTTGCCAGTTAGAGCAAGACGCTTACCTTTCTTTGCCGCTCGCAGGTTTGGACAGGTACTGAGCGAGGCAGCGCTGAGTGAATTGGTTGCTGAGACGGGTCATTAGCTTTTCGCCCTCGCCATCGATCTGCAGCGGGAGAGCCAGGGGAGAGCGAGCGAGCGAGCGGCGATCGACGCCGTGGTGCCGTTTCAAATTGAGACCGGCGAGGGGAGAATCAAAGAACGAATGGAGTGGCTCCAACAGGGTTGGCCAGGTTAAATTGATTAAACTGTCCAGAATGCTTTGTTTTAACTTAATGTCACGGGGCCAGTAAGTGTGCTTGATAGGGCGGCCATCTTGTGAATGACATCGTTCAGAGGTTTTCAACAGGCGGACCCAGAGAATATTAGATTATTTTAACTAATGCAACATTTGGGGATTGATGGCAATTTAGCTAGTAAGTAGCTTTAAAACGAGTTTTGTTTTTTTCTCTGTACTTCTGTACAATACGGTACCCCAATTTGCTGGTATTCCTTCTTTATTATCAAAGTGATATTAGTGAAGACATATTCAAAATATAGCAATACAATGATTTCAAAACCAGGTGAAAAACTGCTCTTTTACCATACCTGTGATTAAGGTATTTTTTAAATCATGTTTTCGAAAAAATTTTAGTAAGATATTTTTAATCTTTATTTTATTATTAATTCATTGATTTAAAAACCCACTATTAATTTTCACAATGTGCAAAAAACAGGGTCTATCACATCAACGTACTTTTTTTTTTTTTTAATATGTATATATATATATATATATAAAATTGTGGGTCTAATAATTGCTCATTATATGACATAATTCGCACTGCGCTAACATGATTTGCCGCCTTTTTTCTGCTACGGATCCCCAAAGACGATGAATTTCACGCATGTCGTAATTGGTAGTGCCGAATTCTGGTCTGTCTGAGGCACCGTAGTGCTCATGCTTCAAAATTGTTGCAAACTATTAGTTCACCCCTAAATGGCACCGGCACATTGCTGCGCAAACCATTCAACTTTAATTCTACATTCAGCCTTAAAGTAATACTTGACTCATTGAGACATTTTCAGCAGTAAAAAGTTAATATTTTGTCTAGAATTAATGTGGTAATTTCAGTATTTCTCATGTACAATTTGTACTTTTAAAAAGTAATTTTTCTACTTTCTGTCGACTGATGATAACATCACCTGCGCTGACGAAGTAGGTTTCGACCAATCATGGTTCAGTTTACTGACCAAACCTAGAAAACAGGTGAGCCATGATTGGCCGTTACCTACTTCCTCAGCACAGATGATGTCATCATCAGTCGACAACAAGTCGAAAAATTACTTTTCAAAGGTATTAATTGTACATCAAAAATAACTAAGTTATCAATTTCATTCTGGACAAAATATTCAGCAGTGAAAACAAAGTTTTCACTGCTGAAAATTGTTCAATGAGTCAAGTATCCCTTTAAGGTAATATTTTTGTATTTTTGCTAATAATTTTTTTTTCCTGATATTTATAGACAGATAAAGTACCATATCTTATGGAACATAACATGAAAGTAAATAGGAATTTGAATTAAAGTTGACAAACTTGAAAAGCTGACATCCATACATAAGGCGGATTTTTGAGAAAATTAAAGGATTTTAAGTGCGCTTTATAGTCCGGAATATATGGTGGAGGCGCAAAATGGGGCCAAAGACATCTTTTTTTTTTTTTAACTGATGATTGTACAAATTGTCGTCATATAAGTTTGACCAAAAATAACAAAAAGTGATTTTATTTCTTAATTGCTAACTTGCCCTTTAATGGACCTCTTTAACTTTTAATTGAATACGCCTGGTCGAGTCGGTTTCTCTCGCAAAATCCATAAAACCAGCACAGAGGATTATTTCGTTCTCTCTTTGCCCAACTACTGAGCTCAATTAACTAACAATTCGAAAGAAGAAGCAGCCTGAATGTCATTCTAATTAATTCTATAGCAATGTTCAGAAAAGTACTCCAACTGGGTGTTAAGATGAGAGAACGCTGGCCTAATTCGCTTCAAATTATTCCATTTCCAGTTACGTCGTCTTCTGTCGTGTATGTTTAATTGTCCTCTGCAGTTTGTCCATCTACAGCTTCAGCAAGCACACTCAAAAACCTTTGTACGAAGCCTTAGTATGTCTATTTAGGCGCGCGTCGACTAAAGTCGGCTCCACTCATCCCCACCAACATCTTTCCGATCTTAATGAGCTGTGACATCACTCGCTGGCTGTTCCAACGGCCCGTGACATCACTGCGGCCGCGCTAGCTTGATTAAAATGCTGGCAGCCTTCAGGAAGTCGAAATAAGATCCCAATCCAATCACGGCTCGCCTTAATGGCATTAGGAGCCGCCATTGGCTTGCTGCTCGCGCCGTAACCTGATTAGCGCCAAAGTAGTTTGATGTTAATGAGATTTGCTCTTATTGGTGTCTGATCACATCACATCACTTATGCACGCGCGCTCACATAAATACACACGCACGTACACTTAAGTATAGCGGGGAATATGCATATGTCAAATTAGATTCAAGTTTTCCATTGTAATGAAATACCTCCAACCTGATCGTCAAAAAGGGAAATGAAGAGGAGAAAAAGGAACAGGTTTAAAATTCAAACCCCAAAGTATTAGATCGTGGGGATTTGGGGGCGGAAGAGTTGTTGCTTTGTAATATTTCTGTGGTCAATCATGTGGAAACGAAGAGACAAAACAAGCAACCCAACAGAGAGCTCATTTATTCCCACCACACACATCCATGTAGGTCAGATTTTTTACTTTACAAAAATTCTATCAAATAATCAAGTATCAGTATTCGGATAAAAAAACAACAAAAAAACCCAATTATGAATACACAAGAAAAAAAACACTTGACCAATTGTTTTTTTTATTTTTAGGTAATCAACATATTTCCCCCTTAATTTAAACTGCATAGCAGCAAACTGTTATTTTCTTCTCGAGAAGCATTAGCAAGTGAGATTTTGGGCTATGATACATCAGATCCACCCTAGCGATTTTGCCAGCTAAAATGACACCTTTGAGTAAGCCTGGTTTGGTAAACTGCCTTTGAAAAGAAGTTTGACGGGTCATGCCGGCCCATTTGGGCCATTAGCGGCTAACTGCTAGCTACTAGCCGCTAATGCTGGCAACGGGTGCTGTATAATACAATTTCAGGTCCAATTGTTTCAAATTTTTTCAGCAAATTTAATGAAAATGCGCAAACCGGACATGCGACTTGTGCCCGTTTCCATCTATTCTTCTTTTGCGAATATTGAGAGGGGACTCTGCCGCTGTAGGTGGCGGTATACACCACAGAGATGTGAGCCACCAGTAATTTAAAAGAAGAAGAAGAAGAAGAAGAAGAAGAAGAAGAAGAAGAAGAAGAAGAAGAAGAAGAAGACGACGACCAGGAAGCGACTACGCCATGCGATGAGGTCATATCAGTTTGTAATTCTTGTTAAACTACAGCGTTTCTTTGCTTTTTTCCATCTCAAATTGCGTTAATATTCGCTCCTTTAATTAATTCTAAAAAGACTTCTGTTTCGTCATCCCCCCGACATTGCTCCGGGACTACAAAACTGGGTATGACGTAATATCCAGTCAAAACGTGCGACGTGTATAAAGTCTTGCCAGAGATTATACGCAAAACCGTTTTTTCGATACACTTCAAAATCCACCCCCTCTAAGCGTAAAAACTTTTTTTTTTTTTTTTTTGCGGATTTCCCTTTTACGAAATTTCTAGCGTTTCCATCCCATTTTATTTTCGCATTTCTTAAATAAAAATGGGTTGATGGAAGCCAAACTACTGTCAGTGAGCATAATGAATTATTATTATTTTTTAGCGTTATTTTAGTGATTGAAAACAATTTCAGGATGACAATATAAAATGGGCTCTGTTGCATACCAATTTAAGCGAGTACCCGAGACAGAAAAACGTCGTTAAGCAATTTTTTTGAAATTGAGGTACTCAAACTGCTCGAGGACCCATTACACCTCCACTCGACAGCACAAAGTTGAGATACAAGCATTGTATGGTGGCAGTTAGGGGTGTAACACAAAAAAAGATTTGAATCGTAAAATCTGGATCAAATCGAACGGAATCGTTCCGCTTTAAAATATGTCAAGATACATACCGAATCGTCTTTTATTGGAGAGATACATCTACTAACCTACTGACAAGTTCATTCTTTTTTGTGTAAAATGACAACTCATTACTATATTGAACCAAATCCTAATCCCACCGAATCGAATAATTTCCCAGTGTACCTATTACGCCAAACAAAAAAGAACGTTAAACGTAGTTCGAAGCAACCATTACAACCGTCCACATCTTTCCATCTGCCACATCCGAAAAATAACTTTAAAACCCAATTTCAACGGCATGTAATTGTCGTTCCTCTTCACAAACTTGGTTTGTTGTTATAATTACATGCAAACCGTTTTAATTGTTTTTTTCCCCCAATTAAATTGTGTTTTAGTTGTTGAATTAACAAGCCATCATTGTTTTAGAGCCTGAAAATGCAATCACTGGAATGGTGTTGCGAATGATTGTGTGTGCTATGACTGAGACTGCCTGTCTTACCTTAGCGTTGGTGAAATTAATAATCAAAGTAAGTGGCACAATTTGCGTATACTGTATCAAGAAATAAATGTATTAAATAAGTGTGGTTGTTTTCATATCAGAATCATTTGTAAGGGCATTACAGTTGTAAAAACCCATTTAAAACAAACAAACGATGACTAATAAATAGTGTGCATCCCTCCACCAAAGACAATTTGATACGTTTTTTGATATGTAGGAGGCAGAACGATTCAAGGACGGTTCAATTTGAAAGTGGAATGATTGGATTCGGTTCGACTTGATATGGTACGGCTCAATTTGAGAGAGAATGATGCAATGACATTTTTGCTGTCATTTTACAATACAAACTTGTCAGTCCTGTAAATGCGCCATTTCCTTCTGTCCAATAAAAGATGATTCAATACGTATCTCGATATACAGTCCAGTATTTTAAAGTAGAACGAGTCGATTCAGTTTGATTTGATACACTCACATCTTTTAAATCTAAAAACGATTTTTTGGTTTAAAACGGTTTTTGTTACTACCGTTTCCATGATAAACATGTATATACGTTCCACAATAAAAATCTGTGATGTAACTAGGTTGCAAGTAGTAAGTTTAATATTTGTATTATTTATAGAGCTGTCAAACGATTTTTTTAAACAGATTAATCACATCTTGGGATTTTGATTAATCACAATTAATTGAAAAAAAATTGCGAGAACGTCTTCCACATTTTTTGATCAACTGCACACTCATCCTCCTCCTTTTTCTAATCAGTTCATTATTTGCATAATTAAAAACAAAAAAAAACAATAGTTTCACATGAACAAATATTCTGAATGTCATACGCAAACATTTATTAAATGCTTTACTTTAATGCATAGCTCAAACACAACTTGTGCTCATCTTTAACGTAACCATCCGATATCAAGCTAAATGATCATCTGCGGTCAAAATTAATACTGTGATTAATACATGATTGTCGTGTGCTGAGAGGTTTGGATCCCAAAGGCGCAGACACAAATAAGATTTTATCTATTTATTCACATCGAGAGGCACAGAAACTCAGAGACGCTGTACACAGGAACAGGTGGACAATAATCCGGCAAAACACACACACTTCTCAGACCCTTAAATAGACAGTCAATCAATCTCATTGGTTGTGGCTAGACATGTGAGTACTAGTACTGACATGGAATCATCTGATTGGCTGTTGACTGGTTTCTAACCATATAGAGAGATTAACGAGTCTTGACATCATCTAGTTACAAGCCGATTGCATCAGTTCAAATAAAACAAATAGAACCAAACATTAGACATTTGCCTCAAACAAATCATCAGTTCACATAAAGTCAACTATCAGACATTTGCCGCAAACAAAACCCAGTCATGATAGTTTAACCCAGGCGTAACCCCAGACATGAGACAACAAGACCCAAACATTACTCCTGCATGACTCGAGTCATGACAATGATTAATGCGATATTTTTTTTGTGATAAATCAATGAGTTAACAGTCACTTTAACTCATTCACTTGCAGCCATTTTCACTGAAGCAACCCCCTTCGCTCCCGGCTGTTTTACTGGATTTTGCAAGGCTTACAGAATATTGTGTTCTATTGCTAACAAAACATGGAACCTACCAAAAGAAAGATTAGAGTCTTTTCTTTCATCAGGGAAAAAAGTATATTTTTTTTTATCTGTTTCTGTTTTGCAACAGTTAGCATTAGAATGTAGTTAAGTTTCATCAATATTCACGTTCCTGGTGAAAACTCTGTCAAAAAGAGCTTGTTGCAACATGGCCCTGGTTGATCTCGTATGCTCTGAGGCCACCTGCTGGCCATTTTTTGAAATCACTGCCATTGCTTTAAGCCACCTCTTCAGGTCAGAAGCTGCATCAAAGCCTTTTGTATGCTCTTGAATGAAAAAAAAAATGTTTTTGGGAATGAAGGACAAAGTATTAAAAAAACGTATTTATACGTTTTGGGTTTGAATGAGTTAACTTTGACACACTAATTATTTATGAATAATTGTAATTTGAAATATGTAATGATATCGGAATTGAGCACTTTAGCTGTGAGATGTTGCTTTGAGGTTTGTTGTCAGCCAAATGTCGATCGTGTATGAAGGCCCTCATAAACCGCGAGCTTGTGTGTGAGCATGTGCTTGTAAGGTGCAGGGTTCCTTTATCCTCTGAGCTGAAATTCCATCTCTTCTTTTCACTCTTTCTGATCCCCTTATAATTAATCAAGCATGCAATTACAGCAGACAAAAGAAAGCGAGAGAGGGAATAAAAACTTGTGCTGCTGTGGGAGAGGAAAGAGTGGCTTTCTCTTGAAAGGTGATAATAAGGAGACCTTAAAAGTACAAAAGAAAGTGTCAAAAACACCCTTTATGGTCTTCAGCCTGCGCTCCGCCCCTTCTTGCCGAACGAGGGAATAAGAGAGAACGACATGTCGAAACAACGGCGTACTTCCTGTGACATCTTTCCTCCTCCTTCCTTTCCTGCCCCCTGAACACCTGACTACCTTTTAAGTTGTTTCCCCCCCTTTAATAAATACACTTCCCCTCCTCGACCCCCTTCTCCTGCCCGTTTTTCACCCAGACGCCATTATCTACAACATTAATCCCTGCTTGTTATCAAAGCGGTAGGTTTTGCTCTCCACCAATTGAAATGTCACTTATTATGCTAATCATACACACGGTTGCTATCAAAAGCCACTATATTGTTCCAGACAAGTTTCATTATCCTCTGCTACGCCCTCATTACAAAAAAAAAAAAAAAAAAAAAAGCACACTTGTGTCGAGAGGAGATAACACAAGGCCCAGGAAGAATTGAGCCAAAATGTCGGAAAGTCTTTTGGGTAAAACAAAGATCAGAGCTCATGTTACTTACAACTCATGTCTGGTTGTAATAAGTATCATGACACATCCAAACCCGCAAGAATGTGACAGCGAACAAAGGATAATAAAAGCGTTTGGTGAGCTTTGTTTTCAGAATGTGTTGTTTGATTACAAGCAGAAGACCCGTTTTGTTTGACACAATGTCGGTCGTGTGTTCTTTTATTCCAATAAAAAGTCGTTTTGTTCTGAAAAGTAGGTGTAGACATAGTGGAATATTGGTGAGCTCATGTGCCTCAACGGTCAGGAGATCTGAGATCTACATCTCGCACACCAACAAAAATATGTTCGTTTTGACTTTTTTTTTTTAAATTCATCCAATTACTTTTATTTAATTTTTAGAGCTTTTAGAGTTTGTTAATTTTAATTTTTTACAAAAAACATTTGTTTTAGTTCAGTTTTTCTTAGTTTTAGTATTAGTTTAAAAAAAAAACTAAATAAGTAAATAAGTAAATAAATAAATAAATAAATATCTGGACTGTTTGTTAATTGCAAGATATGTACGACAGTACATTAATAAATAAATAAATTTTAAAATTATGGATGTCACTTCTTTCCAGACTGATACAGATCAACTCTTGAGTAGTCACCAAAACTTTCAATTCATAAAATTTCAACAACAAAAAAACAAAAAAAACAATGACAATTTCATTCAATTATAAATGTTTTGTAAGGCTATGAAATTCCTCACCACACACTTTATCCACTTTTCTCAGAGAGCAATTTACATTTTTTCCACATTTCTCTCATTTAAACTCTCCATGTTCAAACCTTCATAAATAATAATAATTAAAAAAAGTATACGTATGTAAAAAAAAAAAAAAAAAAAAAAAGAATTACACAAACTTGCTCTTAGAAAAAAAAAATCTAAGATCAAGTGAAACACGTTATAATGAGGGAAAACCTTTCCTTGAAATTGAATGAAATGAATGGCCATTTTCTGTTCTTCAAATTTCAAAATTCTAGTTTCTGATCATAAAATGGCCAAGAGAAGGCCACCGTCACGAGTACTGAAACCTTGAAGTAAGGCCTGGTATCAGCCAGCTATGATGCCTGGTATCGGTACTTGCTCATCTCGATTTAAAATAAACACCGAAACCTCATTTCTGAAATTACTTGACAGACATCTATTTACATGCAATAATTTGGCAACTGAGTCACTGTGCTTAATTAAAAAAAATAAAAAAGATGAATGATAAGAAAGAAAAACAGCAACGATGTGCCCCCACATTGCTTCGGAAGACTTTTTTTTTTTTCTGACAGTGAACTTGAAAAGCGACAAGTGCTGAGTTGTCAGAAGGCGAGCGCCGACCTGGGCGAAGAAATGTGCTCCTGACGGAGCGCGCTGTAAAACAGCAGGTGAATCACGTTGGGCTTTTTCAGGCGTTCAGCATCTCGCAGCATGCTTGACCAAGGACTTGACAGACCTGCTCTCTGCCAGAGAACAAAAGACAACGCTTGCTGTGTGCGTGTTTGCCTTACTCCAGTGGCATTCCGCTGCCATTTTAAACACTTACTGATAGAAGCTTAACACCGGTTATGTGAATAGCATATACGTATAACATTTATATGAACAAGGCTTCAAAGATTTGCGTTGTCAATGGACAAAATTAGGACAAAGGTAATTGATAAATAGAAAATGCTTTATCAATGTTTCTCCCAGAAACATTTCCAACCATGACAAAATATTTGTTTAATGTTCTTAAACAAAGTGCACAAAGTGATTATTTATCCATCGATCCATCCATCTTCCACCGCTTATCTGAGGTCGGGTCGCAGGGGCAGAAGCTTTAGGAGGGAAACCCAGACTTCCCTCTCCCCAGCCACTTCAACCAGCTCCTCCGGCGGGATCCCAAGGCGTTCCCAGGCCAGCCGAGAGACATAGTCTCTCCAGCGTGTCCTGGGTCGTCCCCGGGGCCTCCTGCCGGTGGGACATGCCCGGAACACCTCCCCAGGGAGGCGTCCAGGAGGCATCCGAACCAGATGCCCGAGCCACCGCAGCTGGCTCCTCTCAATGCGGAGGAGCAGCGGCTCGACTCTGAGTCCCTCCCGGATGACCGAGCTTCTCACCCAATCTCTAAGGGAGAGCCCGGACACCCTGCGGAGGAAACTCATTTCGGCCGCTTGTATCCAGGATCTTGTTCGTTCGGCCACAACCCACAGCTCGTGACCATAGGTGAGGGTTGGAACGTAGATCGACCGGTAAATCGAGAGCTTTGCCTTTTGGCTCAGCTCTTTCTTCACCACGACGGACCGATACAGAGTCCGCATCACTGCAGACGCTGCACCGATCCGCCTGTCGATCTCCCGCTCCATCCTACCCTCACTCGTGAACAAGACCCCAAGATACTTGAACTCCTCCACTTGGGGCAGGATCTCATCCACCCTTTTCCGTCCGAGGACCATGTTCTCGGATTTGGAGGTGTTGATCTTCATCCCAACTGCTTCACAGTCGGCTGCGAACCGCTCCAGTGAGAGTTGGAGATCACGGCTGGATGAAGCCAACAGCACCACGTCATCTGCAAAGAGCAGAGATGCAATGTTGAGGCCACCAAACCGGACTCCCTCAACGCCTCGACTGCGCCTAGAAATTCTGTCCATAAAAATTATGAACAGAATCGGTGATAAAGGGCAACCTTGGCAGGGTCCAACCCTCACTGGAAACGAATCCGATTTACTGCGGCTATGCGGACCAGACTCTTGACGCTGGTCGTACAGGGACCGAACAGCCCGTATCAGGGGCTCGGTACCTCGTGCTCCCGAACCACAGGACTCCCCGAGGGACACGGTCAAACGCCTTCTTTAAATCCACAAAACACATGTGGACTGGTTGAGCGAACTCCCACACACCCTCGAGGATCCTGCGGAGGGTGTAGAGCTGGTATACAGTTCCACGGCCAGGACGAAAACCACACTGCTCCTCCTGAATCCGAGATTCAACCTCCCGAGGGACCCTCCTCTCCAGCACCCCTGAATAGACCTTACCAGGGAGGCTGAGGAGTGTGATCCCTCTATAGTTGCAACATACCCTACGATCCCCCTTCTTAAAAAGGGGGACCACCACCCCGGTCTGCCAATCCAGAGGCACTGTCCCCGATGTCCATGCGATGTTGTAGAGGCGTGTCAACAAAGTGATTAATGAAAAGAAATGTTAACATATACTTATCATATACTTTTCAGAAACTTTAACTTCAACCTTTTTCAACCTAACTGAACAAGATGTTAAAGATGATCAAGCAACAACAAATATAAACCATAAAACATCATATATAAAATATTTTTCAAGTACAATACTGTGTGTCTTCATGCAATCTATTGCAAAGATGAGATACTAAGTCACATGATGGCACACGATTGAAGCACACTACTGTGACTTGCCCGTTATTTATTTGACCAAACTGCAGCAGTGCATAAAAGAGCCAAACTGAAATTAAACTACTAGATCGATATTTTAGTGCCAGTATAGATCCGATACCGATACTGACTTGTTACCATAATATCGATATTGGATCAGTCCGCCCACCCCAACTTGCGAGCACAAACTTGAGATATAAATACTGTATGGTGTCATGTGACTCACTTAACAAGCAATAATTTTGGCAGATGCTTCAAGCTGATTATTGCCACTCTCAGCTGAAGGTTACTGTCAATTACAAGTCATGTATTTAAAACAACCATACATCCTCGGGTAGCTTAAGGGTTACATATAATGGGAAACACCATACATCCATGGGCTAACAGTTAGCATCTACTGCATGTGGCAGTGTTGCTAGCCTTTAAGCAACGGATATTTGAGCACAAATGTGCAACAACACATATTGACAGACAAGAAAGTATGAACAAGCATATATTCATTATCCTCTGCAAAGAGCAGCTAATTTTACTGCCGTACTGAGAAGCTGAGAGAGGAGGTGAGTCCAGAATGACCAGCACAATGTGCATTAATTATGTCATTGTGTTTTGTTTTGTTTTGTTTTTTCCCATTAATAAAAACATTACAATTTTGGGAGTTTTTTTCCCGCCCATTCATTTCAAAGGTGAAACTTTGCAATTTTTTTTTTTAGTGTTTTGCAGCAAAATTGTTTTCATGAAACCAAATACTGCAAAAGCACAATTTTATTGGTTAGCTTTGTAAAGTAGAATTTATGCCACTGCTGTTATTATGGAGAACATTTTAAAAGATACTTGATTACACAACTGCATAATCTAGTGCGTGTGGGTGCGTGTGTGTGTATGGGTGTCCACAGCAGATGGGCAATAAAAGAATCAGTGAATTAATCTTCAGCACATCACATCATACTAATTACTGATTAATAACCACTGGACTGCTTCTGCTATCATTTTTTTTTTACACACATATAAATATACTTGTTTGTATAGCTACCTTTTATGAGAACATTCATTAAAAATAATGAATTATTTTGCCCCTAAATTATCTCAACATCAAGGCTCATTTTCCATTCTTGACCTTTAATCGTTGTGCTTGTCACTTCAAACAGTCCCTGTCAGCATGTCAACATATTTTAATACTTTGGCCGACTGAATCTTTGATTTTGTATCGTTTGTTAGCAGGCGCCATGTTGGAGCGGTGGTACATTGAAGACTTTGTTGTCCATAGGTGTGAATTATAAGTGTGAAGTGCTTGTTTTTTATTTGTGCCATGACTGCTGGCGACCTTGAACAAAGTCAACTGGGATAGGCTTCGCTATAATGAACCCTCGCTGTGTCACGGTTCATCTTTCTCAACCCCCCGCAATGTTACGGATTTTTGCGCTATCTTTCAATTGATGGGTTAACGGGAAAGTCAGAATTTACAGTAGAGTTGTATGCCCCCGTTTGGATGTGTTTGTGTTCCGTGTTCAAGTAGCAATGCTAATTCATGTTATTGTATGCTAGCTTTAGGCTAGCTGACTTTCATTAGATGGAATTATATTGGATTAGTTAAAAATTTGGGGTTTTAAAAAAAATACAATGTCTTCACCACCTTAAAGCCCTTTTCACACTGCACTGGCTCAGTGTGAAAATGTCGCGCGACAATGCGAAATTACCAGTATCCAGCATCTATAAATATGAAAATGCTGACTTAGCAGCCAACCAGGAAGTAAAAACCGAGACTAGGAGGAGGAGGTCACGAGCAGCAAAGAAAAACGAATGGCTCGGCGATTAATTTGGATAGTTTAATCATGCAGTTACTTGTACAAAAGTCCGCCAAAAATAACACTAAATCACCAGCCGCCGTGTGCAGTGTGAAAAGGGCTTTACACCCGTTGCTAACAGCGCTGAAATCAGAGTGAGAGAAGATGCAATTTAAAAGTGGCAAATCAGGCTTTCTTGCAAAAAAGTGGTGAAATTGCAGTGTAAATATGCAGAAAGGGAACTAAACCAAATTGAAAAAACAAACAAAGAAAAAGCATTGTATCTGCCAGCACTAGTAAAACAAAGTAAACAAAATATTGCATTGTATAATAAGAAATAAATGGAATAATTCATCAAGGTAAGAGCAGCACCATTTTTGATGAACATTTACTGTACGTATAGTTTTATTGCAGTAAATAAAGTGGAATTAGCTGCCTTGTGAACCTCTCATTGAACCATGAGCCACACGCTGCTTCACCAAGTCTCACATGTAGCAACCTGTTCGAGTAAATTTCCAGCATAAATCAAAAACATACTTTTACATTTGGTGCGCAAAATAATACACTTTATTTTGCCTTGGTGGAGGTATTCGCCAATGCAATTGATCTTCTAATGTCAAAAAGAGATTTTCGAGAAAGAGGACTACAAATTGAGAGTGACGCAAGAATGCCTGGGGATTGTGCCTATTGTCTTTGTCCACCACAGAGCGCTCATTGTTCCTAATCCACTTAGGAACAGTGGGGTAGCACTCGCGCACTGTTATGTTGCTATTTGTATGACAATCATATTTACGTGAACCTATTACAAGTCTCCGTGCAGCAAAACGTTAAAAAGCTTCGCCGTGAAATGTAATGATTTTTATGATAAAAGTTTGATCTCCAACAGCAAACGTCATGTGTTTCCACTTAAGGCATTTAGCTGACATATAAGAAAAAGAATGCACACACAAAACTAATTTCCATTGTGGTTTTGAATAATTGTCGCATTGTGTGTTGTTTGAATAGCTATAATTAATCTTCTTTAGACGCATATTCAACACAGTCTTCACCATTATTCATTTCATCACTGTCTGCTGTGCTGTTTGGCTCACACGTGACCGACCACATTTTTGGCAAATCAAAGGAAAAACAATAAAAGAGAAAGAAGACATTAATTGTTCGGCTTCACTTCAGAAGAAAATACACAGGTTTAATTAACATGTTTTTCGTCAGGGTTTGATCCAACAACAGGAAAACATTAAAAACTAGAGCTGCGAGCAGCTATAAAGGGCCCTCGAGCCCGGGCCACGTTGGGGTACTTGCACGTTGGGGTACTTGCACGTTGGGGTACTCGCACATTGGGGTACTGGCACATTAGGAGCAAAATTTATTTTAACATGGCATGATAAACCTTTAAATGTGGATTATTTTTTTGCCAGGTGTGATGTGTGTGTCAAGCTCAATGGGTTTTGGTGATTGTTAAGATCTGCAATAATCAGCGTCCTTTTTTATTTTTAGGGAATGAGTTGACCTGATTGGTATTTTTTGCAAAAGTATATATACCCATCATCGCTCGTACTCATTGCACGATGTTGCTTTTATTGTGAAGAGAGGCTATCAAAAATAAATAAAACAAAATAAAAAAGTACATATGTTTGGATCGGTCTGATACCAGTGAACATCTTGAGTAGTGGAAAGTAAAAGAATATTCATAAATGACTTAGTTATAACACTTACAATGAGTTCACAAATTTTGTACAAAATACCGTGTGTGTGTTTTTTTTTTTTTTATGCCTCAAGGACTAGGTGGCGCTGTATTTATAACTGAATTTTGTCATAGAGATACCTTCACGCCTTGACTATAAATATACATTATTATATACATTATTAAGCATATCCTTCATTCCCGATACTGCTTTTAACGTCCATAGAGGCTATCAAAAATAAATAAAACTAAATAAAAAATACGTATGTTTGGATAGGTCTGATGCCAGTGAACATTTTGAGTGGTGGAAAGTAAAAGAATATTCATAAATGACTTAGTTATCACACTGAGAATGAGTTTACAATTTTTGTAAAAATACCGTAAGTGGGGTATTTTTTTCTTCTGCCTCAAGGGCTAGGTGGCGCTGCATATATAACTGAATGTTGTCATAGAGATAGCTTCAGGCCTTGACTATAAACATACATGTCAAGTTTGGGATTTTTTGGAGCATGTACCGGGGAGTTATCAAGCATATCCTTTTTCATTGCGAAACGTGTTTACAATTTTTGTAAAAATACCGTAAGTGGGGTATTTTTTTTTCATGCCACAAGGGCTAGGTGGCGCTGCATATATAACTGAATGTTGTCATAGAGATAGCTTCAGGCCTTGACTATAAACATACATGTCAAGTTTGGGATTTTTTGGAGCATGTACCGGGGAGTTATTAAGCATATCCTTTTTCAGTGCGAAACACAAATTTTGATGCCCCGCCCTCATCATATAGTATTTCGAAAAGTCAAGATTTTTCCCCCTGTCGTTGGCTCAGGTCTTGACATGGTCCAGGTCAAGTCTTAACTCAGTCGGATGAAACGTGTAGGAGAAGTGGGCAAAAGTATGCCCTCTGTAAATGTGCAAAAATCGTCAAAAATGGGGCATTCAAAAATTCGTAGCTCACTTCCTGTTCATTTTAGCACAGGGGTCCAAGAGACTTTTTTGTAGGTCTTGGGCTCCCTCATACACCTAAAAATTTCCAAAGATCTTGCTTAAACCTACAACCGGGGCTGCTTCGTTAAAAATTTCTAGGGGGCGCTATTGAGTCATTTTTGTAAAAATAGCACAATACATGATAAAATATTGCTCATTTTACCAGGCCAGACGTGTGTGCCAAGGTTCATGCGTTTCTGTGCATGTTTAGACCCTCAAAATTGGCGTTGTTTTCTTGGCGAACAGCGCTTAGCCACGCCCACAGCGATTTGCGAAAACTCACAAACTTCGTGTTGTGACATCATTAGGCCCGAAACCCTCATCTGAGCAAATATGAGGTTGTTCCAGTTAACGTGGTTGGAAAAAAACGTTGGAAGAAAAATCGTAAGAAAAAAAATCGCCAGTAGGTGGCGCTATCAGTAAGATGAAATATAAGTTCGTAGATGTCTTTAGGGCTGGACTCTCATCAAATGTGTGAAATTTTGAGAAGATAGGATCATCTGGGTCAAGTTAAAGCAGCTTTTATTGTCACGAAAAATGACCAGACTTTGCGGCACCGTAGCGGCCACGCCCTTTGGCGAAAAGTTACAATATTCGGTGTGGGGCATGATCAACATCTTAAGGCTTGTCTGACCAGTTTTCAAACTGGATCCCTTCAAAGAGCTTGGCACAGTAGCTAAAAACGTAAAGTTAGACATTTATTGTCACCACTAGGTGGCGCTATATATATATATAATAGAATTTTATCATATAGATGTTTTCAGGCCGTGACTATTAAGTTGCATGAGAAGTTTGAGATTTTTTGGAGCTTGTACATGGGAGTTATTCAGCATTTTGTCTTTCTGGACAAATGAAATTATAAAGGCAATATTTGATGCCCCGCCCCCGTCATATAGTATTTCGAAAAGGCAAGATTTTTTGCCCAGTTGTTCTATCAGGTCTTGAGATGAGACTGCAAAGTTTGGTGAGTTTTCGTAAATGTTTAGGCCCTCAAAAATGCGATCGTTTACGGAGAAGAAGAAGAAGAAGAAGAAGAAGAAGAAGAAGAAGAAGAAGAAGAAGAAGAAGAAGAAGAAGAAGAAGAAGAAGAAGAAGAAGAAGAATAACTAGAGCTGCGAGCAGCTATAAAGGGCCCTCGCAACCCGGGCCACCTTGGGGTACTTCCACGTCGGGGTACTTGCACGTTGGGGTACTGTCAAATAGGACAAGGACCATCTAAAATGTTTTTGACAAGCCTTGTGTGTTTTAGGTTCTCAGAACTGAACTCTGAACTTCTTAATCCAACTAACAATCGTTGATTTTGATGGAAAGTTGCGACAATGGAAACGCTTTCGAAACTGAATCTGTACACTCTGGTATGATTTTGTCGCAAAATAGGTCTCCAGGGAGAATATCTTCTGCTGATTTGTCCAAGACATTTTCAGGGCAACTATAGCTGCAAATGATCATCCATAGGTTCACCTTTCACGTCCTGCAACAGAAAAGACATTCGTTAAAAAATGGATTTTTTATCGAATAAAATATGGGTACGCATCTTTTTGGGTCACCCTGTATCTTAAGATGAAACACGCCAAAGAATGAAGACGATCTGATAAGTTCTGTTGAAAATATGACCCCTATAAAAGGCCCCAAAAAATGGCAGACTTCCTGTTTGATTCAGCATATGGCTTTAGAAACCTTTTTGTAAGTCTTAGGCTGATAGGTATCCCAATTTTTACAAATCTAGCTGAATCATAAAATACAAAACATTTGCAAAAGCTTAATAAAAATGTCTAGAGGGTGCTATTGAACCATTTATTGCAAATTGAATAAGAAATCTCTAAAATATGCATGCTTATGACAAGCCTGATGTGTGTGTAAATTTTCATGAGTTTTGGCACATGTTTAGACCCAAAAAAAAAGCAGCATTTTACTTGGCAAACAATGCATCGCCATGACAACGGCGTGCGACAAAATAAATAACTTTGGATAACTTTGCATCTTAAACATCTCAAGATGAAGCACACCAAGTTTGAAGACAGTCGGATAAATTTTGTAGGAGGAGTTCGTTAAAATATGACCCCTAAAAAAGGCCACAAAAAATGGCTACAAATCCCAATGTAAATCAAAATGGCGGACTTCCTGTTTGGTTTAGCAGATGGTTCCAAGAGACTTTTTTTGTACATCGTGGGCTCTTATGTATGCCTCTAAATTATCATAGCGCTAGGTGAAACGTACAACCGGGAATGCTTCGTTAAAGAGGAGTTTTTTAGCTCAAAATGTGATGCCGGCCCCTACGGGACTTCCTGTTGGGTTTAGCACATGGCACCAAGAGACTTTTTTAGTTTTTGGCACGTACGTCTAGAAAACACTCAGTTGAAGACTAAATTGTCTGTAGGTTTGAACGTGAATGGTTATTAGTCCACTGGCATAAGTACAGTTACTTGTGGCCCTATTGAGGACAAGCAATATATAAAATGGTGGACATAAACAATGTGAAATGCTTTCAACATGAGTTATAACAACAATAATCAAACAACACTTCTTAATGTGACATATCCGGATTTAGTTGGCGATATAGGCCGCCTCAAACATCTGGAGGGAGCTTATAGTTGACCTCCTGCTATAATAACCTGTAAACAGCCTCATGTTTTTAATCTCACAAATAACACATTTAACCACAGTGGCGCACAGTCATTTGTCATGTTGTTTGTCTTGAAGCAACGTGCGCCAAACTGTGCGTGTCTTCAGGAGGGACAGTGTCCAACTGTCCATTGTATAGAAGTGGAAACTATACGCTCATTAGTCAACATAATGGACAGAAACGAGTGGGAAGAGAGTGAGAAAGTGAGGCGGGAAGGGAGGCCGAGTTGGATGTGGGTGAGTGCGTCCCCCCACCCCCCCACCCCCTACACACACACACACACACACACACACACTTGATCATGCAATATTACCTCTTTAATAGATAAAGTCCAAAAGTGCTGAGGTGTACTTTTCCTGCCTCTCAACCGGACCATCTATCTCACTAACCGCCGCCGCCCGTGGAAGGTGCTATTTCTACAGGAAATTACCATAGAGCCTTTACTTTGCTATGGAATGAGCACATTAGCCTTATCGGCGTGCGCTGCCATTTCCACTCGATAGCCTTTTTAATCGTAGAAAAAACAACAACATCTAGTTGAATCAGTGTGATGATTACATCTAGTGTCTCCTTTGGGGATGTTTCTAAGAGTTCACTGGGGTATTTGCAGCTTTGCTCCTGAACTGTACTGCCACAGTATAGGTTATAAATAGGGCTGGTCCAATAAATTGAATTAAAATCGATATTGCAGCTCAGTATAAAGAGCAATTTTCAAATAACAAAAGGCAGGATTAACAGAATGATTTATTGTGTTTGTTGAAAAATACATGGGAAGAGTACCTTCAAAAAATACTCACAAATTAACTCATTCAAACCTGAAAACGTATAAATGTTTTTTAATACTTTGTTCTTTACTCTCAAAAATGTATTTATACATTTTTTTTTATGCTGGAGCATACAGAAGGCTTTGATACAGCTTCTGACATGAAGAGGTCACTTAAAGCAATGGTAGTTATTGCAAAAAATGGCCAATAGGTGTCAGCAGGGTATAAGAGATCAGCCAGGGCCATGTTGCAACAAGCTCTTTTTGCTAATGTTTTCAACAGGTTTGTGAATAATGATGAAACTTAGCTAAGGCTAATTGCTGCAAAATGGAAACAGATGCAAATATACTTTTTTTTTTTTTTTCCTAACGAAAGAAAAGACTAATGTTTCTTTTGGTAGGTTACATGTTTTATGGCATACGAACATAATATTCTATGGACCTCGCAAAATCAGTCAAAATCCAGTAAAACAACCGAAGGGTGTTGCTTCAGTGAAAATGGCTGGGAGTAATGAGTTAATAAAAATCACAATTAGAGTACTAACTTATTCAACCACTCTTATAAACATTACATATACAACTCATTTTATTAGGTAAGATAAACGTAGTAGTATTTATTTTTTTTGGTAAAGTCATACTGACTCTTTTAACAAATATGATGACAAAAATGGGAGAAAATTGCAGTTGTAGCCCTCCTGTTGCGTTTGTTTCTTAACTCATTCAATCCCAAAAACGTGTAAAAACGTTTTTCAACACTGTCCTTCCCTCCCAAAAACATGTTTACACGTTTTATATGTTCTTAAATGCAAGAGCATACAGAAGGCTTTGATGCAGCTTCTGACATGAAGCGCAATGGTAGTTATTGTGGAAAACAGGTGGCAGCAGAGAATAAGAGATGTTTTTACCTGGAATGTGAATATGGACGAACCCTAGCTATATTCTAATGCTAATTGCTGCAAAACGGAAACAGATACAAATTTACTCTTTTCCTGATGAAAACAGAGACTCTAATCTTTCTTTTGGTGTGTTCCATGTTTTTATAGCAATAGAACAGAATATTCTGTGGGCCTTGCAAAATCAGTCAAAATCCAACAAAACAGTCGGAAGCAAAGAGGCTTGCTTCACGAAAATGGCTGGGAGTGAATGAGTTAACAATGTTTATGGGTCAATTTACTTCGAAATCAATTATTTCTGTATATCAACTATCACACTCCTGCTATATGATTTGCACATTTTCTTTTTAATAATACATTGAACCGTCCACAGTACCTCTTTTTAAAATCTAATATTTTGTGTACATGATAAAGCACACATATGTATTCAGTTTACATTTTCTACAACTTTAAACTTATTAAACTAATAATGTGATATACATTTGTGAAACGACATACAGACACAAATGTTAAGTGTGGAAACAGCTTTAATAGCCACTTAGTGACAGGAATACCTGAACACACACAAAAGATCATCCAGGCTGGTGCTCGTGGATCGGATTAGGCTAACTAACAGATGCAAGAAGCAATATCACTAATGACTGAGCCATAACATACACGCACAAATAATACACACATCATCCGGGGCTGTTGTGCGTATGTTTATGAGTACATATACTGTATGTGTGTCAGATGCGCATGATCTGGGTTTGATGCTATTAAGTTTAATCAGCATCTGTCTGTCCACAGCACAGCTGCTGCAGCAAAGGACGGGGTAGAGTAGAGTAGACTAGAAATGTCATGTCATGATGGACCGTCGTGTTTCAGCAGTCTCTTAAAAGTTACAGTGTGACGGTGTAGAAGTGTTCACGGCTTTAACCCTCTCAATATGAACAAAAATGTGATCAACTAAAATTGTCTAAGAAAAATAAGTGAACTTAATTTTGGCCTTCCCATGGCCTGCAGAGGATCTGGATCATCCAACTGGGGTTATTTCAGTTAAACTAAAACTACCAAAAAAACTAAAACTCAAAAAACAATTTCAAAATAAAAAACAAACAAAAATGCTTTTAAAATAAATAAAAACTAACTGAAATCACATTTTATGTTTACAAACCTAACTATAACTATACTTTTAGAAAAAAAATATCCTTTGTTTTCATCTTTGGTAATTGCCCATGAGCCTTACTGAAATTAGCGTAAAATAAATAAATAAATTAAAAAAAATAATCAAATAAAAAAAATAAAAATTAAAATTAAAATTAACTAAAATGAAAATTTCCAAAACTATAATAACCATGCTGGGGACAAGTCTGAATTTTTATTTATTTATTTATTTATTTATTTAAGAAAATATATTTCAAATAGATTAAATATAATTTGTCTGAAATGATTACACTTAAGGGTCTCAGTTTTAAAGTGGAAGTCAAGTTTAAACATTTCTTGACAATAATATGTTATATGTGACCTCACCAGTCTAAACATGACATTCTGATTCATATTACATTTGTGGAATATGAGTTATGAAGCAAAATCCAGCCGTTGCTCAGGGCTCAGGCAACAACCAATCGCAGCTCACCTGTTTTCTGAAGCTGTGCTGTGATTGGCTGTTACCTGAAAGCTGTGCAACACTGATGTCATCTTTAGTCGACAGCGAGTGGCAAAATGGCCGCCCAGTGAGGTGAATAAAAACAGCTGGATTTGGCTGCTTCACTCATATTCCACTAACACAATATTAGCCAGAATACCATATTTAGACTAGTGGGGATACATAGAGCACAATATTGTAAAAATAAATAAATAAATAAATAAATAAATAAATAAATAAATAAATAAATAAATAAAATTAAAAAATTGTGTTGACTTCCCCTTTAAACTCTAAGTTGGAAGTGGGTATTGAAAATAAATACAATTTTTGTGTTGAAGGTAGTTTGATCAATTTACAGGATATTTTGTTGACCAAAAAAATGTAAACGTACACAAATGGTTCTGCTGGTGGCATTTCTAAGACGAGACATACTCCACACCTGCTGATCCTCGGGTCGAAGCGGTTTGTTGTATGCCAAGCTTGTTTTGATTTTTCTAATTATCATAATGCTCTCATTGTGATGCCACGACATATTATCATTTTCTTGTTTATATTTGTTTAATCCTGCGGGTTAACTGGCCCCAAATTCTTCATTTGCCATGAGTGCTTGCCACAGCTCACATTTGAAGGGCAAAGCGGTCTGGTAGAGTTGTAATATGGAAATAATGAGAATTCATAAGAAATGTAAGATGGCGGGTGCAAGAACCAGCAAGTGTTTTGATCAGCCTGCTTTAGAAGGATATGGCAGGGATGAAGAATCAATTTGAGATTTTTTTTTTTTGGAGCTGATGGCAATGTCTGGCAGTGTCACAGCGAAGTGGGTTACAGCCAAAGGAGTTATGAATGATGAGGGGGAGGTGGGGAGACAGAGGGCTGGAAATTGCTGGAGCTGTGGACAGGTGCGCTTTGATAAAGCCAAGTCTTGCCAAGGATGGCTTTGCGGGTGAGTTAATTTGACGAATGAGTAAGCACAGGCGTGAGGGACGAGTAGGATGTTAATATTTAGAACTGACACAACACCAAAGTGGTTCTACTCATGTATCAGCCAACTTAAGTTGCTGGCAGCTCAACTTGAAACGCATTATCTGTTTTGATAGATGACTATCCAACAAAATGTAGAGGGGAATTGCTAGGATTTTAAGTACCTTCACAAGGTTTTCTTGTACTTACCAAAATTATATTTAGCACTTTTTTGTGCCACTACTATTTTCATGTGAAGACCGACATGGAAACAACTAAAAACAAATTAAATGACTAAAAATATCACTCAACAGTAAGCAGTTTGGCGTATTCCGACCGTATTATGACAATAACGAAAACATACCGTAAAGTGTCATGGCATCTGTTATTCTGCGATGAATAAAGTTTTTGTTAGCATACAGTCGTTGTCTGTGCATTAGTTTTACTTTGTGTCGCTGTCCTTGGTCCTCACGAGTATGAATATATTTAGGCTAGCTGTGATTAGCTTTACGTCATTAGCTTTTGGCTAACGTCGCATACGGCTTCTAGCTTACCCTGCACATGCATTGAGCACTACTATTTTGGAGCTAATAATTGAAGAATACCGCATGTTGTCAAACAAATGTATCACAATTATATTTCAAGTATTTTTGCTAGTTTTCAACTTGTTTGGGCCACACAACCCATGATATCTTAAATATCCGTTATGGATTTAGCGAGTTAGCTTTCAGTGACAATCTGTGAGGGCTGTTGTATTTAAAATTATATTTAGGACTTTTTTGTGCCACTACCTATTTTCACGTGAAGACAGACATGGACACAGCTAAAAACAAATGAAATAACTAAAAATATCACTCAACAGTAAGTAGTTTGGCTTATTCCGACCGTATTATGAAACCATGCCGTAAAGTGTCATGGCGTTTGTTATTCTGTGATGAATAAAGTTTTTGTTAACATACAGTTGTTGTCTGTGAATTACTGGACATATTAATCTGGTGATGAAGTTTTACTTTGTGTCGCTGTACTTGGTCCTCACTAGTATGAATATATTTATCATTTAGGCTAGCTGTGATTAGGGTTAGCCTTACGTCATTAGCTTTTGGCTAACGTCGGATACGGCTGCTAGCTTACAACATACTATGTTGGAGCTAACAGTTGAAGAGTACCGCATGTTGTCCAACAAATGTATTGCACTTATATTTCAAGTATTTTTGCTAGTTTTCAACTTTCTTGTGCCATGAAACTCCATGATTTTTTAAATATCCGTTACAGATTTAGCAAGCTAGCTTTCAGTGACAATCCGTCAGGGCTGTTGTACTCAAGTTCGGACATTTTTGTTGTCGTCCCGGACTCGGCCATTGGATTCGCAAAATATTTTTCTCGACTCGACTGAGTTAAAATATGTTTTTATTCCTAAAAATCAGAAATTCACACTGTTTCGGACATGTATTGCACCACGTCGAGCCTTGTTCAACACTTGCAGATGCACCACAGAGAGCTAAGCTGCTTCGCACCGGTATTCTTCATATAAAAGGCATTTAAGAGGCCAATTTCTCTTATTTTGTGTTCTTAAAAATAATATTTCTCTGTCTTAAGGTTTACTCTTGATCTCATCTGGACTTGGACCTTGTGAATTCTGACTTGACTTGAACTCGAACCTTTGTGACTTAAACTTGACTTGGACTCGATATAAAGGTGGAATCGACTGCAGCCCTGCAATCCATATCAACTGCCAGCTGTTACTGGTAAGGTTGCTGCAATGAATCATTGTATGGTCCCTTTAGTGTTGTTTATACAAGCACCACACACCACACTCAACAGCAAGGTTAGCGTTGACACCAGTGCTAATACAACATGAGAGGTGTCCCAGCTGGTCCGCCGTTATTAAAAGACCACTACAGTAGGTAATCTGGAGTCACCATTGGATCAATGTCTCTAAATCCTTATGAGATTTTAACCCGCAGCTCTCCTCTTTATGGTAATGTAACCTCACTGAGCGGGTCTGATGTGAAAATGTGGACCAAGTGTAGAAAAGACGACGTCGCATTAGCCTCCTCTTCACCTCACCATGAGACATATTGCGTTGACTTACACCATCTGAAGTCTCTCTCAACAGGTCGTACATTTTTTCCCCCTTTTGTGTCTTTTGCTTGTTTAATTTGGACATTTTTTTTTTTTTTTACAATGCCGTTTAATTTTAGAAATGTCGCTTAGGAAGTTGGACACTTTTTGGCCATATGATTAGGTACACCTGTGCATGAGCTGTTTACTAGGTCTGACTGTCACTAGGGATGTAACGATATCCAAACATCACGATATGATATTATCACGATATTGTGGGGGGTAGGCGATATTTAAATAAGATCACAATATTGTAAAAAAAAAAAAAAAAAAAAAAGAGCTCATACTAAAAAAAAAAGCACAATATTGTGCTTTTGTATATAACAGCAGTGCATATAAACCACCTACAATCTCTAATAACAATATTGAGGCACTTACTTGCTTACTTGCAAGCACACATTGACCGCTTCACAAGCAAATTAGTTTCCCCTTCATCTGACAATTAGCATAGATTTTAAACATAGAAGGCCAAAACATCCCTAATGAAAATTAGGGGTGGGAATCTCTGACATGAGGCCGATGCGATATGTATCTCGATACACAAGTTGCGATTCGATTGAAAAGCGATTATCTTTCAGAACAGAACGGTTCGATACGGTTTGATTAAGTTTGGGAATGATACAATTTTCGATTCGATACGATTAATTTCAATATTCAAAACTTATAGTGACATTTGTTGCTTGTAAACATTAATCTTAAAACACCACAAATTTTTACAGTATCTACAAATGTGTAAAAAAAGAACAACAACAATGTCTTCTATATTTTGATATATTGAATCAATTATTTAAATGGACCGGAACAAAGGGCTGGGCGATATGACTGAAAAATGTATCAGTTTAAATATTTATTAGTTGTTATTGACAGTTATAATTGTCTTTTGTTTTTTTATTCAAAATCAGGATCAGGAAAACAAAAGGCTGATAATTCAATTTGAAATATAAATATTTAACCTTTAAAAAGACACCAACACAATTAAACAGAATATGTCCACATTGTGAAGTATTTCAGAAACATAAATTTAAGACATGACATAAACCTACCGTCCAGCCAAAAGAAATATGAAGCCACCTTATGGAACAATAAATCTATCAAACACATTTTAACAACTTAATATATCCAAAAATATTTACAAAAGTGAATTTCCCTTTTTATTAACAATTTTTGTTTTTAACAATTTTTGTTTTTCTTTGCCATCACATTCATTTTTGGTTAATGTATGACATCTTTTTTGTTTTTTATCTGAGACACGATGATGACCACGGAATCACTACTGTTTGTTTTGTTTTTTGGGCTGTCGTTCATTTTGAGTTTGATGACGTAATTGCGGGCACGTCTCAGTTCCCTGCTGCTCATGCTAGTTGTGTACATTGACAGGGAGCCACAAACTGAGAAATGAGATACTTGCAGTGTGCGTTTAGCTTAGCTGGTGTGTTGGCTGTGGGACATACCTGTGTCGTTTGAATGTGTGTGTCGCGAGCACGGCGTTGACGGTAGGCTCCCCCCCAAGGTGCGTAACGTCTTTGCATTATGTTTACAACATCCGGGGAATGAAGCGTCTCTGAGCGCTACTTTGCTAGCTCTCTGTAAACACGGAAGTAGCTTGAATAGTGACGCTACTGAAACGTAAACAAAACAAGTAGAGCACGGCGCAGAACTCTTGCTATTGTTATGAAAACCATAAAGCCTCACTCGCAACCGATTCACAGCAACGCGATATCCGGTCCACAGCTTTACAAGCAATGTGTAAGGATTCCCGGCGGATTTTGTATCGGTTGACAAGTCTGCTACCGATACGGCCGTTTAGCTCCCCTTGACGACCGATGGTTCGGTCGAATCGTTTTTTTGTCCCACCCCTAATGAAAATTAAATTACACTAATAAACTAGGCACTAGAGGATGCTAGAACTGCACAAATGGAAATCAACCTGACTTTTTTAACAGATGTGTTGCTTTTAAATATTGTGAACATGACAATGACTATATTGTGGCAGTTTTAGTATCACGATATCACGATATTGCCCTTATTGTTACATCCTAACTGTCACTATAAATTTTTTTTAAAATCGATTATTACATCAATTAATCGAATAATGGGATGAGATTTAATTTCATATTTAATTGTACAGTGTTCCCTCGCTATAATGTGGTTCACGTTTCGCGGTCTTACAGAATTGGGATTTTTTATTTTTTTTTGTGTGCAATTTTGCATGCAATTGTTTTACAGAAATGCACCTATTTTATAAAAAATTGTGAAAGTTTGAACATTGAGAATGAGTGAAATGTGTCTAAAAAATGAAAATGCCTTGATGAGAAAAGTATAAACTATGTTGTGAAGGGTTTTAGAGCCTTAAAACATTTATAATCAATGTAAAACATAAACCTAACTACTTCGCGAGAGACTAAAATTGGAGGATTTGGACAATTTTAATTTAACCAATGGCGCCAAACGATTACTCGATTATTAAAGTAGTGTGATAATCGATTACTTGAATCGATTAATTTATCCACTGGCTGATTTTCTATTGCGCGGTCCTTATTAGATATCACAGATTTAAGTCCATTAATTAACAATTACATTTTTAACCAGATCCGCACAAAAAGTACAGTACTTGAGGAAAACTTGATGCAAAATGGATGGCTACAGATACTCTCTAGTGTGCAAGTGTACTTAATGTTGTGTCCAGTATGTATAAAAGCCCTTCAGGTTATCAGTTTCCTTATGACTGTTGGATCACGTACTACACTGTTGGAGTTTTGCATATATTATGTATAAACTAAAGGTATATGCAAGCATATAGTTGCATATGCACGCCCACACAGGCAGGCATCACAAATAAGGGGCCTATGGCACTCCCACATGTCTCAGTGGGCCACATGTTTGTGTGTGTGTGTGTGGAGGGGAGGGCGGGATTAACAAAGTTGGCAGTCAGCACAAAGCTTCTTATCCGCTGGAGTTAATTCACTTAGCACGCTACGTCTCCCTCTACTATCTTTGTCTCCCTCTTCACCTTTTCAACTGTTGCTTTTTCCTCGCCTTCCTCTCCCCGTTCTCCCTTTTGCTCCGTTTCTTTCGTTTGCAAGCTGCAGCTTTTTTTTTTTTTTTTTTTAATTTTCTACCTCCGTCAGCTGAATCGGTGTTGGAAAGCGTCCCACGCCTGTGGCTGTAAAAGCCCTGTGCCGATAAACGGGGACATTACTAATGAGGCTCCTTTCAGCTTTGAAAATTGACTAAAGGTGACTCAAAGTGACTGGGGATTTACTTTTTTGAATGTTTCAACTAATTTTTCACAATTGAACACCGCTTTGGGGCGAATTTTGGATGAGTGGCTAATAAACCAGCTCCCCCGGCCAATATGTGCTCCTATGCAAAAACAAAAAATATCCACTACTACTAATTACATCAATAAAATGTATAAATTAAACCATTCCACTGAACGTTTCTATTTTTTAGCTTCAGTGCATGCCACTTGGAGATGACAGTTAAGTAGTTTTAATGTGGTCAATTCGCCAAGCAGCACCCAGCATGTACATTATCATGTATAATTGATCGTCACAGATAATTACAGTACAATTTAGTGGGAACGACCGCAGCGTTGGTAACAAGATATGATACATCAATAAACACAAGAGGTCACAGAGCTAACAGCGCAGATGGGAACATTGATTCTTTTTTGAATACCGCTTCTGAAAGAATCAATTTTACTTTAAGTACTGTGATGATTAAAATCATGTAGACACAAAACAAACAAAAAAAAGTTTTTGTTTGGTGGATTACTGTATTTTTATATTGTAGCAATAACCCGTGGCAATAATATTAGGATGTTTATTTCCCTTTTAAATGCCACCCCATTTTTAAGAAGTGTTAAGGAGTGAAGAAACAACACAGTGACAGCGATGCCTTGAGATACAAGTGACCCGATTTAAAAGTTTTTCAAGATACAGTATTCAAAACAACCACATATCTTAGCCTTGAGTCCACCAGATTAGGCTAATGCTAACACATAGGCTGAGACAGCTGGGTACAATATTGCGTATTTTATTGCAATTTCCTTTTGTACTTCAAGCATGTGATCAACTTTCAAGCAAATGGTACAAATAACCCCCCCACACACAAACCAACGTCATTTCAAATAAACTGCTAGGTAAAAGAGCAAAAAGTTCCCATCCAATTCAAACCCATAAAATAAACTAAACCAAAATCTTCACACAAATATAACAGCGCTGTCATGTACTCTATTCTTTATCCTCTGCGAAGAATGTGCTTTTGTTGGTTACAAATAGGGATGTAACGATATCCAAACATCATGATACGGTATTACCACCATATGAAGTTCACGATACGATAATTATCACAATATTGTTTATCTATCTCGAGGCACTTACTTGCTAATGCAAGCACACATTGAGTTCCTACATGTATCGACTTTGTTCACAAGCATATTCCGTTCCCCTTCACCTGACCATTAACATGGATTTGAAGCATAGAAGGGGCAAAAGATGTTTGTGAAAATTAAACTGCACTAAAAAACACTAACCACCAGAGGGTGCTAGAACTGCACAAATGGAAATCAACTCAACTTTTAACAGATGTGCTGCTTTTAATATCATGACATGACGACAACGAGATATTGTGGCAGTTTTAATATATATCACGATATCGCCGTTATCGAGACATCCCTGGTTATAAATTGGGCATCTTTAAAAATAAAAAATAAAAAGGAATGAAAACATTATTGGCACAAAGTATTGTTTTATTTTAGCAACAGCAAAAAAATTTTTTTATTAAATAATAATAATTGTATTGTATGCATTTTTGTAGTTTATTCCTCACAAGGATCACGGGAGGTGCTGGAGCCTATCTCAGCTGGCTTTGGGCAGTAGGCAGTGTACACCCTGGACTGGTTGCCTGCTAATGGCAGGGCACACAGAGACGAACAAGCAGTCACACTCACAAGCACACCTAGAGACAATTCAAAGCGCCCAATTCACCTGCCCTGCATGTCTTTGGAATGTGGGAGGAGACCGGAGTACCCGGAGAAGACCAACGCAGGTACGGGGAGAAATGCAAACTCCACCCAGGAAGGCCGGAGCCTGGACTCGAACCCGAGTCCTCAGAACTGGGGGGCGGACGTGCCCCCCTAGTTTATGATCATATAATTCTATTTAATTTTTAATTTTGGAATGAATAGTACCACTCACAGTACCAGCGCCAAGTGTTGCTTTAACGGTCACTTGGTTCAGCTTTTATAGTTGTTTCCGTGTTCCATATTCATGTGCTCTCGCTGTGTGGGATGTGCGTAATTACGCGAGCAATGTCATAAACCCCTGGGACATAGTAGTCAAAGACTTGTGAGAAATGAAGCCGTTGATGATAAATAAGCAGATGAAGCCAGATATTACACCGTGTGAGCTGAATTTGCATCCGGACTGCCGCATTCAATAAATGTTTGACACTCCGATTTTTGTATTTTTTCTAATTACTTTTCAAAAAATTCACGGCAATGCTCACCTGACACTTCTTTAGAAAGCGAAAGAATTTGATTACCGCCACAAGGCTTTTCATTGTTTCCATTGCAAAGCCTGGTAGAAATTGATTTTCATTCTATTAAAGAAGTATCTGAGCACAAAAGAGAAGGTCTTTTCATTCAGATCTTTTCTGCAGGAGAGCAAAATTGGTAGACAAGTTTATCCGAGTTTGACAGAGGGAAAAAAAACAAGACCAAACTCAAATGAGTGTGACATTATTGTGTTGATGCTGGTCTTGTGTATATTTCTATACTTGTTTAGCACTGCTGGAAATGTTACTTGTGGTGTGAAGGTTGCATGGCTACCTCAGTATGTGATTTGAAAACAACTTGTTTGGTGTTTTGGGATAAGCTCCATGGTGACCACAAACGCAATAGAAAATAGATGAATGGATGTGAATGAAAGCATTTTGCTAGCTTCGACATTGAACATTCCATCATACTGCCGTCAAAACAAGAATATTATTCTAATATAAAAGAATAAAAGGAAACTTTAAAAAAAAAATGGTTTTGACATTTGTTTTTTCCAACCAGACTTTCTCCAATTAAGTCAAGGTCAATTAAGCCACTGACCACTGGGGTTTTACAATTTTAAAAATGTGCAGAATTTCACAAGTGACTTCATGTTAAAGATTAAATAGCTCTTAATACGAAAAGAAAAATGCACTGAGCTGTCATCAACGTCTTACAAATGCAATTATGCCATCTAGGGGCAGAAAAATGACCTCAACACAAATCAATATCACACTTGTTTTTTACAGTGCAGTACATCTTTTTAATTTTAACTCAATTTTATGATTTATTATGAAATTACTGTATCAGTGACTAAAACATGCATCCATATTTCTATTTAACATTTTTTCCCCACTTTTATGTTACTATTGAAGCCGTAAATTAAATATGAAAAATAAAATTGACGGACACCCCTAACATATACATATATATATATATACATACATACATATATATATATATATATATATATATATATATATATATATATATATATATATATATATATATATATATATATATATATATATATATATATATATATATATATATATATATATATATATACATATATACGCACATAAGCACACACGCAACCCCCTCCACACACACACAGTATTAATAATACATAAAAAAGATAGTTGTCCAATTTTTATTCATTTTGAAATAATTTGCACCAAAGTGTCAAGTAGTTTGACCTCATCCATATAAAGTAAAAACATGTTTTAAATAAATTGTTCCCCTGACAGTGTTTAATTTCATTCTTTGCTCTTCCCTATGCCTCTCATCATATTTCTTCAACCAGTGTGGAAAATACATGAAATCATTGATTCTTTTCTTTCTCTTTCTAGTTGTTTCTTGGTTCATTTCACTCCCACAGTGGGTTACATACACAGAGAAAAAAAAAAGATGTTGAAGCAGAGCCAAGTCATGACACTTACTCACCAAATACACACGCATACACAACGTGCCTCTTTCAACTACTCACAATATAATTTTCCTGATGAACCTGGGCAGAATAAACGCTGACAGAAATTGGATTAAAATAAATGAATATGGCTTAATGGCAAATTGTGTATTACCTTAATTAGTTTAACAACAAAAACAAAATTCAGCCATACAACAGCTTTCAAAGGGAAAAGATAAATTACAATATTGGTAAGGGCAATTATCATTTTTTTTAATTAGCGTCTACAGCAATTAAAATTGTAGTCCAATTATAAAACACAGCATTTGAGAACTGAACCAGCCTCATGCATGTGTTTGCATGCAGCATAATGGTGTGAATTATCATATGGACAGGAAATAACAGTTCTTCACAAGGAAACGACCACAAATACACGCACTTATACATCTTCCTCTCAAAATTAGATTGGAACACTCTGACAGCGTGCTTAATGAAAAATTCGTGGCGGCGACAGATGAATCCATAAGCACATCAAAACGTGTGCTGTGCTTTTACTTTGTGTTATTGTTGAATTCTCTGTTTATATTTTTATTTGATAAGTAAATTACTTCAGTATGTTTTGAGGTTATGAATGAGTGAGTTTGCACATTGGCGTAAGTCATGTTCAAATGTCGCAAGAATGCATGCTAACTTACCGTCATACTTCCCGTTCTTTATTTGATTTATATTCATGGCCTCAAGTTTTTCCTATTCAAATATTGAATATATGCTATTCAGCATAGCTGAGTAAACATTCGTCTCATAAGGTAAGTTAGGTTAGCGTTCGGGCTGTTGACCAATTTGTGTTGTGCAACCTACACAAAGCCCCAACAAGAAACATGACGTGATTAAAACTACCAACATAGACTAATGAAACCAGGGAACTCAGTATAAGCAAACTGACGAGACAAGAGGCTCACCTGGGCAAGTGGCTGGAGGAAGTTGATTGACGACAACGGGTGGAGACGAAACCCTAACGATCAGAGAAGTCATGAACAATGGATTCAATATTGTTGCGCAAATCAAATGGCTCTACAGTATAAGAATCTGGATTCGTCTGATGCTAGTCCAAATAGGTCAAATTATAATTCATTGATTTACTACTATGTTATCTTATTTAATCTGTTAAGTAGGTTAAAGTGGAAGTCAACCTTGAACATTTCTTGACAATAATATGCTCTATGTCACCTCATGAGTCTAAACATGACATTCTGATTTGTGGAATTTGAGTTATGAAACAAAATCCAGCCGTTTTTATCCATCTCAGGGGGCGGCCATTTTGCCACTTACTGTCGACTGAAGATGACATCACGTTGCTCAGCTCAGGCAATGACCAATCAGAGCTCACCTGTTTTCTGAAGCTGCGCTGTGATTGGTGGTTACCTGAGACATGAGCAACACTGATGTCATCTTTAGTTGACAGCAAGTGGCAAAATGGCCACCCCCTGAGATGTATTCAAAACAGTTGGATTTTTGCTGCTTAACTCATATTCCACTAACACAGTGCTTCTCAATTATTTTCTGTTATGCCCCCCCCAGTAAGAAGAAAACATCCCCCCCCCCCCCACGCAACTACAAATAGTATCATTTGCCTATAAAATTGTTATAAGCACACCTCTGCATAACACGGTATCCGTATTAACGTAAAAGAGAATAACAAAATTAAAAAATATGGACCAACTTACAACAAAGAATAGCTTTATTAACTGTAACAGAAAAGATTTAAAGTGCATCTGAAATTGAAAAAATAAAATTAAATCCTTAATTAAACTCTAAACATTTTTTGACTGACCATGTCAAACCATATGATACGGAAAAATAAAATTACATAAAATCAATAAATAATAATGCATTCAAACTGATCACCAACATTAACTCAGGAGCACAATATTAAAAAAAAACACACAAAAAAAAAAACTTTAACCTGCATAATAAAAATGTAAAATAATTTGTGCTGATTTATTTATTTTTGCTGTGTGCAAAGCGCACATGCTCAGTGCAATCAAAACCCCTACAGTACACCACCGAGCGAATGCTCCCTGCGCACACTCTGCCAATAATGAAAGCGCCACTGCCCCCTAGTGTAGTGGGGGTGCAATTGCACTTTATTCTAGGACAGTAAAAAAAATATCTAAATAAAAAAAATAAAAAAGCAGGTTCCCCGAGGTCAAATCCTTGATGGAGCCTCGCGCCCCCCTGGGGGGGGCCCGCCCCACTATTTGAGAAGCACTGCACTAACACAATATTAACCAGAATACCATATTTAGACTAGTGTGGCTGCATAGAACATATTATTGTCCAAAAAAATTTGGGGGCTTGATTTCCCCTATGAATATCTGGCGAGCTAGCCAGGAGAAAGCAATATACACACATACAACTACATATTTCCTGTTGGATGGTTGGCCATGGTAGGACGAACATTTCTACACATCTTTCGGGAAGTACTCTTGTACGCGACACGATCATTTGCCTGTTGTGGCAACAGTTTGGCTCTGACCAATCAGAGAATGGGAAAATGCCGATGTCATTGAGGGCCAAGCTGGCACTATGAGGATGAATTTGAAATCAGTTCAATTGCTAACATAATTTAAGCTACATCGGCCAGATAAATGTTACAAAATTAAGAGGCCTCTCTAAAGTTGAAGGAATACAGCAAATTAATTCAGAATAGAACATATCAGAGGATGCAACCTCCTGTACCCTTGCTCCTCTCCTTCCTGTGTGGTTACAACACCAGAAAACAAAACCATTTCTGTGGAACCTGACAGGGCCAAAGCATTGGGAAAAGCCAACACAACAATGCCCTGAAGCAGAGGAAAAGATAGTGCTGGAAAAACAAGGAGCTACGATGCTGGTTAATGACAACCAGAGCAGTGTGATTAGTTAGAAACGCGTATTTCACTGTGGACGATATAAATGTTCAGATGACGCAAAAACTCCAGGTGGGAAAGGAGAGGAACGATTAAGTTAAAGGACATGAATGAAGACTGACTGGATTTGTTTCGAGGACGAGTCGATGAAGATATGTTTGGCGTCGGGCCCGGCGAGCTCGAGGAAGGAGAAGGAGCGCCTTGGCACGCCACCAACTGAGCCGTCACGGCGAACGGAGGTGCGAGTTAGGAGGCGAAAAGGAGAGAAGGCGGGAGGAGGACAGGCCCGACCTTTTTTTGGCTGCAGGAGGCCGAAGGAGGAAGATGGAGAGATCAGAGGAGACACGGAGCCGCTTTGATGGCGCGTCTGTGTTTTGGATGTTGGAACATGGCGATGCGCAGCCTTGCTGCGAGAGCCGTGGAAGCACATCACAAGGACGACATGCACACGCTCGCGTGCCACTTTGATGTGGGAAAAACGGAAGTGCTCGGGATGAAAGCGGCTCGGGAGGAACGCGACGCTCGAGTACGCGATGACCCCCCCGCCATCACCAGCGCCAACCACCAGTCGCCCTCCCTCCCTCTGTCACTTCTACTTTCTCTCTGTGGTCCTGCCAGTTAATTCCTAATTGGCTACTCTGTGCACAACCTGAAGCCGATCCCAATCACAGCAAGCCTCAGGGACCGGGGAACGAAAATCCCGCGTTGGCTGTGAAGACGCCGCCGATCTTTTTCAACTGCAGCCAGTGAGGCCTTTAAAATCCATTCATCCGTGGAATGTTGATCACTCCTTTCCGATGCTTTACATTCTTCACAAAATATGTTCTGTTAAACATGGCGGACTTCCCTGGAGGTTGATTTCAATTGCTGCCCTATCAGCACATGAGCAATAATGTGAGCATATGCGCTTCATCCACAAATAAAAAGTGATTTCCGCACCATATGGGAATTAGTAGGCACAAGCAGGAATAGACAGGTTTTACTTTTAATTAACTGGAGGCACTTTTTTTCAGGTTACATCCCCAAACCAGTCAATGGTAAACACTGAAGTGACAAAAAACGAAAAAGATTTTGTTATGCTCAGATGAAATGAAGTTTGAAATTTTTGGCTATAATTCCAAAAGGTATGTCTGGCACAAGCACAACTCCACTCATAACCAGAATTTTCACAACATTTCACATTCTTTGCGTTTGGACCCTCAAAAACAACATTATATATCGCCACGGCAACAGCGTGCGACAATAAAAAGCTTTCAAATATCTTTTCCTCTTTGATCACATAAATTCTTTACGAGGAGTTCGTTAAATATGACCTCTAATATGAAATTTCTTTAGGTACATGTTAAATATCGCAATAATATCGATATCGCTATGTTCAGCAAGTATATCGCATATCGCATGTTTTTCCAATATCGTGCAGCCCTAGTCAGTGACAGTAATTTCATAATAATTCATAAAATTGAGTTCAAATTAAAAAGATGTACTGCACTGTAAAAAAAAAAAGAGTGTGATATTGATTTGTGTTGATGCCGTTTTTCTGCCACTAGATGGCATAATTGCATTTGTAAGATGTTGGTGATTGTTCTTTTCTTATTCAGAGCTATCAAATCTTTAACATGAAGTAACGTGAAATTCTGCACATTTTTCAAATTGTAAAATACAACTTGACCCCAGGCTCCACTAATATATGCATTATTATGAAAATTATTACTGTTAATTTTTGACGTGGCCATGTCTGCTGCGTTGCGACTGTAATTCCCCCAGTACAGGTTCATTAATCGCGCGTAAAAAAAAAAAAAAAAAAAAAAAAGTGGCATGAAAGGAACTTTAAATTAACGCCCTGCAAGCAAAGTGAGATTATTTAATTACCACAGGTATGTCTTATCGGCACTGGACAAAGTGTTGTGTTGTTAAATCATTAACAAGCAGTTGGAATTCAAACAGAGTTTCATCCTATTCCCAAGATGGCTGCCTTAAGAGCTTGAGAAAGATTACGCTTTTTTTTTTTTTTTGGCAGTGATTTTGCCCCTCAATAAAAACTTTATGAAGCTGGCACACAGTGAGTTATATTGGCACCAATAAAGCAGCACCACGAAATTCATATTTTCTGTTTAATGGCAGATAAAAGTGTTGTTCTTTTTTTTTTTTTTTTACATTTTAGGTCATCCGTCAGCCCTTCAACAAATATTCATACTTTTAATGTGCTCCATTTTATGGGACTTCCAGCACCCACTAAATCCTCAATTACAGCACTTTAATAGGGTGTGTTACTTTATTACATTTTACATTTACTTAACCCACTATTTATCGTGAACCTTGACCCAGAGCTAATGAATAATCAGCCCGCAGTACACTTTGAATGCATAAAAAGTCCAATAGCAGCTGTTTAAATTAATGACTTTGAGGAGAAATACCTTGTGTACATATTGATGTATCAATAAAGCCTCCTATACCTATGATTAAAGGTGTTCAAAGTATTTTTACAATCATGTTTTCAAAAATCTCATTCTTGCACTGTACGCTCTTAGTTTATTAAGCTGTTTTTGAGTTCCTTAGTTTGCTTTTAAATCTCTTGAACTCCGCTTTTAAGTGTACGCTTATAATGTAGACGCTGGAAAAAAAAATAAAAAAATTAGTGTATAAAATCAAGACGCTTCGTCGTCACATATATTCATTTATGGAGCATCAGTACATGATGTGCTATCAGCCTTGGTGTGTTTGTTTCTGAGTGTGTGTGCGCAACCAAATGTCATCCTTTGCAGAGCCAGGGACACAGTCCCATCACACTACAGTCATTCAGCGGAAGAACACTTCAAACATGAGTGCAGCAATTGAGCACGCCTCAGAATTCTCAGCATAATAAGCTATTTGCATTACGCCAGCACGAGGATGCAATCCAGCCCGCGCTTTATTTGATTATAAGTGCGGCCCGCATGCACGGCACCGCATTGTTCAGTCATATTTAAACACAATTGGAGCAGATGAAATGCGGTGCACGCCTAATGCCTTTGCAATGCAGCACACCGCTCGGCACTGAAACAGAAGTCATTTGCGTTTTGGATTTGTATACCGCCAAGAGATGTTGCTGCGTGATAAATCTGTTCATCAATTTTTCATCATTGAGAATTTTATTAATCAAGTTTGTTGATGTAATTTTCAGAGCTGCTTTCTTTGCCACCAGCACTTGTGTTTTTGTCACAGTTTGTTGTCGTTCTGGTTTCAAACTCACCCATGAACCATGCAGCTAGGTTTATTCACTCGTTAGTTCAGGTGTGTCGTCCTCTTCAAGTCATCATCTTGGGCAAAAACCTGACATTTGAATTGAAACAATTTTAATGACTTACACAAAGACTGAATTGTCAGTATTAGTTGATGTTCATTTTGTGCTTTTTTTTTTTTTTTTTTTTTTTTTTATTACATTGTACCATTTATTTCTTACCCACAATGTCACGTTCCTTTCATGCTACCGATTATTATATATATTTTTTTCATTATTATTTGTAGAATACAAATTCAATTCTGTAACAAATCTTGTCAATGTAACGAATTAATATATATATATATATATATATATATATATATATATATATATATATATATATATATATATATATATATATATATATATATATATATATATATATATATATATATATATATACAAACACTCAAACAGTCCAGTTCAATGAGACATCATAACTGCAATTACTATTATATGATATGATAAAATATATGATATGGATAAGGATATGATAAAAGAAAAAGAAAAAAGAAAAAAATGACTTCAACTAAACTTTCGTGCTACCGATTACAGTATTGACAATTCCGAAATGACGTCCCAAGTCAAAATGACGGTCAACTCGATGAACTAAAACTCTAAGCTCATTGAAAAACATTGTACTTTGGATTGTTGTCATTTGATTTGTGAGGCTTATTTTGATTTCAAAATGCAACAAAATGTCGTTTGACTGCTACAACAATATGCCTGTTTTGTATGACAGTCACAGCAAAAGCAATGCCGTTTGTTTACATTGCATTGCGGAAACATCAGTAATGCCCGGATGTTCGGAATTGTCAATGACATAATTTCATATAATGAGCGAATCTTAACAAAGTAAATTGCTCAATAAACATAATGATTATTTAAAGTGTATGCAACTATTGGTTACCGGTTGAGACAGCGTGTGGTGAGTGGTGCAGGGCAGCAGGAGGAGCCCTAAAACAGTTGTCAAGTTGGACCCAAACTTCTGGTTTCTTCACAGGACAACATTTCCACATGTTCCTCTCCGTTTCCCTTTAGACCAAGACGGGAAGGAGGAGAGAGAGGAAGAAGAGGAGGAGTGCAAAATTCGCTTCAACTCCTCACAGTGGCGTGCCGGTTGCTCCTCCAAAAACTTCACACGGGACAAACATGACGCGGCTGCGGCTGGTGCTCTTCGCCGCGTTGCTATGGCAATGTGGCCACGCGCAGCAAAGAGGTGAGCGTCTGCCTGTCTGTCTGTCTGTCTGTCTGCCTGTCTGCCTGTCTGCCTGTTGCCATGCGAGCGTCCATTAATGATTACGTCACAGCGCCCAACTGGCTCATTTTGCCTAATGAGCTAATTAATCAAATGGTAGCACCCTTCACAGAAAACTCAAACAAGGATCTCAGGCGCTGTACCTTTTGTGCCGTCATTAAGATAACTCACATATTAGTTTTTTTTTTTTGTGTTTTTTTTTTTAATCGATCGATGCTGTTTTCCGTGTCTCCAGAGCTTGCTAATGAGCTGTCATTAGAATCACCTGCGTTGGGAATAGGGAGACATGGGAAACGAGGACCAGGCTTGGTTAGCATGCAGTTAGCTACGCAGCTTGTTTTTCTACACTTTAATTGTATTTTTTGGGAACCCATATGCGTTTTATCGTTTTCTCCCGTCAGAATTGTTTAAATCAACAGATAATACAGCTATTAAAGGAAGATGTAAAAACATTGACGAAGGTAAGTAATTGTGAAAAAAACTAGTACTCATTATCCAGCACGTATTTTTATGATAAACCTGTATGTTTTTTTTTTTTAATGTTTTTTTTTTTTTTTTGCAATATATACTGCCTTAAATTATTACGTCATTTATTTGGGTGATCTTATTTTTCACTTTTAACATTTTACTTCCGCCCTTGTCTTTTGGAAAACCCCTTTCTTTAAAGCGTTCCAATTTTTGTAGCTGTCTAATCGTTCTCATGATATCTCAGCTATTGTATGTAATCTCTGTCATCTTAATTTAATTGCTAAAGTCATGATTGTCCCTAGATATTTCTAGGGCTGATAGTCAACTTTACACCCTGTTGATTAAGTCTAGAATTGACCAAAAATACAACAGAAAAATCCTGAAGACTTATTGTGACCAGCTGTGAAAATAATTGTTACTTGGTGTTTCAAAGTATTCATCTGGTCTCGATTCTCTCTGAAAAGAAGCAGGATGAGTAGCCTGTTGATCATTGTTTTATGATTGTTGCTCCAGTTTTCATGAGATTCAGTGCTCATGATTATGGTGTATGCTCAACATTGTCATTCTGGCTGCTACTGAGGTCCGTCGAGAGTTGTTCACACAGGCTGACATGCTCAGGGATGCTGTTTCTGGCGTTACTCAAATAAAATAGGCAGACCCCCTCTCATGATCTCAAACTAAATCAAATCATTTTCCTTTTGTATTGTACCGGTGCAGCTGAGTGAAAATATGTGTTGGTTGTAATTTGGAGGGTGAAGATCAAATCGCCTCATGAAAGCTTTGAGGCTGTGATTTTAGGCACTGGTGGAAAATTATGCGTTGCGACAATGGTAACACTGACAGATGCCATCAATGCCTTTCGAGATTATGACTGACCACTAGTTGGGTCAACAACAGGGATAAAGAAAAAGTAGAATTTTGTTGAACTGGACTTGTCTGTTTTGATTAGCTTTCCTGTTATGTCACAACACTAACTGGCTGCATGTTAACATTACTAACATCTATTTCAACAGAAAAAAAACAGCATTCACCCTTATTAAATGGGGTGAAATAGCCTTCAGGGATGTCTTGGCTGGCTTGGAAGTTCTCGTCCATATGTCATGATGCTCGGTGGCTTCATGCTAGTATCCCAAACATCGCGTATTGCAGTTGACAAAAGCAGTGTCCATTTAAGACAACCTACTATTCAAGGTAAGGCTGGGCGAGTAATCATTTTTGTCACAAAAAAGAAATCTGTTTTCCCCCTCAAAAGGTAAATTTTGGAAAAAAAATGCAGTAAATAAGACGTAGCACCATCCAATTAACAATCCAAGAAGCAATGATGTGATGTTTCCCCCCCAGATAGTGCTCTAAGATTGCATAATATGCTAGAGTTAAATATACATAGTGTTGAGGCAGAAATATACTGTCTCTGTAAAATTGGCAAGCCGCATTCAAAAACACCCCTTGATCATTCGTGCTGGTGTAATTGATTGCGTGTTCCTCTTACTATTAGCAATGCTAATAACAATTTTTAGAAGTTAACTTCAAAGCAATTACAGATATGTTTATCAGTTTATGTTAATGCAAATTCAACCAAGGTGTGCTAAATGACTTGTTAGCTCCCTCGAGGCATCACTGAATGTGATGTGAATCCAGTGTTTTTTTGTTTTTTTTTTATTCCTCCCCAGGCCATTAGAGAAATCAATATTTTCATGAGATGAATCCATCTCAATGTTATGTTTCTGAAACATTTTGATCCCGGCCTACTTTGTTAATGTGAAAGCTGCCACGCTTAGTTGGATGGGTTTGATAGAATGCCCCATTGGGAAATCTGTCCAACTTTCTCAACTCGGAAAGCCAAACTTACTGCAAGTAATTGATGTTTTCTTAAAAATAAGAGTGAAGTGGAGGGAGCCACCAAAGCGTACAATTTGAGATAGGAAGATGTATTCAAGAAATGTACGTGTTAGCACAATCAAGGCGCTAAAGCACTTGGCAAATGCAAGAACAATCGAAAAACATCTGTGAAAATGAGCGCAAATGAAAAACCAATGGAAAATGGGCTTTAATTTGCGGTGGCGAGTGCTCAGCCTTGTCCACCATATTTATTTTTAATTATAGGAATCACCCAGTTATCCCTTTAGCTGAACGGGTTCAAGAGATCTGGTATTTTTCTTTTTTGGTCCATTATTGCCCTGTTGGAAGGGGTTTTGCGGCGGAATGGGCTGCCAGAGTTAGTGAATTTAGGCCTTCCAGATGTTTAAAATAGCAAAAACACCACTAGCTTGTATTTGTAAGGCAGTCTGGGTTGGGTCCAAACTAAATCTATCTTTGATACATATATAAAATGGCCATCTTGATTTTCTCCTATAGAGGAGAAAATCAAGATGGCCATTAGTGTGTCTCAAGATTAATGTGGGGGATGTGTTAAGGATTTTTAAGGTACTAATTTTTATCAAGCTTTTATTTGTATCATCTACAAGGCGGTTTCACTTTTAACTGGAACAATCATCAATCACTACAGTAGATTATTAAATAGAGGATAGGATAGGATGGATGGATGGACGGACTTAGAAACCTGGTGGGCATCTCTGGTACTTTGTTTAACTGGTTTTATTCCTATCTCATAGACTGATAATTCTTTGTAAGTATTGATACATGTTTGTCTGGAACCCATAGAATTAAATGTGGGGTTCCCCAAGGCTCAATTTTAGGCCTAGTATTCTTTAAGCTTTATATGCTTCACCATAGGGATGTCATCTGGAGACATGGCATCAACATCAACTTCCACGGGTTATTTTTTGGCATTACCCTGCTAACGGCCAGGCTGTATATACAGTTTTAAGTCTGATAAAATGATTGAACAATCAAACAAACAAAACGGCAAAGCCAGTGTTTGGCTAAGAGTTCTTCATAAACGTGTACATCTGTCAAAAAAACTATAGACATCTCAAAAGGTAATCCGTTTATACTTGCAGAAGTAAGGTTTGCGTGATAAGCAGTACACCATACGTGATATTAAGGGAGTAATTACAACCCCTTGACATTTCTTTTGCCCACATGTGACTATTCTGTACATTGTAATAAGTAAGACCATAGACGTATTAACCTCCTGTGTGATACAGTATGTGTGACAGCAGCCGGAACTGTTGAGAATTGTTTCTTGATGAAAGACAGATTTCCCAATTGCATGACCAATATTGCACTCAAGTCAGTTTGTACAGATTGACTGATATATTCAAGACCCCCTCACCTAGAACCTTAACACAGAATGAAAAGATGAATGACATTGAGCCAAAGACACAGGTCAAAGAAGTGTTAACAGGTGTGAGTGTGTGGATTATAGTACTCCTTTGGCTTCTAAATTTAAAAGGGTGTTAAGTTGGAAAGATGCGGCTTCCTTCCTGTCAATACTTGGGATTGGGGAGCCAAGGTAAAAAAGACAAAAGTATCATATTTCCATGCCTATGACGCTCAATGTGACTTGGTTTAACGTGTACCTTAGGATGGCGCTAAAAAGAAAGTGAGTAACTATCACATCTGTGGTTTGGATACGCAACTTTCATAATTTGAAACGGTTTTCTGATGTACCACAACATTGTTTGTGTGTATGCTACTGTTGCATGTTAATATTTGATTTGGGCCTTTTCCCTTTGGATGCGTTTCTACCAAAAACAGCACATCCTCTGCAGAACAAAATCTAGGTCTTTTTTTTTTTATGTGCGTGCACACCCCTGTGTAGCTGGTTTGTTGTCAGAGCTGCACTGATAACGCTAAGGAGAAAATCAATAGTTAATTCTTCCAGGGACACAATAGCTGTTTTGCCCACCTCTACTTTGGCTTAGTGAGAGAGAGGAGGCGGGCATGAGTTGATGAATTAGTGAGTTTTTGTGTGCGTGTGTGTGTGTGTTGACAGAGGCACCCGCATCCTAACTGTTTACCAAGAGAACACGTATATACCTATATAGTTGGAGGACAGACTTGTTGAAAAAATAACAGTCCCCGCTGAAGTCTGTACACATTCTTTAATTTAGGCCGCATCTAAAACAAACTCCCATGAGGGTTCAGTCTGCTTCACAGTGTAAATAGTGGAATCTCATACAAGGAATGTTAAGTCTAATTTATCTATGCTGGGAGGCCACAGTCTCACTTGTAGATTTGAATAAACAGAGGAAAAGCAACAAAAATGACCTAAATTCATTACATTCCCCCATTCTGCATTGTTTCATTAACATTATTTCCTCAAACATTAGATAGACGATGTGGCTCAATTAGTCACTGGGATGCATCATCCAAATAAAACATATCCTTTTTCTCTCCCCCTCATAAAAATATTATTAGTTGGTCCTAGTAACCAAAGTTATTTTAGTTAACTAAAACTAACAAAAAAAACTAAAATAAAAAAAACAAACAATTTCGTTAACGAAATAAAATAGAAATGAAAATGCCTTACAAACAAAACAAAACTATAATTATTGCAAAAATGTCCTTTGCTTTCATTTTTGGCAAGGAATTTAATGCATGAGCCTTTGGGGATGATTTTAAGTGTGATTTTAAGTAGATTTATTTTGAGATTGACCGGAATAAGGACGTTTGAAAGTGTGTCACACAGAAGTGACGTCATCTAGCAGCAGCCAATAGAAAAGCACCTTCAGATGACGTCGCTCCCATGGTGTTTTTTGAATATTGCGCACAGGTAATACACATTTAAAAAAACACACACAAAAAAAAAACTAAAACTAATACTGAAACTAAACTAAAACTAAGCATTTATTAAATAACTGAAACTAACAAAACCACCCTGAAAACTAATTAAAAGTAACTCAATTAAAAAAACAACAACCTCAAAACAAAATAAAAACTAACTAAAATGAAAAATTACACACACAAAAAAACTATAATAACCCTTAACCTGGCAGTAGCCAGATGGATATTATATATCCATCTGGTACCTCTCCACGGTAATTTCATCGGGAAAAGGCGGGACATTCTGTACAATAATTTGAGCTGATTAGACGATGCAACATTCTACACATTTGTTTTGACCAATCACGGCCACGGGTGAAAATTTAAGTGGTCGTTCTTGTCGAAGGAGGGAAAAGCACGAACATTTTACCAGCTAGAAATGCATGAAGTGCCTCTCTCTGTTCAACATTCAAGGAGGAAACGGTGAGTAATTCTGCAAGAACAGTATTAATTGTAGCGTCCATTCGTCCATGTTAGGTTTGTTTGTTTGTTAGGTCCGGCGTCGGTACTGGCTTCCTGGTTTCGTTACAGTTGCATATCCCGCCCCCAAACACAATCGCTCTGTGATTGGTCTGAATCACCAGTTGTTCGGGAACGGCGGTTATCTGCGGGAGCGGTACAAGATTTATTCTCCGGAGTTTGTGAACTCACAAATACCCTTACAATTCATCTTGCGAGAACAAGGTTAAATAACCCTGCTAGTAACCAATTATCTTATTTCATAGACACCGTTGTTCGCTAAGACATTAAAGAGTTGCACACCGTGGACTTAGTTGCTAACAGAGGTGGGTGCCTCAATGAATTTTTGAATGTTCGTAAGTCGTCAGTCGTCAACTGTTGGCACACCCTTCCGTTATCATTAATCCGTCAATATTTCAAGGCGAACCACATTGTAATCGTTAATCTGTAATTCCTCAGTGAAATGGGCATCCATCGATGTTTCCGTCATTTGTCGCGAAATGGGCATTCCATCATTGACGGATTGACGATATGACAATGCTTACTCTGTCAATTTTTCGACGTTTCCCGTCAATCGTCAACACGGGTGTACGTCATTGACAGACCTTTCACCAATATTGATGGAATGCCCAACTCTGGTTGCTAACAAAAACAGAAGCATATTGAACTAAAGTGCGGCACTATCCAAAAGTTTTGTACCAGTTTCATTTCACAAACTGTAATGTACGGTTAATGTTTTATTGTTCCAAAAATGCAAAAAAAAAAAAAAAAAGACCTCGAGGTGCTCATTACTGTTTGTGCAAAGCCTTTTGGTGCACTCACAGGAAAGGAGCATCTTGTTGTCTTGTTCCTCTTCACCTGTTTGAGTGTGGAGTGTGTGTGGGTAGCTCAGCTTATAGCCCTCTCCTTCCAAACACTTCAGGGCTATTTCAATATGAGCACCTTGGATGACTCTTGTCTGAGAGTCAGCTCAGTTTTGACTTGATTTGACTCATTTTTCAGACTCTATATCCACACTGGATGATTTAGAAAGAACTCTGTGATATACTGGATACATTTTCAACATCCTTTTGCGTAACCGCATACAACCTCTGAAGTCAAATATCCTGGATTTTAACTAGTGTATTGTCAGAGATGTGGGTTTGACTGGTGGAGTTGGTGACAAAAGGTTGGAGGACCTAAAGTGCAGGGAAACAAGGCCGGAGTTTTAACAAATCACTCATTACAGTTACTGAGAGTTAGCAATGACATGTTTAAGACCCTCATTAAAAGAAAACGGTGAAAGGTAGGCTAGATTGTTTGACCTTGTAGCTAGTACCACAGAAAGGCCTGACCCAGATGTACGCCTGCTGACCCTTGGAGACATACTCGCACATGCAGGCCTGCAGCTGTAACAAGTTTACCCCCTCACCCCCCTCTTCTTTTCTCTGTTGTTTCCCCCTTTCAGATCTGTCTACATGCTTATATTTTGCCAAGGAGCTTCCTGGGGTAACACATGGTGTCAATAATGAGCCCCCCTACACACACTTACTTTCCCCTCCTCCGCTGCTGACAATTTTACATCCTGTCTTGCCTATTACTTTCTTCGCTGCGCCTCTCTCTCCGTTCGTTCCTCGGTCTCCCCGATCCTCCTCGTTGGTGTGTCCTTTTACTGACAAATAACATTTGTACATGCTGTATGAAATCCGGATGGACTACAACTTTATATTAAAAAAAAAAAAAAAAAAAAAAAAAAAGAACAAGAAAACATCAAACATGTTTCACTGATGGATTTGGGTGCCATTTTCACATTTCCACCCATCAAAAGCTTTCTGCACTTTTGTGTTGTACCATTTCATCATTTCACCCTTCTTTACCGCCCCCCACTCCCTCCACTACACTACTCATCTCGTTCTCCTCCTCCTCAGCAGCCTCCCTTTCATCTTGGAGTTAGAGTATGGCTCACAACCTCTGCAACCATAGCCTGGATCTATGTTTGGCCTCACTTTGTTTGTCTCCCTGCTCTTCCACTCTTAGTTTGTGGAGGTGCTGCTGGTTTGTTCCAGTTTAAAGCCTTCAGATCCACAGTGAGGACACTGAAGGCAAGCTATCTTTTACAGGAAGAAAAAAAAACGGACACAGGTGGTTCAAAGAAGGCTATAAAGTGAGACCCAAGACCCCTTGTGGTTTGGTGTGGTCGCTTTCGTGTCATGTTGAGATTTATTTATTCAGGCTTGGTTGTTTCCTGGTAAAATGTTCTTGGAAGATCATTTAAAGTAACTTTGGAATACAAAGAGATGTTCTTTTTTTTTTTTCAATTTTTTTATTTTTTTTTATTATTATTATTATTATTTTTTTTATATTGGTTCTGCCTCTGCAACCTTCGAAGATGTCGACTTTCCAGCCAGCTTCATCTTAAGTGCGGTACGCACGCATAATCAAACAATTTTGAGCATTTGAGATCAAAGTTAGCAAATTCGTGGATGTCTAAGGATAAATTATTCTGAGTGATTATCTTGTAGTGTGAGGTCAGTCAAAAGTCATTTATTCTCAATTTGCCTGGAAAAATGATTGTGGCGACAATCAGAAATGTTACATCTTGTTCAAAAATCTACCTGATGTGTGGTCAACACTGAGGTTGGCTGAACCAAATTTGACTCAGTGATTGTGAAGTGAAAAAGAACAATAGCCAATCATGTGGGACAATATCACGTGTCTAACCATTCATTGACTACAATAAAAAAAATAAAAAAATGACACCAAGTAAGCTAACACTTGGCCTAGCTTCTTCTTCTTCGTCTTCTTCTTTTTCTTCTTCTTTTTCTTCTTCTTTTTCTTATTTGTTTTCTTTTTCATCTTCTTTTTCTTTCTTTTTCGTTTTCTTTTTTCTTTTTCTTCTTTTTCTTCTACTTTTTCTAATACTTTTATTTCTTCTTCTCCTTCTTCTTCTTCTTCTTCTTCTCCTCCTCCTTCTTCTTCTCCTCCTCCTTCTTCTCCTCCTCCTCCTTCTTCTTCTCCTCCTCCTCCTTCTTCTTCTCCTCCTCCTTTTTCTATTTCTTCTTCTTCTTCTTCTTTTCCTTCTACTTATTTTTCGCCTACTCTTCCAACTCCTCCTCCTCCCTGAATGTCATTAGTTGGGTTTCCATCTGCCCATTTTTATTCAAATTTTCAATAAATGTGAAAATAAAACTGAATGGAAACGCTCGGAATTTGAAAAAGGGCCCAAATTCGCAAAGATTTTACGTTTGGAGCTGGTGGATTTTTAAGCGTATTGAAAAAAGGAAAATGCAAATTTTGGCGATGGAAACAGGTTTTGCGAATAAACGCTGACAAGACCGGATACACGTCGCACGTATTTATTTATTTATTTTTTACCGGATATTACGTCATACATACGTTTGTAGTCATAAAGCAATGGTGGACGATAAAATAAGGTATGTTTGGGTACAACGGAATTAATTAAAGAAGCGAATATTAATGCAATTTTAGATGGAAAACGGCAAAGAAATGCTACAGTTTATCCAAGATTACAAAAGCAAACCCATACGACGTCATCACATAGCACAGTTGCTTCTTGTTCTTCTTCTTTTAAATTACTGGTGGATCACATCTACGATGAATACCTCCACCTACAGTGGTGGAGTCCCCTCTCGATATTCGCAAAAGAAGAACAGATGGAAACGGGCATAAGTCGCATTTTCAGTAAATATGCTTAAGAAATTTGAAACAATTGGATGGAAACCCCACTACTGATGCACAAAACAAAGTCCATGTGGAAAACCACGACTGAAAGACTTAATCCCTATCAAACATCCCTGGGATGCTCATCGACTGTGATTTTCACAGATACGCTTCAAAATTTTGTTGAAAGTCTTCCCAGAAGTGTGGAAGCTGTTATTGTGAGTTCCACTTCCTGCAAGTGTAAGATGTCGTAATGCTTTTCTCCATGTTTGTGATGGTTTGAATTTTTGGGGGGATTGTTGTAGACTACTAAAGCCAGTGAACAATTTCCAAGAATTTCCTAATAGCATCCATGTATTATCAATGATGTAATGTTGACAGTTTCAAACTTTCAAAAACGCCCAACTGTACTTTGGCTTACATTCACCCAACTCAGCCTCTGTCAATTTGGCTGGTTTGTTTCTAAACTTGTGCGTGGATTCACCGCAGCTGGTTTTAGTGACTGCTAGAATATGCTGGTTACTCTCCCACGCATATTTGTTCAACACATGGTCGCAGCATGGTTTTCGGTGTATTGGTATGACGGGAAGAGATTCCCAGAGATTGTCTTGGAAGGTTTGTTATTGCATCTGTTGGTTTGGTGTGTGTGTGTCCTGCTGTGATGATTTTTATTTTTTTTGCCACGACCTTCAATATTAAGTTGAACTCTAACCTCTCACACTCGTGATCTTCGACCCGATGGAATCACCCTTCTTTTGTTTTATGTTATCGTAACCTTACCCTGCTGTGTGGTCCTAGTCTAATTGGCCAAACTCCTCCAGAGGCCAAAACAAAAAGTTTGACTTTGATCGATGCTCTGTCGTGAGTCAGTCAGGTGTTTTTTCTTTGTTTGTTTGTTTGTTTGTTTTTTTTGTTTTTTTTGTGTGTGTGTGTATGTATTTAAGATCCTTTACACATGTTCAATAGTATTTAAATGATGGTACTTCAGAACAATCTGACGTTCACTAGTGTTTTTAGCTCTGTCTTTTGACTCGTAATCTAAGACTATCTTGAGCCATATGTGCTGGTCTCCGCCACAGAGTCTTCCAATTGGATTAAGACCCACAACACCCTTCAAAACCAAGAAAGCTTGAGTGGTTTGCTTGCAAGGAGTGGGCCAGGATACCTGCTGGCAAATGCAGAAGTCTAACTGAGAGTTAAAGAAATACTTTGTAGTAACTGCTTCAATTACTGTTTCAAAATTGTGCGACAAAATAGTATTAAGTCCAGGCGACTCTAGCTGAAAGATTCAGGCCATGCAATGACGAGTTTATTATTTAAATGACTTACCAAGTGCATTTCCAAAGGCAGCAGATCATGAAATAGAAAATGAATTGACCCCTCAGTAAATCTGTCACTATTGACCTCCACTGTCCATTACTTTACACCAGACCTTCTCAAATAAAAGGGCGTGGTATGACTTCAGGTTTGTTTTTGTTTGCCGTACTAGACTAAAGTGTAATTGCGCATCCATCTCAGTAGGTGGCAGTGGCAAACGCACACACGCACGCAAATGCACGCACGCACGCAAATGCACGCACGCAAACGCACACACACACACACACACACACACACACACACACAAAAAAAGTTGGTGGCTGTGGCGCTGTCCTTGCCAGAAAATGTGCAGAGAGTATTATTTGCTCTACAGATGTGTACTTACAACAATTTTATAGGCGAATTATACTATTTATACTCGCAGAGGAGAGTTGGGGTTGGGTGCAAAATATTTTCTTCTTCCTGGGGTTGTCGTAACAAAAAATAATTGAGAAGCACTATTTACACATGTAAATAAAATACTCGTTTAAATGCTTGCTGTCCTAAAACTGAAAATTGGTTCATTTATTTAATTTTCAGGCAGCATTTATTTTTCCCAATTGGTGATTTAGAATTAGAAACAAAAACAAATCACGGTTGACTTGTTGGAAAAGTGAATCATTGAATCAAATAATTCTGATGTCTATCTTTACCGCCACATATGTATGCGGTGCACATAGACACTTTGCGACTCAGCTTCTAGGTAGAAATGAATACACGCACACACACCTACATGCACACCTACACACACGCACCCAAAAAGAGACAACAAACAGAAAAGCCATTATTTTCTTGCTGAATGTTTGTGTGATTGCGCTGATAAAGCATCAGAGAGAATAAGAGTCTATCAGAATGCCCCGGTTGGTTATAGGGCATTTATACACTGTGAGTGTGCGCTTGTGTGTATGTGAGTGTACACAAACAACTAAGACAGAGAAAAATACTGCAAGTGGAGCTAAGGTGGCAGAAAAAAAAAGTTTCTGCATACATTTTGATTTTCCATTATTCCTGTGGCTTTTCTCACGGATATTGGGTGTATGGATGTGATACAGAGAGAGGGAGAGCCCTGTATTCAGAATTTCACATTTCCATTAGGTTTTTCTATTTCCATTATTGTGGTCCAAGGCAAACCCACAGAGAGGCTAATGCAGAGCAAATGTTCACGTTTGACAAAAGATGAAAAATGGGGGGAATGGGTGTGTGTGCGTGTGTGTGCCTGTACGCGGGATTTTTTTCAGCGCAGGAATAGTAATAGACTGGCTGCACCTGGGAATAAGTGTGGTGGTTTGTGATTGTGCAAGGTTGTGAGTTAGTCCACCTTGTCACTTTATTGCTGTGGACACAATGGCTGTGTAGTACTAGTAATGTGTTTCTTTATTAATTATTATCTGGATGGTCGACCTTTAAAAAGAACAAAACTCCTTAGCCTGAGATGAGCAATAACTTATGAGACTTGTATGGCTAAAAAGGCTAGCGAGAGCGCTCTGTGACAGGGTTTAATATCAGTGAGTTATTTGGATGTTTCTCTTCTTGCTGACCTTGTTTGGATCTGCAGAGGACAGCCGACCTAAGCGTTCAGCCCGGCCCGAAGCGATGATGGTGGGTGGTCCGTCAGCACATTTATTCTTTGAGAAACCCACTGCGCTGTTAGAGAAAATCAACATGCTCATTGTTTGTGGCGACTCTGTGAATAAAGGCCGTTTGTTAGTTTACTTGTTCTGCTTGTTTTGATATTAGATGGGCTAATTCTGTTTGAAATAACCATAATGGCCCGAGGAACACAAACTCAAACCCAATAATTAAAAAATTATTAGTGTTTTGATGGAGGACAAAATCAAACAAGATGACCATTTTACCACCATTTTACCTTTAGTCATTAAGGTGGTCATTTCAGGACTTATTTTTATTTTTTATGAGATACAGCCAGTTACCTTGAACCACATTTTCATCAAGGGGCTCAATTTAGTTCAACCTGATTTGCCTTGTGGTGTTGTATGCCGCTTGCTTACATGCTAGCAAGCGTTGAAAATACTGTGACATCGTCACTATGTCATCTTCTCATTGCTGTCGTTCCATTGTAACACATCTTTTGTTGACCAATGAATGTACAACAGCATTTCTAGCGCCACCATTCAAACTGATCTGTAATCCATTAGCTATTACCCCAACAAATGTTCAGTAAAGTGAGGGTGGGATATTTTGGGAGTCTTTAAACCCTGTTAACATACCCAGCAAAAGTCTAGCGCAAAGTGCAGTCATTCATTTGGTATTCGTGGGAGGGAACGCAGCCGACTCCCGGCCAATCGAAGCGGCTCCCCTCATTCCAATCAGGGAGGTCAAAGCGCACACAGTCCTTGACATTGTGGAAGCAAAAATCGAGTTGCTGGGGTCCATGCATGAGATTGGAATGCGTAGAGATCTTCCTTTTGTGGGTGATGTAGTCGGTTGTGCGTGTGACGTGGGCAATTGAAGAGCGCCTTGCGCCAGCATGGCAACTCTGTCCACCAGAACGAGGCATAACATCATCCCAAATATGGGAAATTCAACTTGCCCTGGCACAAAAAAATAGATGTGCCTGTCTGCGAAAATAGAGCCTTTTCTGTTAGTTTTTTTTTTGCGTATTAGTTTCTTTTCAAATTGAACTAAATATGTTTTGGAATACAAAAATTAACATGCACAGTGGAGCGAAAGCATTTTTTTTTTTTTTTTTTTACCTCACTGTCTTCAATGGTATAAGCCTTATACCATACAACGACACAAACTACTGTATTAACAAAGATGTTGTACACAAGCCATCACGTTCCAAATCAGCAGACATAAATGATCCAGCAACAGATTTCGAAAGCTCTGACTTATCTAGGTTTGTGGATGCTTTAGCGAGATGGCTGAGCAAATAATATCTGACCCTCTGGGAAATATCTTGGGGGGTTATACTCTGAGCTTCAAATTAAGTTCTGCACACAGGTATTAAAACAGTGCTGCTGTGACCTTTAATGTCAGCGTTATACCCGTACGATAACTTTTTGTAGTTGTGGTTGAGAGGTTTGTTAACTTGTGGCGAAACGACCTACTCTTAGCAGGGAAACCGTCATTAACCCCACTGAACATCTTCCCACAGTGGACCTACTCTTCCATCATCAACACACAATCTTGGCCAAAGATGAATGGAAATACATATCGGGGCCTTGCGTAAGCTCATGAAAATAATGTCATGGGGAAAGTGCGTGGTAATCATTGCTGAAGGCCGTTCATGAAAATATTAACCGCGTTCGCCGGACAGTGTATTTTGTCTCAAGCAGTGTGCACAATGCAAACATTTCATCACTATTTCACAACAGACATGTCTCTGCTGTGTGTCATCATCGCATCTCCACACTGAAAATATAAAAAAAAAAAGTTGCCTTCTGTGCTTAACAGTACTACTATATACTATATTGTGTGCTGCTGGGCATTTATTCATGTGTAAAACATTTCTAATACTGCAGACGCTTTCCACGGATTGAGGCTGTTTTTGAATGACTTCACAATACAAACTGTGTTGTAATCGGGGATCGGGATTTCATCGACTTACTTGGGCAGTGTTCACTGTTTCCCCCAAATAGTCTCCCTGTTTATGTGTGTGTGTGTGTTTCCTTGCTGATGCAGCAGGTCTTTACCCGTGGCCGGCTCACGGTGCAAACTGGTGATGCATGGAGGAATCAGTGTTTCAGTAATGAGCAGAATCAGCCTCCGTCTACTGTTTACCTCTTTTACATTTGGTTGAAAATAGATTCACATTGCTTTAGGGAGTCTTCTTCTCTCCTTTTGTTCTCCTTCATTTTCAATATACAGTATAGGAATACTGAATTGGTCATTTTCTCAATTCCATCATATCAAATCTACTGGTTCAATCTCAAAATCTAGCATTCCACATTTGTCTCATTTTCTACCTTGATAATCTATTGCACTTTCTTTTGCTTCATTCACCTGTATTTTTTTTTCTCCCTCTTGCCCTTCCATCTGCTCACTTTTTTTTTTTTTCTCAGTTCCCTCTTTCCTGCCCATAGGGGCTCATTCATAACCTGTACCCATTACGCACCAAGCTATTAGGTTTTGCTAACAGTGATATCCATTGGGTGAAAATCAATGTCTATCCAGGGAGCAGTTTGTCCGTAGTGGCACTGTAATGAATGCTATGGGCTCCGCTACACGCGCGGAAACACACTTCCATTCACACAAGAGTGCACTGCGCTCAGATGAGTGTAGCAGATACTTTTGTTGGACCTTCAGTGGAAACGTCAGAACTGTCTTCTAGTAAAACTCATGTGGGGAAATACCCTGAATGGTATGTCCTGTTTTAACAACTTGGGAATTTTGTTAGTTGACAAAACAATTGCATCTTCTACAACCAAGGCCCAAAGACAACTCAACCACATTAACGCTGTAATAAATCCCTTAGTGTCAAACACACATCCCCGCTGCGGTCAATAGCTTCAACATTTCTCCCGCCAGGGAACTGAGCGCATGCTTCAGACCAGCTATTAGCGGAGGTGTAGTCATCAGCAGCGCCCCCCAAATCTGTGAGTCAGCATTTTGCAGTTCAGCTCTGTCCTGATCAATAGCCATCTTTTAATACTGTGTGAGAGGCCAGCATTAAAAGCATTGGACACAGACATCACTTGAACTGATTGTTCTAATAGTCTTAACTTAAATATGTCACGGTAGTGGTAAACTCATTTGATATAAGGAGAATACCATCTCACAGCGACGACTGTTCTTTAAACCCTTTAAAGCCTGAACCATTAAATATATGAGAACCTTTCTTTGTAAATAGAGTATGTATTGGCCCTTATGAAAAAAAATAAATAAAAAAATTGAAAATCAACTTCCACATGACTTTTGATTTGTGTCATATTTGATACATCTAGTCACTATGTTTTAAATTTGTACATTTATCGCTGTCAAAAATATAATGATAACAGACATATCAAACATATTAGTATTTCTGAAAATCAGAAAAAACCCATTTCCCACTATAATTATAGGTGTCTCGCGAGCTAACTTAGCTCTGATTAAGACAAGGCTAGTACAGCGCAACGGGCATGGATCTAAAAGGAGACCAGAAGAGAGAGAAAACAACTTCTTGGATTCTGCCGTAGGCCAGGCTATGGCACGGGATTCTGGAGGTGAGGTTAAAGTACGTTATTTTAAACTGAAAAGGAAAACCTGTCTGTGGGTTGATACGCTGCGTCAACGGGTTAGTGTATGTAGGCTAAACTCTATACTAGCACTAAACTATATGTTAGCATGAGATAAGTGAATATGTATGCATAAACGTATGACAAAGATAACACATTATATGTCTACTCTATCTCTCGCTCTCTATCTCTCGATCTATCTCTCGCTTGCTCTCTCTCTCTCTCTCTCTCTCTCTCTCTCTCTCTCTGTCGTTCTATATCTCTCGCTCTAATCTCTTTTTCTCTCTATCTCTCTATCTCTCTTGCTCTCTATCTCTCGCTCCATCTCTCGCTCTCATCTCTCCCTTGCTCTCTCTCTCTCTCGCTCTTGTACTCTATCTCCCCATCTCTCGCTCCATCTCTCGCTCAATCTCTGGCCCTTATCTCTGGCTCTCATCTCTTGCTCTCCTCTCGTTCTCATCTCTTTCTCTCTCTCTCTAACACTATCTTTCGCTCTCTCTTGCTCATATATCTCTCTCGCTCTCTCCCCTATATAATCGCTCGCTCTATATATCGCTCGCTCTATCTCTCGCTCACTCTATCTCTCGCTCCCTCGCTCGCTCTATCTCTCATGCTCTCTCTCTGTCTCTGTCTCTATCTCTCTATATCTCTAGGTCTCTCAATATATCAGCACTGATATCTAGTAATTTTCAAGTAATGGTTTTTGTTACCTAGTTTCCTAGTTTCATACCTAGTTTCATTTAATTACATATACACATGGAAGGGCAGGTTATCTCTCTGTCAACCAATGAACAGCAGCGTGTATAGCTCCACCCACCAAAAGTGTGTGAACATGTTTCACTGTGGCCGGATGTACAAACCCTGTTTTTCTGATGAACGTCTGAACATCTGTCTTTTTTTTTATTCATTCTGGCCGGCAACGATTGTATCTCGTGTTGAAATTGTTGGCTGACATCTGTTAACAGGCTGTGAAGTCCTTAAGTGACTTCTTTGCTCGTCCTCTTGCAGACGGCAAAGTGCTAACAGAGACTGATTGCGATGCAAGCTTGCATACGTCTTTTGAAGAATGTTACAAGAATGTTTCTTTTGTCGGAGAGATTGAGTTTGTGTGGATGGCCTGTCAATATTCCCCATGATTACTGGTTCTTCCCCCTCTACATACTTTGCTGATTGTACCCTATGGACTCTGCCACTCGATTCTTTAGTCAATGGCATACTAGACTGTATGTGTGTGTCAGTCATAGGTCAAGTGAGTAGAGAACAGAGGAGTATAAACGAGACCAAGGATTAGTTGAAAATGGAAAATGAGAATAAGAAAAATAAAACTGAGATGGAAGCCGAAAAGACAGAAATGAACATTATTAACGTTGTAGCCTGTTTGTTCAGTTCAATCTCCTCTGTTACTCCTTCCAATGCGAAACTCGTGCGCGTCCATCTGGATTTCCAATTACCCAGAATCCCTTGTGTCCCCACTGGCCTCATCTACAAAATGATGTTATTTCCTGGCCTGTCAAATACAAAACGTACTCGGTCCGTATGAGCATGTGCACACACTGATCTACAAAAACAGAAATGGAACACTGACGTTGCGAAGCCACAAGTCATCCCATAGCCACCTGCGTACTTGGTCTGTCTTGTTCTTATCTAATGTAGCTATCTAGTTTAGTGTGGTATTATTTTGTCTATGTCAGCGGACATCCTTGAGCATCTGCCAACACTATGGATTGGACATACCGTAAAATCCCGTGTATAATACGCCTACCTCAAATCAGCCTTAAGAAGCATTTTTTTTTCTCTGTACTTGTGTACAATGCACTGATGCAGCACTCCCGATTTGCTGGTAACCTTTATTATCAGTCATAAGTAGCGGAGTAATCAGCAACGTGAGGGACCGTGATTGCTGAGCTAAAGATAAATGCCAAAAGTGATGTTGTCATTCTTGCCTTATGCCACGTATGTGTTGGGTTATAGTGGTTGTAGCTATGAGAAGATTAGATTCTTCACCAGTAATAAATCTCTGCTGGGGCCGGACATCAAGTTGCTCTTGTGTAAATCTGCCCAATGGCATGTTTTCATTACCAAGCCCAACATATTCCCCATATCCCCCAGACAGTATAAATGTGTACGTATTTTTGTTTGTGTGAGTGTGTGTTGTAGCCTTGGCGGATGACTGGGCGAGTGCTACAAGGTTAGCCCGGATGAGTTCCTACTTAAATCATACATGTGTATTTCAGAGGTGCTTGTGGATGATTTAACAATGTCCTCATCACTGCCTCATCAGGTATGTGTGTGTGTGCGTAACAGAGGGACCACTCGTAACACGGCTTGATAGATTTACTACTAGCTGTCCCAAACTGGCTTAAATCACTCCAACCACTTATCCAGGAGTAAGTGCACATAAAGATTCTTGCTCTACTTCATTTTTGTTTTTATGTTTTTTTGTAAAGAGCCAAGTGGATTTCTTTCATTAAGAGTTCACACCGTATCTTTTCAATACTGAAAGAATTGAGATATTTGATTGACTGGCTGTCCAATTTGTAATTATCCCATTTTTGATGTCTGTGCCTAACAACGGTGGCTTTATCCTCCTTGGCCTTCTTGTCTGCAACATGAATTTAATTGCTGAGAGAACCACAGGGCATCACCCCCCCACCACCACCACTCTTCTTGTGCGGGGTTTTGTGTGTGTGTGTGTGTGGGGGGGGGATTAACCGTCTATAACTCGGTGGTTTTCCTGTTTAGTCTGACTTTATGACCGTCTGGAAGAGGACATCATTTGCGAAGATCAGTCCCACCACAAATACACAAGATGAGAGAGTGTGTATGGAGGAAGATACTCACAAAACACGCTTATGTCTCGGCACCTCTTCTCTGGCATGCACATGGAATTTTTTTTTTTTAATGAAAAAGATTTATTTCAAAGGTGATTCATGTTGTAGATTTGCGTCAAATTAATCGACAACTATTTTAATAATCGAGTAATCATTTGGAGCCATTTTAATTTTATTTAAAATTGTCTAAATTCTCTGTTTATTGATTTCTGTAGTCCTTTATGAAAGAAGATTGATTATCTTCTGTTTAATCAAAATAAGACATTTGCAAATATCTGTTTTAACATCACCCCCCATCCTTTTTTTTAATCACTATACAAATGCAAAGTGCAAAATAAACACCGATCACGAGTGAAAATAAAAAGTAATCAGGGGGGAAATGGTTTTATAATACACTTTAATGCAAAATTAAAATGAATATGATTAGTCGATTAATCGATGGAATAATGATAGACTCATCGACTCTAAAAATATTCATTAGTGACAGCACTAAAACTTTGTTTTATACAAGTGCTGAGCACGTCTCCCTCACAATTCTAAAGCTCGACTCGGGGTTTAGGTCTTTCAGCATAGAGTTTGCATGTTCTCTCTCGTCCGTATTTGTGTGGGTTTTCTCTAGATACTCTTGCTTCCTCCCACATTCCAAAAACATGCATGTCAGATTTATTGAAGACACAAAATTGCCCATAGGAGTGAATGTGAGTATACGTGTTTGTTTCTCTATGTGTGGCATAGGCTCAAACTTACCTAAACAATTTGAGGATAAATGGCATAGAAATAATAGGCATAGAAAGTGGATGGATGGAACAGAACTTTGAAGGTCTGTGTTTGATTCTATGAAGTTATACAGTCCCCTCCAAAAGTATCGGAATGGCAAGGTCATTTCCTTTGTTTTGGTTGTATACTAAAGAAATTTGTATTTCAGATTGAAAGATGAAACAAAAGTTCCGAATTCCACCTTTTAATTCAGTGTATTCACAGCCAGCACAATAAAGGACTTCATCAAGGTCTTGTGCTGCATTTGAGGATGGTTGGAAGTCGGAATTATCCGAGTTGGTTTTTCACAGTTCCGACCTGAAAACGAATGAGGCGAAAGTCAACGACCAAAATGGCAGATAGTGATAAATTGTTTTTTATTTTTGTTCCTCAAAACCTATTTTGACATCCAGCAATCTTGCCTTCTCGCAATTTTGCTCTTATTTATTGTTTAAGCATTTCATACAATTTCAGTAGTTCACCATTTAATTTCATGCAGGTTGCGTACGGTCATGTACATTGTCTTGCATGGAGTTATGTCGAATATTTCTGAAGAAAGAAAGCTATCTACAGTATTTTTATACTCGAGTAAATTGTGTTTTACCATTCACGGTCTGTGTTTCCAAAGGGGTCGACATTGTAGAGTGACATCACATTGTAGTCCGTTGATGAAGTCGGGGTACTTTTTTTTTTTTTTTTTTTTCTCCCCTGACTTCACAAGTGGGATTTCCGAGTTCAAGGGGGCATTCCTGTACACACTTCCTAGTTTGATGTTGGAAAAATCAGATTTCTTACCATCCTCGAATGCAACAATAGACTGGCCAAGTCAATCACCGGACCTTAACCCAATCGAGCATGCATTTTATATCCTGAAGGGAGACTGAAAAATACAAAAACTGAAAGGCAGCCCCTTTCAGTTTTTCAGTAAAGGCCTGTAAACCATGCAGTTATTGCAAGTAAGCGGTATGTCGCTAAATATGAAGTATTATTCACTTTAAGTTACTTTAATAATGTCTGTTCCTGTTGGAGGGGACTGGAAATTATTTTTCTGTTCTTTTATAAAGATACTTGATTTTCTCTGATGTTGTTACTGTTGCAATCGGATATATAATAGTCGCATGTGGTATGATAGAGGAAAGGACAAGAATTGTTGTGTTGCCTTTGTGAGTCAGTGGAATGAAGTCTAATTGGGAAAAAAAAAAAGAAGAGGCGAGTTGGTTGGGGAAATAACCTGACCTTTCTGATCTGCCCACATTCGTTTCTCCCGTCTTTCACATGTGCTCTCTGCCTTTTTATTTTGTTTGTTTAATAAATAATTCATGTCAGTATTTCCACTGTTTGCTCGAGGTTTTCATTTTGGAGCTTCTTTCCAGACTTGGATGACATGCCAAGGCAGGAAGTGTGAGTGAGAGGAGGATGTTGACTTAGTTTTCATTTCTCCTCAAACCCCTGGAGGTGGAGCCAAAAGTGACCAGCAAATGTTGAACAAGAGAGTGGAAGGTGAAAGAATAGTCTACGTCTCATTCTTATATGCTAGAATCATCTTCAGGATGCTAAATTAACCTAAATACACAAGTAATTTGAATTACCAGTGTTTGGTTTAAGTTTGAGATGCGATTTTTTTTTTTTTTTTTTTTTTTTTTTTTTTATGATACGATGTCAACATTTTCCAAAAGTAGATTAAACCATAACAGTGAATTCTAAAATCATTTAGTTCTATGCCACAAATAGTTTTATATTTACATGTATTTGCATTGATTTCACACCAGAAAGTTCTATGTCCAATGAGCCAATCAGGGACCCTACCAGGGTCATGTGACCTTCAGCTTCCACTGATTAAAAACAGTCCTGTCATTTTCATCCCAATTTCAAAATGTTCAGCTCATTCAGGTCACCTTGGGGGTTTTCAACATTCTAAAAATCTCCCAATTCCACATTTTGTGAAATTTGAAATTTTGAAGAAATTCCCAAAAAAAGAAGCTCCCACATTGACATATTCCACATCACTGTTTCCTCATCTTCTCTCATTTCTGGACCAATTTAAACCATTGAAATATTCAGATCATTCTTGGGAATTATTCCCACTCTCAAAATTCCCCCTAAAAAAAAATCAAGATAGAATTCCCAAATAGAGATTTATTTTTATTTTTTTAAACATATTTACCTCCTGCATCGACATTTTTTGACCGGTTCAAACCATTTTACCTTCAAAATGTTCAGTTTATTTAGGACATCTTTAGGACTATCCCCATTGCCCATATTACCAACATTTTCAAAATAAAAGTACAAATTAAGAGCTCTTTTACATTTATTTCTTCATTGAATATGGTATTGCATGCCATTCCATATCATTCCACAATTAATAGCGTTTCAGTTCAGCTTCAGATTTGAACAATTTTGTCTATGAATATTTAAATCATGGTGGCAATAAATAAAGGCTACCGTCTACCTTCAATAATGATTACAGGAGTGGAAAAAATAGAAATTAGGGCTTAAAACATGATAGATGTGACGTGAAAAATATTCAAGGTATCTAAATGAGCAAAAGTGGACAGAGGATCAGTTTGTTCTCAGTGAATTTTTCCAAAATCATACAGTCTTAAGCAACCATTTTTTTTTTAGACTAAATCTAGCCTACAATTTATAGCCCTGCACCGACTTCAGTTGTTTTCAAAGTTTTTTTTTTTTTTGTTTTTTTTCCTCCACTGGCTGAATCCCAGATTTTTATCCAAATCTGAGCTATGGTTCTTTCTTTCTGGCAGTTTTATGTAATAAATAAAGTCACACCACCGGTCTTGTTGCTGTGAGATAGCTGCTGCCTGCCACTGTGAAATATGACAACAATAATTCAGCAAATTAAGACACAACGTTCACGTTATTGTCCAGCGGCACAGTCAGCAGCCTGCCGCAGATATTGCGTTTTTATATTTGTTTTCGGTAATAGATTTCCACCAGTGTAATTGAAAAATAGTGGGTGAAATGTCTTTTTTTAATTGAGGCTTTTATCTTTTTTTTTTTTTTTTTTCCCAAAGCCTTAGATCATGACTCTAATCTGATTGTACCAGATGTTCTACCACTGTATTTGTCTCTTATTACACCTCATGAATAAAACATGAAAAGCTAGTTATAAAAAAAAAATAAAAGCAGCAATGATGCACAGTATTAATGAGTCCTGCTGTGTTCAGTTGGCTGCGGGGATTTAATGAAGCGGCTGGATGTTTTGTATTGCGAAAGCAGCTTGTGAGCCTCAGACACAATGTGATTTCATGGCTTTTGTCGCTGTTTTTTTTTTTTTTTTTTTTTTTTTTTTTTTTGTGCTTTATGTGCATCTGCTGGTTGGGGCCTAGTTTTGTTCAAATAATTAATGTATTTATGTTTTACATCCTGCTTGTCCTACATTTCAAACATTTTGACTCCGTTTTAGTTTCTTCAGAAAGTGCATTCTCTTTGTTTTTGTTTTGTAATGACATGATTGCTTTGAGATTTATTGCCTCTTTTAGATTTAGTGTTTTACAGTATCTCACAAAAGTGAGTACACCCTTTACATTTCTGCAGGTATTTAATGATAGCTTTTCATGGAACAACACTGACGAAGTAATACTGTACGTAGACACAATAAAAATTAGCCCGTGTATAGCTTTTTTAATCTGGTAAAACAGCCATTAGTAGCTCAACCCTGGCAACAAAAGTGAGTACACCCCTAAGTGAAAATGCCCAAAGTAACAGTATTTTGTATGACCATCAGTATTTTCCAGCACTTGCTCATGGAGTTTGCCAGAGCTTCACAGGTTGCCAGTGGATCCTTCATGTAATTTATGTATCTCAGAGGGCAACAAAAGTGAGTCCACCCCTAAGTGCAAATGTCCAAATGAGCAAAATTAGTCAATTTTTTTTGTCCTTAATGTGAACATTAAATTTCAAGAACCCCGACCAAAAAAAAAAAAAAGTCTTTCAAATTCCATATTTTCTTATGAATTTATGGGAAAAACGAGATATTAAAATCAATTCATATTAGGCTCGAAAAGGACACTCAATTCGATATTGATTACAGTATTAGATTTTTTTTTTTTTTAAACCAAGCCCTAATTATAGCCAACATTTCAGTTAGTTATGTAACCACAGAAACAGAATTCTCATCAGGTTCATTCTCATGAGAATATACTGAAGAACGTTATGGAAGTTGTTGACGCTTTTCATTTTAGCCCGACTGACAGAACTTCCTCGATCTCATGTAAATGACCCCCCACTACCCTCCTCAACCTTCAGATGTTTGCATTCATCTGGATCCTCTCCCATCTGGTTAAGATCCCATCCAAATGATTTGGACGTTTGCATTCTAGCGTTATTCCTTTGAGTAATGTCGAGGCTTGACGTGCACACGAGAAATCAGCTTATGATATGCAGAGATCAGAGAGGTCACTTTGCATGTTTGTGCACATTGCTGCGTGGGTTGTTAACCTCCGCGCTTTGCTTTGTGCACTCATAACCATTTCTTGATTCGCTCGTATTAATTTGGACATTTTAATTTGCTGGAAACTTCAACACTGAAAAACTTGCTACAGTATTTATCTATACCTTGAAATAACATGAAACACTTCATTGACTTTTGTTTACTCACTAAAATCCTTGAGTCACAAGTTTGTTTAAAAAAAAAAAAATTCAGATATATGGTGTTCTTAAAGCGCCTTGTTATCTGTCCGAGTATCTTGAGGTGATTGTGATGTCCTTTAGAAACAGGAAATTAGTTTTGTTCTGTTGCAGTTTTGCAGATAGCGTCTCAGTCACTGAGTTACAAAAACAGTTTGTTGTTTGCTTGAAGTAAAGTTGAATATCTTCCCAATGGGAAATTTTCTGTGTGGTAAATGAAATTGTTTTTATACAGTAAAGGCAAATTGAATTGTGTTTGGATTTGGCGTTTCCACTCTACCTGAGAGTTCTTTGTCCATGAAGTGAGAAGTGAATTGACTTGGAATGATCCTTTTATTTTCTCCTTAGCATTTTTCATCTTTGGGTTTCTGCTTGCTCACAACTTTATATGTAGATGCGTTCACATCCTCCATATACAGTACGTGTCAGTTTGGAGGATTATAGTAGTCTCATCCCTCATTCCTCTCCCAGCCTTGACTCTTTCAAACAACACTCTATCGTCCTCTGACAATCCTTCCATCCATCTCGGCATCTTCATCAATCTTTCCATATTTTCCCCCAGCCTGAAGTGCTCAGGGTGGAGGGGCAGATGGAGAGGGAGGTGCACAGAGAGATGATCCCGTCCTTTTTAACCTCCTTTTGATTCCATCATGCTTACATCTAGCCCCAAAACGCAACAATAACACATCCATCACACACACGCACACACGCATAGGGTGAGCATACACACAATATGAAGACTCATCTCCTCTCATGACAGAAAACGCAAACGGTTTCCTTGCACAATGTAATAAAGAAACCTTGGGGACATTTTCTGCTTTAATGTAGATTGAGCTCCATTACTAATGTCTTCTTTTAGTGACTGTATTGACCAAGTGGCATGGCTCACTATTCTCCAGTCCCTTGTTTCCCAACCTTTATTGAACCAAGGCATATTTGACAAAAAATGGTTATACAGCTTAATTTTATACCTTCTGCTATCTAGAAAGAGCTTTAAATTGTTCTTCTTGTCACATAGATAGGTGGACTACATATGTGGTAAATATTTATGATTTGCCAAGCCACCGTATGGATCTAACGATATCCAAATGTCTCACCTATACCCTCAATGCTAATTAGCTGAGGTCATAATTATACATATAGTGTAGTTCAAATAGTACATGTAACATTAACCTCAATGTACATAAACGGCCTACTCACACTTAATATTGAGGCACTTACTTGCTAATGCACGCACACATTGTGAATTGAGTGAATTTATGGATGAACGTTACGTTCCCCTTCATCTGGCGATTAGCATGGGTCTTACATGTAGGTGGCCAAAACATGCCTAATTAAAATTAAACTGCACTAATACACTAACCACCAGAGGTTGGAGGGTGCTGGAACTGTGCACTTGTACATACTGTAAGCCCCCTTCAATCACAATCAGAACATTGCCGTTTCTATTAGCAATGAGCTAAACAGATAATCTATAAAATATTAGGCTCTCCAAGTCACTAATGTGGTATGGTGTGTTTAGTGTAGATTGTTCATTGATGCACAGAAACAAATTCAAACAGTACAGTGCTTGCATACCTGCTTACACATTTAACAGCGCACAGACGGGTAATACAGTGACACACGGACAGGTTGCTTTGGTTTTTAGGGCTGGGAGACAAGAAATGATGTGTGGTGAACCTGAAGGCAAAAACGTCATTGTGTGCGTGACATTCATTGGATTTGAAATCCGATCCGTGTCGCTGATGTATCACCACCTTTTTAGTTCAACTTGAAAAGGAGCCCCATGATAGCAAAATGGAACCTTTGCAGCAGGTTGCTATGGCAGCCTATGCAGACAGAAAAGCGGAAGAATCTTTATAGGAATGTTCTTTGATATTCTTTAATATTTTCCATAAACAGTAGCCCAGAGTTTTTATTGGACATCCTAATGAGAATGAGTGTTGTGTGAGAATACCTCCATTTATCAGAGATTATTTGGATGTCTCCAATGTTCTTCACAGTTCAACAGTGTTGACATCTGCTCCAACAGCTGCGCTCATCTGGACACACACATACACACTTGCATTGCTTTCTGGTTCACACGTTCCTCCTGTTTACGACTGGACTTCATTTCTATGGATCTGTCTTAATGTTTTTATGTCATTGCACCTGTTTAAATATGCCTGTTTAGACCAGACTCGGATATTTGCTGTTTTATGGTTCTAATGTACTGTTTGTGTGACTGTTAAGTTGTGAACTTCATTCTGGTATTTGCTCGTTATGATTATTGTGATTTATCTTCAGTTGTTTAAAAACCAAGAAATCATTCATACAAAATAACGATACTACTCAAATTCAAAGTTTGAAGTTTCTTTGTTTTTGTCTGACTAGCACCGATAGAATTGGACATTTTGCCTTGTTCTGTGCCGTTGTGGGATGGAACGCAGCCGACTCCCGGCAAATTGAACCGGCTCCCCCAATTCCCGTTAAAATCACGGCAGTCGCAGCACAGACAGTCCTTGACATTGCTGAAGCAAAAATTGCCTCACTAGGACCAGGGATGAAATTGTACACTTCCATAATGGTAATTGTCTTCTTTTTTTATCCCAGGTTTATTCCCGGCCGTTTTGAACTTGGCATCCATGGCAGATATTACAGCCAACGCTACGTGCGGTCTATCCGGACCAGAGATGTTCTGTAAACTGGTAGAACACGTTCCAGGTCAGCCTGTAAGAAACCCGCAGTGTCGAATCTGCAATCAGAACAGTGCCAAACCGTTTGGTAAGAGAGACTCACTCATACGCGTACACACGTATTCAAGATGCCTGATAATCATACTGTGAATCTGGCTTGAATTGTATCAAAATTGTGGAGGATTATTGCTCCGTCTCTGCCTGCAGAGCGCCACCCCATTGAATATGCCATCGATGGGACGAACCGTTGGTGGCAAAGTCCCTCCATCAAGAATGGAATGGAGTACCACTATGTGACAATAACATTGGACTTGAAACAGGTAGAAAACACACTTTTTTCATGAGTAGTGTATTTATGTATGCTTGTTGGAATTAGTCATTGAGGACCTCATGTTAATACAGCGTGCATTTCTACTAGGCGTGTCAAAATGAGTGCATTAAGTTTGAGTTAATTTAAAGTTCCTTTCACTGCACTTTTTTAACGCGTCATTAACTCATTCACTCGCAGCCATTTTAACTGAAGCAACCTCCTTAGCTCGCGGCTGTTTTACTAGATTTACACTGATTTAGCAAGGCCCACAGAATATTGTGTTCTATTGCTATCAAAACATGGACCCTACCAAAACAAAGATTAGAGTCAGGGAAAAAAAAATGGTATGTTTCCGTTCTGCAGCCCTTAGCATTAGAATATAGCTAAGTTTCATTATTATTCACAAATATGCTTAGAATTGTGTGGAAACAGCTTGTTTTCATCATGGTCCTGGTTGATCTCTTATACTCTGCTGCTACCTGCTGGCCGTTTTTGTAATTACTACCATTTTTCCACTCGTTCTCTGTAGTTGGGAGTCTGCATCAAGGCCTTCTGTATGCTCAAGCATACAGGACACTTAATACATATATAATAGAATGTATTTATACATTTAGCGAGCAAATGAGTTAATGACTGCCCATTACTTGGAAAGCCTGTACTGGGGGAATTCCAGTCGCATGGCAGTAGACATGTTCACGTCAAAATTTAGCAGTAATACATTTAATAATAATTAATGCTGATAAAGTTAAAGCATTAACTAATGAATTACTCACAAAGAATGATTGCATTATCTTAACGCAGATGAATCACATTTTTATTGATCCTTTAGCTGACAGGATGGTTATGTTAAAGGCAGCACGGGTTGTTTTTGAGCAATAAACAGAAGTAAATGCATTAAAGTAAAAGCATTTAATACATGTTTGTTCATGTCAGACTGTTGGGGTCATTTTTTTCAAATATTTTAATTTATGCAAGTAATTCACTGATTGGAAAGAGGAGGATGAGCGTGCGCAGTGGATCAAAAAAATGTTGAAGACGTTCTGATTAACAAATTTAATCGTTTGACAGCTCTAATAATGAATATATTTGTGGAAACTGGGGTCAAGTTGTATTTCACAATTTTAAAAATGTGCAGAATTTCACAAGTTACTGAATGTTAAAGATTAGATAACTCTTAATGTCACCAACGTCTTACAAATGCAATTATGCCATCTAGTGGAAGAAAAATGACCTTAGGACAAATCAATATCACAGTTGTTTTTTCAGTACAGTACATTTTTAATTTTAACTCAATTTTATGAATGCAGACATATTTTTATTGGTTTAACACTAGCCCTCCCCCAACCCCCGTTTTTATGTTAACAAAACTATTAAAACTTGGAAAAGATATTTTATTGTACATTTTATTGTGCATTTAGAACAAATATAACATTTGCGATGAATCTATTGAAGTCATGTGACTACTCTTAAAATTTTTTAATCTCCTGACACCCCTAATTTCTACCCATTTATTTTAAACTTTGGAATTCCCAATTAGAAGGAATTGGAGGTTGGGGTTATTTTCCAAACAGCTGACACGAGTTCCAAAATCAGGTCACGGTGCTCCTCGCTGGTGACCCATCCTGTGTAGTGACCCTTCGTCTCGTCCTTTGTCCCGGTCAAGCTTCCATAGAGCGCCACAGTGCACTGATTGAAGACTGATTATAACAGTCGACTGCAGGCTTGGCAGTTGACGACAATCATCATCTTGCTCCATTTGCCGCGCACAGATTCTTTAAAAGCTTTTTAATGCTAGAGACATTCTTCCTTGGCGACCCCCTCCTGAGCTGACGCCCAACGCTCTCGTGTTGTAATGCCAAATTTTTTTCAAAGTAATAAGCGTCATTCCGGATCTCTCTCTCTGTGCGTTGATCATTAATTTCAACATCAACATATAGCATATGCAGGCTGTGAAATTGCTAGTAAGTGTCCCAGGGCTGGCCACTTGACAATTCAGGTAAATTGCAGTTATTATGGAAACGTATTAGGCAGGTTTATTCATGGGAGGCTTGATGAATGTGGTCTAATGATACATGGGCCGCACTGATTGGGGGACGACGGGCACGCAAGCTTTCAGAGTGATCGGGACTGAAAGCAGCTGTCAGTCAAAGCACTCTTAAGAGCCACACTTCCTGAATAACACACAAAATTATATCTTTGTATTTCTTCTGATAATTCAGATTGTCAATCAAACATGTATTATTTAACTATATCATTATTTTTACACTATTTCCTGTACATTATAACGACTGTAAAAGTTGTTTTTGCATGACAAGGACTTTGAGTAAAACTTTCATGGTGTGACATCCCACATTTACAGCAGCTCAGGCCAAAGCAAAACAGTGTGAGAGATTGCAGCATCCGTTGTTGTGCGCAGTAGACTATTTCAAAGCTTAAGGCCAAATTCTTACCAAGCTAGCTGTGTTGGCACACGTTTTTTATGCGTCTTAAAATGCACACTTTTGTAGTCTGTTTTATCTAGAGGCCAAAAACAATTTCAGTTTTGTATTTTTTAATATGATTTTCCACACATTTATAAACAATATTGCAGCATTGAAATTGTTTCTGTGTATAAACAGGGCAATGAGATGACTCCATAGTGAATATGTGCTACTTTCTTGCCTGCAAGTTTGGCAAGCAGGAAAATTGGATGTGTCACACGATTTAAGAAGTGGGCCAAAAACCTCTTTATTAGTCCGGTGAGATGTTAACACATTGCCAGTGACAGTATTTTTAAAAAAATTTTTTTAGGCCCTGTCTTGTGGCATATGCACCTGTCAGCTTGTCTCTTGTTTTTATGTTAGCGTCCCACAACTCACTTCACCTAATTAACTCTCTCGCATCCTTTTTCGTTCTTTTAACGATTAATTTCCAAGTCTCATTTTTAGTATCTTTCCAGCTATTCGAGCCAACAGAGATAGCATGTGTGATATTTAAATACCAGCTGTTCCTCCCAAATTGTTTGCAGAGACATGAATTCCTCACAGTCCATTTAATGGCTAGCTACCTCAATACAGTGGACGCAGACCTTAAATGGTCAGTCGGAAAAGCAAAACAAAACCTTCATTTGGCTCAGATGCTGAAATGTTTGAGCAAGCACCATTTTTTGCTTTAATATAAGGCCTGTAATAAAATGTTTTTAGTATTTTGTGACAATGAATCCATTACTGGACTGTTCGTGTAAATATGAGCACATTTGTTGTTGTCAGTGATGACTATTCCTTTGATAATCGTTCATTTTAATAGCGTCATTGGGAAAAAAAGACAAGAACAGGTGATTTCATCTGGGAACTTCTTTTGTCTTTTGAATAAGAACATCCAGATGTGGTATGTTTTTGTAAGTGTACAAAAGAGGGAATACGAAGATTGATGACGACCAACTTTTGCATCAACAATTACATTTTTGTTATATACGAGTATATATGTGCCAAATGTCATGCAAATAACCTCGATGCACTTTAAAACTGCTTATATGTAACAAATGAAAATTGAGGAAAATGTGGTCTGCCCTTTACAATTATCAAAATATATTCTGGGAAAACTTTATGCAAGATGTTGGCATATCTATGTCTTTATTTTTTATTTTATTTTATTTTTTTTAAAAGTGTCCATTCATCCAAGAGAACATTTTTCAGGTCCCGTGTCACTGATATGGGAGGAGACGGCCTGGCTATCAGACAATTTTCTGTTGTAGCTCACCTCAGACATGGGGTAAAGGGTCAGGACTCAAATTCTTTGAAATGAAACTCATCCCAGTATAACTCTACAAACCTTAATTAATTTATTAAAGTGTGTCTCAATAATTTTGCATATGAATATATCCTGCAGGTTTTGGACGTTTCCCTGCTTCAACGCACCAGTTTCCAATGAACAGGATCATTATCAGGATTATGCAGAGCTTGCTGATGAGCCTCAGGTGTGTTGGAGAAGGGAAACGTTCAAAAGCTTGCAGGACTCTGGCCCTCGAAGACCGAGTTTGGACACCACTGATCGGGTAAACAAACAATCGAATAGAATAGAATAAATCATACATAGAATCCAATTCAATCCATCCACACGCAATTGCAAAAGCACAATTTGAAATGTTAGTGACAGTATTTTTAAATTAATATTTCAGAAATGTCATATTTCCATTGCAACTTCTGTCACATCATTCCAACTTGTATTGCTCTTAATAATGATAATGATGACGACAATATGAGCAAGCTACGAATTTGAAGCTAACATTGTTAGCCCTAACATTGACGCTAGCAATTTAACAGCTAAGGTTAGCGGTAACTTGGGAAGTTAACTTTGTAAGATAATATTGTGTTAATGTTGGAAGCTAACTTATGCTAACGTTGAAGCTAATGTTAGACGTAACATTAAAGTTAGCATTGGAAGCTACGATTAGTTCAGAATGTCACATCATTCCAACTTGTATTGCTCTTAATGATAATGATGACGACAATATGAGCAAGCACGAATTTGAAGCTAACGTTGTAAGCTAATGTCAGCCCTAACATTGACGCTAACAATTTAAAAGCTTAGGTTAGCGGTAACTTGGAAAGATAACTTTGTAAGATAATATTGCGTTAACGTTGGAAGCTAACTTATGTTAACGTTGAAGCTAATGTTAGACGTAATATTACTAATGACATTAGTAAAAAGTGCTTATAGAATATATTGTACAACCTTTTACATATATTTGTAATTTATCATTTAAAACTGGTATATTTCCATCAAAAATGAAGATAGCCAAATTCATTCCTGTTCATAAAAGTGGAGAAAGACACCCGTTTAATAACTACAGACCAATATCATTGTTGCCACAGTTCTCAAAAATTCTAGAAAAATTATTTTCATATAGATTGGATAATTTTATTGAGAAACATAAGCTCTTAAGTGAAACCCAATACGGGTTTAGAGAAAAACGGACCACCTCAATGGCAGTCATGGAGCTTGTAGAAGCAATATCTACCGAAATAGATAATAAAAAATTTACTGTTGGGATTTTTATGGATTTAAAAAAAGCTTTTGATACTATAGATCATTCTATATTAATGAATAAATTAAAGAAATATGGAATAAGAGGTTTAGCTTATAAGTGGATGAAAAGTTATTTGGAAAATAGATATCAGTATGTGCAGTTTAATAATGTACAATCAGAACACATGAAGATCACTCATGGAGTTCCCCAAGGGTCTGTGCTCGGCCCTAAATTATTTATACTGTATATAAACGATATTTGCTGTGTCTCAAAAACATTGAAAAGTGTCTTATTTGCTGATGATACAACTTTCTATTGTTCAGGAGAAAACCTGAAGCAGCTTCTGACTACTGTGGAGTATGAATTGAATATATTAAAAAACTGGTTTGATGTGAATAAATTATCATTGAATTTAAATAAAACCAAGTTCATAGTTTTTGGCACGAGACAAATCACTCATCAAGTCAAAATTATGGTGAATTCAATTGAAATAGAAAGGGTGAATGAAAATAAATTCCTTGGAATTATTATCGATGATAAATTATGTTGGAAGCCACACATAGAAACTGTTAAAAAGAAAATGTCAAAAATCATAGGGATACTCTATAAAAGTAAGGATGTTTTAAACATGAAATCATTATATATATTATATAGTTCATTATCATTACCATATTTGACCTATTGTGTGGAATTATGGGGAATGGCATATAAAACAAATGCTAACACCGTTTTCAAATTGCAAAAGAAAGCTATAAGAATTATTAATGGATCAAAGTATACAGAGCCAACACATCCACTATTTATTAAATTAAATGCAATGAAATTTTATGACTTGGTGGATTTTAAAATAGCACAAATAATGTATAAAGTTTATAACAATTTACTCTGCCACAGTACTCAGAAGTTATTTGAAATTAGACACAGTCCTTATGATATAAGGGGTACAAGGGTGTACAAAAAACCCAAAACAAGAACAAATATTAAGCAAAGGTGTGTATCTGTAAAAGGTGTTGATCTGTGGAATCATTTGGAAATTGCTCTGAAAAATTGTGATTCAATGCTGGAGTTTAAAAAAATGTTTAAAAGTAAAGTTCAAAAAAATTATCTATGTCAGACCAGTATATGAAAAATGTACATGTGAGTATGTGTAAGTGATCTAGATAGGTATTATGGTATATGTTTAGTAAATTTATGTATATATGTTTTTGGTAAATGTGAATATGTTAAGTGCACTTGTGTATATATATATATAACTTGGGTTATATATATCATTTATTATTTTATTATTATTTTTTAATAATTAGTCAATTAAAATTGTATTAATAATGAAATAAGTTTAAATATATTTAGTAAAAGGGGTAGGACTAGATAAGTTTTTAACTTCTTCCTACTCCCTTTTGAACATGTAAGTTATGATTAATTGAATGATTATGTTATTGGGATTTTCTTCTCTTTTGATTGTTGTTGTTTTTTGTTTTATCTCTGCTGTTCATCTGTTTATATGTTCAAAAAAATAATAAAAGGAAAAAGGATAATATTAAAGTTAGCATTGGAAGCTACGATTAGTTCAGAATGTTCAAACAGAATATAGAACCAGTTCATCTGTTTCAAACCAATAAAAATTGTGATGCAACCTGTTAAATATAAAACGCATACACGTCTTTCTGAATAGATCAACTTTTTATTTTTTGACTGTTTTTTTTTTGTGCTAAATTCCAAAACTGTTTTATGTTAGCCCGTAGACTTTCCTGAATTTCATGTGTCACACATTCCAACCCTTCTATTTGGTGTGAGACTGTGAGTGCATGTAAATGTTACTCTTTTGTCAGGGTTATGAGTAACTGCTATCATCTTACTCTAAAATGTTCTGTTCTCGCTTATACACAAACACACACTGCAATATGACACTGCTCCCCACATCAAAAGATGAGACTGTTATATATTAGCCTGGCTACTTGCAGTGTTTACTACATTGAACGACTATTTTTATGGATACACTTCTACAGTATAAGTGCTTTTTGACCTTTGAGATATGCTTAGAGGATGTTTTCATTTAACTGGCCAGTGTACACTTCTTCTTCTTCTTCTTCTTCTTCTCTCTTTTTTTTTTTTTTTTTTTTTTGCACACCGATACTAGGATTATGTGAATCTAAACTGGAACCTTCCAGCCTATAATGAGTTCATGTAGTGTGACTAGAAATGTCACTAATGGTCATCTGGTTTCTCACTATTTTCTCAAGTGAGATATAGCTGTGGTCGTCATCATCCATATGTAAACACAAGAGTGCTTAAAACACAGTCTAAATGTCAGTTCCACTCATTCATCTTCTTTATATTGTCAGGTTTTCCAGATAGCCTATGTGATCATTAAGGCTGCCAACTCTCCTCGCCCGGGTAAGCCTTCCACTCCATCATTACTATTTAAACAGCCGGCCACATTACTTTGACTACGACATGCACCCTGGACCACATACATTACACAGTGGTAACAATGTATAGGTCATACTTGAGTTAATATGCAAAAAAATACACTAATCTCACTGAAATATTTTTTTCTCTTTAGGTAACTGGATCTTGGAGCGCTCAGTAGATGGCGAGACCTTTGAACCGTGGCAGTTCTTCGCCCTCACAGATACCGAGTGCCTGACCAGGTTCAACATGAATCCAAGAACGGGACCTCCTTCGTACACCAGAGATGATGAAGTTATCTGCACGTCTTTCTATTCGAAGATCCACCCTTTGGAGAACGGAGAGGTAATGTACAGTCTGATCGACACATTCCATGATGAGTTATACTATTCTGACTGATTAGGTACCAAACATGTCTGTACAATATCAAAAGTGCAACACAAAACAGACAAGATTGTCGTGTGTTGAACTCACCAAATGCAATTGCGTGAAAGTGGTTGATACAAAAAATACTCCACCGCGTTTCATTTCGGAGAGTAGCTGACGCAGCTGTTGACATCCCACCGGCACATTTGACCCTGACAGATCAGGGTTTGTTGTTTGAAACCATACCGTGGCAAGGTGAATTGAACTATATCTCCTGGTGTAAACATGGCTTAACACAATATTGTTACTGACAGATCAGTTTTCTGCAAAAACATCGTAGCTGTCCGTATATGTTTTAGTTTTGTTTGTTTTTCCTGCCTTCAAAGCTTCTAAGAGAGGTGATTTTTTTTAATCCCCATCAGTATTTTCTCGTGTGCTACATATTGAGCATACCAGATTACAGGACAAAATATAATAATCATCTTAATGAAGTTTTGCCATCCAGGGTTACCGATGAAAGGTTTGTGGTGGTAAATTGGCATCGAGCTACATTATTAGTGCGACAAGGCCACTCTAATGCTTAAAATTGCATTTACTAATTATGTCAATTATGTTTTGTTTTGCTTAACTACGTTGCTTGTATTATTGATGTATAGTTTACGTTTTTGCTAACGGAGCATACTCACAAATGGTTTGCTTACTGAATGAAGTAATTGTTGTGTTGTCTGTTTTTCTGAAGACGATGGCCAAATAGCATTCAAGAAATGATAAACCAAACTTTTGTTTTTTTTGTTTTTTTTGTTTTTTGTTTTTTTAAATGTAATCATTAAAACTGTCATTATTTCAGACCAGGGCTGGACTGGCCATCTGCCATAGAGGGTTGATGCCCGGTGGGCCGGTTGCTTTTGGGGCCGATGCAATGCTTTTGAAATGGTCATTTTTCTCAATTTTTTCCCAGGAGACTGGCCCACAATTTAGAGGGACCAGTCCGTTACTGAAATATTAATCAATAAACATTAGTGGCAGAACTACATGTTAGGCAAGAGTTGGGCTGGGCCGGCTCAAAATGACTTGTTTATTTATTTATTTATTTATTTATTTATTTATTTATTATACCAGTCCAGATTTTAAAATCGCTGCATTGGCTCCCCGTGCATTTCAGGATTGATTTTACGGTACTTTTATTTGTTTTTAAATGTCTTAACGGTCTTGGCCCATCTTATTTATCTGACTTGCTTTTACCCTATTACCCCTCGCGGCTCCTGGGGTCTTCTGGCAGTGAGCCTTTTAACTGTTCCAAAGGTGAGGACCAAGACACAGGACAGGGTGAAGCTGCCTTTAGCCACTATGGTCTTCACCTATCGAATAGCCTGCCGGAGGGCATCAGGTCTGCAGAGAATATTGATGTTTTTAAGACGAGGCTTAAGACTTTTTTTAGTTTGGTATTTGATTGATCATTTTTTTTCTTTTTATCTCCTTTTATTTATTTAACTATTTTAATCCATATTGTTTTGTAGCTTTGTTTTTATTTTTTTCCTATAGTGTTTAACTGTTTTCTTTTAGTGTTTAAGTGTTTTTATTTGGTAGTTATTAAATTTTTAGCTCCAGTGTTTCCTCATGGGGGAGCCTCAACAGTGAGAGGGATGGCTGGTCTTCATCCATCTCACTGTGGATGAACTCCTCCTGGGTGCCTTTCCTTACAGGGTACTTCTGTGTCCCGCCATGTTGTGGATTTCGTGTGTCTGTTGTGTTTTGGGTGTGTCTGTGGGTACAATCATGGCGGTGTGTGGGGGGGAGGGGTAGCTTTTTCTTTTTTCTTTTCTTTTTTTTTTTTAAACTTTTTACTGTATTATGGATGTTCAGCACTTTGAGTTGCATTTTGAATGTATGAAATGTGCTGTATAAATAGTTTGATTGATTGATTGATTGATTTATTTTAATGTACAATATGTGTGTGCACGCTAAAAGTGGAATAGCGGTCTTAACTGACATTAATGAGCAGAAGGCTTCAGGATACACACAGACACACACATCTACATTCCCCGCACATGCAAGCCTCTAATTGTAGTCGCCTGTCTGGATATGTGTGCACATTTCCCCCATGGGTGCGAGTGTTTGTGTGTTTTTCCTCGCGTGTTTATCCTGTATATGTTTGTGCGCGTGTGTCCTACGGGAGCGCACTGGAGGGGGTGCGAGAGAGGAGATGTCAAGAGCCGCAAGTAACGGAGGAGTCTGAATGTGCCGAGAGTGTGCATACGCGCTTGCGGTTGACAGCTCCCAAGCCGTCTGATCACAGTGCAACTATAATGAGTCAGAGGCGATGCGCGCGCACGCGCACACACATGCACGCAGTGTCACTCATAACACGTTCACACCTACACAGCCATCTCCTTCGTTACTTCCAAGTGTGCAGCTTGCACCCATCAAGTATTCCCCCCCCCACACCACCCTTGCGACGCACACTCTTTTGGCACAATTGACGACTTTTTGGCAGATGCCAAATGTTGCTTTTGGCCACATTAGTGAGACGGGCTGACAGAAGTTCTCCTCTTATTGTGTGCCTGCTTGTTGACATTGCTCTTACTGGACATCAACACATTTTTATTCTATACATAGGGTGACCAGATTTTCAAAATTAAAAAGCGGGTCACGACAGTTTTGCTGAAAATTGAATATAAAATATATTTTCACCATGAGTTATTCATAACGCATTAAATCGCGTGCCAACCTGGTGAACGGTGGTTGTGTTATTACTAGTGATGTAACGATATCCAAACAACACGATATTGTGGGGACGTTGGCGCTATTAAAAAAAAAAAAGAGCTTATACTAAAGAAACACAAACAATATTGTTCTTTTGTACATAACAGCAATTCATATAAACAACCTCCAATCTCTAATGACACTTAATATTGAGGCTCTTACTTGCTAATACACGCACAAATATTGACTCGCTTCACAAGCATAATACATTCCCCGTCATCTGACCATTAGCATGGATTTGAAACATAGAAGGGCCAAAAGATGTTTGTGAAAATTAAACCGCACTAAAAAAACACTAGCCACCAGAGGGTACTAGAATGCACAAATGGAAATCAACCTGACTTTTTGAACAGATGTGCATCTTTTAACATTATGACGTGACGACGACGATATTGCGACAGTTTTAATATTGCGATATCACGGTATTGCCATTATTGTTACATCACTAGTTATTACTTTAGCCAATGCTAAATGCTATCTTGGTTGACTGTTTAACAGCACTTTTTTTTTTTTTTTTCCTCGGTCCTGGCAACTATTGGAAGATGGCTGTGCCGTTTACATCGGGTCTGTTCCACTTTGTAATATTGGAAATATACCACCAGAAAAGCTCAGCTTACGTTGGGTCTGACCGGAGACAGCAGTGTTAAGCTAGTAGGACTACATTTCCCAGAATTCTTAGACACGGAAGCAGTAAGTAATAGTTCTAGTATGACAAAAACCGCACCTGATAGCAATAAGATGAGAATGAGAACGTTGCTGGTCGCTATTATATGTTTGTTATCCTTTATTCTTCAGTTATTTAAAAGGGATAGTTCGATTTTTTTATTTTTATTTATTTTTTTTAACATGAAACTCTATTTCACCCTCACCTCCAGTGTGTGCGATCAGCACTGCGCGGCGCCCTGTAGACAGTTGATAGACGCGCAGCAGACAGCTGATAGCCGCGCCTTCCGCCGTCGAAAAGACAAACAACTTGTAGATTAGTGCACGTCTATCAGCTGCATGCGGGGCGCCACGCAGTGATACGAACGAACAGAAAAGTAGTGCCTGGCGGTAATGGCGTCTGACTTTTTTTCAGAAAGGAGTATTGTGATGCAAATGTATCACTCTTTTGAACACAAATTGTTTTTAGAAGAAAAACGCTTTATTTCCGAGACCCCAGCCAGCTTGCTGGACTATTTTCCTCTCGTCCAACACCGGACCAGAACTTGTGTCACAGTACGCTGTCAGGGGTAAGTCAGTGCTGATCGCACACACTGGAGGTGAGGATAAAATAGAGATTCATGTAAAAAAATTCGAACTATCCCTTTAAGTTAGGACCTCGTGTACAAAACACTGTGTGACGTTTTGGATGACAGTCAAATTCAGAATTATTTTGAAGTGTTTCTACTAAGGCTGCACGATATTGGAAAAACATGCGATATGCGATAGAGTTGCTGAATATAGCGATATTGATATTATTGCGATATTTAACATGTCCCTAAAGAAATGACATGTTGATTATCTAATGAAAGAATTACATTTTTTTTCATGCGGCAAAATAATCAAACTCAGTGTATTCTTAATTGTAATTACCTCTCGATAATGTCCAACTATTGCATGGCAGTGCACATGTGCACTGTGTTCCAACTATGTTTTGCATTTGCATTATTAGGGTTGGAACACCCATGTAACTAGGGGCGTGGAAACCAAATAAAAAGAGAGGGTGAGGAGAGGATTTTTTTTTCCAGAGAGTGCAGTAGTGAATTGTATCAGTCAGTTCCTCTCCTCGCGAGCTTTGAACTGAGTGTCTTCTCTCTTTTTTTTGTCATGTTTAATAAATGTCAAACAGGTAAACCTGACAGTCTGACTGGTCAAATTCAGATAAAACCATAAAATTCCATATCAAACATATTGCATGTCTTTGCGATATGCATATTGCATAGGCCAATATCGCGATATCGATATTTTTTGGATATATTGTGGAGCCCTAGTTTCTGCCTTAATTGGGTTTATTATTCATTTAACATAATAAAAGTTAACTGTAAACTTATTCAATGTAACTTTAAACGCTGTGTGTGGTAACTTTATTTTGAAATTGTGCCCTTGTCAGAAAAGGGAAAGTCCCATTGTGTACCCGTCTTTGTGAAATGTTGACATTTCTGCAGACTGCACCACCTCTTCCTAACTCAACACTATTTTCACATGGCTCTCTCTGCATATGTCTTGAATGTAATTCAATGTTTCGGCAATCCTTCAGTCAATTAAACTCACAGGCCACTTACTGTTAATCTTAAGACAATTTACCAGTCATGTGGGTCAAAAGCAAAGTTTTTCAAAGATAATGTTCCATTTTGATTGACATTAAAAGGGGGATGTTCATATAACAATTGTTAAAAACTGGTCTGCATCTTACTGAATGAGTGAATTTTCAAGGTTTTAGTTGGGATGTAAAGTCCAGTACAGTAAATGCATATTTGTGTGTGTGTGTGTGTGTGTTTTGATGTAACTGTCCTTTTTCCCCTCCTAACAATTTATTACCCAAGAGTCCTCTCACCTCTGCCACTGTATATCTCCATGCACCTTTAATTTTTCATTCAGCTGTTCAATGCCACTATTCATCCGTCTTTCCCTCGTATAGATCCACACTTCTCTAATCAATGGCCGCCCCAGTGCGGACGACCTGTCCCCGACCCTGCTGAACTTCACCTCCGCCCGCTACATCAGGCTGGTGTTTCAGAGGATCCGAACGCTCAACGCAGACCTCATGACGCTGACACTGCACGACCCCAAAGATATCGATCCCATCGTGACCAGACGGGTGAGGATGATGACACATTTTTATTTTCGTTTTTATCTCACTCATATGGGCGCATTTGAAGTCCTAAAAATGGTTGTAATTCACTTTATTGTAGTATATTTGTAGTATATTTGAATATTGAATATATGTCAGCACACTCATGATTGCTGTCACGTTGTTTCTCCTCAGTATTATTACTCCATTAAGGATATTTCAGTTGGAGGGATGTGCATCTGTTATGGTCACGCAAAAGCCTGCCCGCTCAACAGTGTTACCAAGGTAAACGACTAAACTCCTTCTCACACGAAGCACTTACAATAAAATGTACAAAAAAGAAAAAAAAATAAGTAACCTAAGGCTTGAAGTTTTTTTTTTAAATTATTATGTGCCACCTTGATATCAAACTTTTCCCTACAGGGGACACAGGTGTTGTCTGGCACGTCAGTTCAAACAGTGGAGTGTTTGATAGCAGACACCTGATCTTTCGCACATTTGTGGCCTCTTGTCCTGCATGTGTCCTCAGGCTGAAACGAGCCTTACCTCCATGTGACAATTGTGTTACTCGTGCTCTTAAGCTGATGATGTCATTGAATGAATCTGATGTCATTTGCTTATGGAGGGCCAGTTTCTTTTTTTCGCTCTTTTCTAATCTTTCCAGCACTATCACAGAGAAATATATTTATACCCCCAAGTCTAAGGGGGGGAAAAACTCTATACATATATTTAAATTATTATATTGGTCCATAATTAATTATGATTAATTTATAAATAAAATGGACTGAATATGAATTTCCTTTGCAGAATGCATAACTATTGCCGCACACTGTACAGTTACTTTCAATACTTTAAAATTATTTATCACCATAGGAAGTGATGTATTATTTAACTCTATTGCTCCCAAAAATGTATTTTTTATATTTATTTATATCTATACATTATTATTATTTTTATTTTTTTTTAATGCGAGAGCATACAGAACGCTTTGATGCAGCCTTTCTACTGCAAAGAACGATTGAAGCAATGGTAATCATTACAAAAACGGCCAGCAGGTGGCAGCAGAGTATAAGAGATCAACCAGAGCCATGTTACAAACAAGCTGATTTCCCCACAATTCTAAACAGATTTGTGAATAAAAATGAAACTTAGCTATATTCTAATGCTAATTGCTGCAAAATGGAAACAGATAGAAATATACTTTTTTTTTTTCTCCATAATCTTTCTTTTGGTAGATTCCATGTTTTTATAGCAATAGAACGCAACATTCTGTGGGCCTTGCAAAATCAGTCCAAATCCAGTAAAACAGCCAGGAGCGAAGGGGGTTGCTTCTGTGAAAATGGCTGCGCGTAAATGAGCTAATAGCCTATATTTTGTTTTATCATCCCTTCATCTTTTGGGGTTGGACAGGTTGGTGAACATTTAATTCATGTGAATATTTAATTACAATGTTTTTTATCATACCAATTTTTCTCTTTTTTTTTCTTTTTTTTAATCAAGAAGAAAATGCTCACTAGTACAAATAACTAATTGATGGGTGTACTCGTCAGACCGTATTTTTCTCTCTCTCTCTCAATAGGCTGCTGTTGTAGCTCCAAACCCAATAATCAACAGCAGATGGGTCTTGAAAATTCAGTCAAAATGTTCAAAAACAGCTGACAATATGGCTGATAGTGAAGCATTTAAGAGCTTTAAAAAAAATATATCATCATCATCATCATCTTCATCATCATAAACAATTTCTAACAGACTTTCACATTTGGGAAGATTTGGCTGCTATTTCCTACATACAGTATAATCCAAAATATGATTTAAAAGAATACAGCCAATGTAGCTTTCCTGATGTTTTTGCAGTCCATTTAGCTCTTCTACATGGTCACCCAACCTTGCGCTTAAGTCCCGGGCAAACCTTCAGAGGGCAGATACGATGGAGCCCTGTGAGCTGATTTGTTGCAGATTGTCCACCGAACATCTGTTAGGATGCGTGCTCAGCACAAGAGCCGCCCGCAGCCAAGAGCTGCAGCGTTTTGTCTCAGATAAAAGTGGGGTGGGGGAGACACCGACTCATGCCAAAATAACCATACTTGGCCCGTGATGTGCTATTGTACTCTGTTCAATCTGGCAGCCTCTCCTCATCAACCAATTTACAGAAAGTACTAAATTGAATTAGTAAGCCTCCAAATTGGCAGATGTCTCGTCATTGGAGTGTTGCGCTCCAACTGTGTTATGATTTGGTTTCTCTCAGGAAGGTGGTAGTGAAACCATTTGGTACAAGCTGATAATGTGGAAAGGGAAACAAGATCTTTTTATTGCGCTCCCTTGTGGATACATTATTGTTTGATAGGCCACTTACAAATTCCGGTAATTACCTTTTTGCAGCCATCTATTTGAACGTTTAGTTGATTGTTGTTCAGCCACATGAAGCCACATTTCATTCACTGTTTAGTTCTGGAGGGAAACACTGTATGCTGAGTCTTCACAAGTAAACATCACATTTTCAATTAACAGCAGCACACCAAATAGAGTTATAAAAGAAATTATTCTGAAATCCTTAGGCATTTAGTAGATTCTGGAATTATATCTTATTTCATTCAACTTTGGAACATCCCTCTTGGAGACAAATGTTTGCCATTGAACCATGTTTAAACCTTCATTTTTGTGTTTTCATGCAGAAGTTTAGCTGCGAATGTGAACACAACACATGCGGCGAGAGCTGCGATCGTTGTTGCCCTGGTTACCACCAACAAGCCTGGATGGCCGGAACCTTCGTCACTCAACATGTTTGTGAGAGTAAGTTGGAATGTCACAACAAAAGCACAAAAAAAAATATATGCACATATATATACTGTATAAAACAGACTTTTTTTTGTTTGAGGGCCACCTACAGAAAATCAGAAGGACGCAAGGGCCACATAATATGAAGAGAAATTGTTTAGTCCTTAAAAAAAAAAAATGTACAAATCATTTATTCTTGTTTTTTCATATCTAAAAAAAATGGCCCCCGGGCCGTAGTTTAGACACCACAGACATAAAGTGATTAAATTGATACCATATAAATGTATCTTATCAAGAGATAAGAGGTATGAAAAAAGCTTCTATTGTTTCTTCCATGCAACTTTTCACCTGTAATCATTTTTTTTTCCGAAAGGAGGCTCAAGACACACATTTTTAGTTTGACTTAAGTGATCTCTTACTATTTTAATTTATTAATATTACTGTCTTTTAGTTCTTAGCTCCTTTTATCGTGTTCTTTTAGCTTTTTTTTTTTTTTTAACCTTTTGTTTTGTTGCCTTTTAGTTACTTTTAGTTTCCTCACATGGTTTCTCTGTGCCCCGCCATGTCTTTTTACATAGTTCTCAGGTTGTGTCATGAGGGTGTTAGGGTGAGAGGGTGGGTTTTATATATTGTACTATGGATATTTAATTAGCACTTTGAGATCCGATTTTATGTATGAATATATATAAATAAAGTTTGATTTGATTTAAAATACTTCTGACAACACTACCGAGGCGTGAAATGATCGTCAGAAGGGTGCGAGTTAAGCACTGATTGATCACAACATTAAAGGAAACAACATGGCATGAGTCGAGTGCATCGTGTCGCCACCTTTACAACCCTTGTTAGAAGTGATCAAAAGCTGGGGGGTTGGACAAGCCGTCGAATGGCAGCCCACGGGAACACTGACGTCCACGAGTTGTTGTTGCCAGATGTGATACTTCGCAAACCCCGGCAGCGGTGCCAACCGTGAGCTCAAACCCGGGGTATGGCTCTCGATCGATCTTGAGATCAAACCAGCCGTTCTCTCTTCCTCCCTGCTATTATTCCATCAGGCTGATGTGTGACCAAACACTGATGAATGCTGTAGGCATCATTGAGTATGCATAAACAGTGGGAGGAGGGTCCGAGCCTGCTAATCATACGCCTGTGATGTTTGCATGAATGTATAAGGCAGCTACTCGCACAAGTGCGTGGGCGGAAGGTCAAATCCTTGCACAATAAATTACTTTGCTCTTGTACATGATTACATGCTGCACATTTCAGACATTTGACAAGCTTGTCATGTATTTGATGCAGCAACTTTGTGCTTGCTTTGATTTTTTGAACACTTGTACTTTATCGACCACATTACAGTTCCAGAGGGACTGCTAGTAGTAATATGAAAATGAACTTATGAAAGACGCATGCATGTAAATCTGCTGTATCCTTTATGTCAATCCACCGATGTTTTATAGCGCTTGTCCTCATTAGGGTCAAGCTAGAGACTATCCCGGCTAATTCTGGGTGAGAGGTAGGTTAGGCGACCAGGAATGGTTGCTAGACAATCGCAGAGCATCCGTCTCAGTACGTACCGTTTTTTTCCGACTGTAAGTCGCTACGGAGTACAAGTCACACCAGTTTAAAAAAAAAAAAAAAAAAAAAATCAAAATCAAGAACCGTATCCCCGTTTCCTAATCAAGGGTGCGAAATAATCTCCAACTGTGTACTGCGTTACTCAGTTACTCTGAAATTCTTTTTCAAATGTGCCATTTAGTTAGAGTGCCCCAAAAAAGGAGTGCCAGAGCCCATTGTGTCAGGCAGTACGGATGGAAACAATTAAACACAAGCTGCTGATTGGTTTATGACACAGGCTGCATTCCGAAATTAATGGTAGTCTGAAAAGTTGCATTCAAAATGTCTGCTTTTAACTACGGGAAAGTTTGTCTTTTAATTTCTTATGTCTTGTGGTCAAAGGTAGAATCCTGGTCAGTTATTGCACCTTTTGCTGGCAGCTAACATTCATCAAGTTCCTTCTACTTTCTTTCGACGCTTGGCATCTTCTTCTTCTCCTTCTTTGTCTTTCTTACAATACAGTCTCGGCGATTTGGTACATCAACAGAAAGAATTGGCGGTAAGGCGCAGGAAGTCAACACGATTAGTCAACGTAGATTTTGGGTGCCAGTCTGACCTGTAATTTTAATATCTACACATTACACCTGACTATAAGCCACGGGGTTAGCCAAACTATATATAAAAAAATAAAAATAAATAAATAAAAAAGTGACTTATTAGGCGCTCTCCCGCCGCTGGAACTTTTGGAGAACTCTTCAGTTTACCTCGGTAGAATTCAGTTTGCGCATTTTTCCACCAACAACAATTTCCAGGGTAATTAAATTCCCCAGGGGACATTCAAGTACTATCTCAGCAGCAGGGTCTTTCTGAGCCAGGCAGGAACTTTGAAGGGGCGGACTGCAATGATCAAGGCTGATTGGCTGGACAAATTTGGGGTTGTTTTTACAATAGCTGGGTTCATCAAACTAATAGGTCATCCAAATACTATCTCGGCAGCAGGGTCTCGCTAAGCTAGGCTGGTACTTTGAGGGGTCAATCTTTTTTCATCAGCTCGTCTCAATCAAACTCATTTGATTGAATTACGGAGAACTCAAAGACGCTGTGGAAACACAATTATAAATTCCCTGCTGAACTTTTACAACCAAGAACTCCCTTTATCCAGAACTCAAATATCCTGGGCTTGTTGGTGGAAAAGCAGCTATTGTCTGAAAGATAAGGTGTTTTAACAACAAATCAATAAAAAGAGTTTGTGGAAAAGCAGAATCGTGTGGATTGATAAGTGACTGTATACCCCTGAGAACTATGTTGTACATCTAAAATACAAAAGCAATAAACCCAGCAAAGATTTACTTCATTGGGTAGTATTACACTTGTGGGCTGACCCAACTTTTAATATTACAAAGTTTATTTAGGATAACAGGTGAGGCAGTAGACTCAAGATAACACAGCGGTAAAATTAATATTAGATTTCCATTTCACAAAAAATACCTCCCTCTTTATCTGCGCATTTGTTCCCAAATTTACAAGGTTAGAGTCACTAAATATGTGGACATCAAAAGGAGAGCTCGAGGTACTAACGCTACCTACTTAGACGGCCATAAAACATAACCGTTTTCTTATTTAAATGACAAATAGCTGTGAACACAAAGCAACATACATACAGTAAGTGGGTGCCTTTAAGTCATTATAAACAACAGACTATGATCATTTACAGTAAGCAGAATTTTTATGCTAGCTTATCCTCACTTATGCTGCCCAGAGGAATGAACCAGGTGTTGATGTCTATGAAACAGTATATTTGTTTACAGTCAAACATTTGATGTTGTGTAGTGTGAAACCAATTGTCACATGTCCAACCCTCCCCTCTGTCCTTGCTTTTTAGAGTGTAACTGCCACGGGAAGGCTGACGAATGCTACTTTAATCAAACGGTAGCGGACCTATCGCTCAGCCTGGACGTTCACGGCCAGTACCGAGGGGGTGGAGTGTGTATTTCATGCCGCGACAACACGGATGGGCTCAACTGTCAGAGCTGTATTACGGGCTACTACAGACCTGCAGGAGTAGGTTGCTTGGCGGATTGCAACATTTAATAAGATTCAATGAGTAAATGTTAATCAATGGTCTTTTGGTCCGATCAAGGTGAATGCTGAGGATGACAACCCCTGTATCCCTTGCTCATGTGACGCTCATGGTTCTGATGGCCAAACCTGTGTTGAGGACTCAAGCCAGGCGACGCCTTGTATGTAAAAATACTTCCTGTCTACATCCATAGAATAATACAGACATAAATAATAGGGGTGTCAAAATTATAATTAAATTAATTATAATTAATTTAAAGTTCCTTTAACGCCAATATTTTATTTATTTTAATTTTTTTTTAAAGTGACTGCCCCTTACGTGGATAGCCTGTACTGGGGGAATTCCAGTCGCAACGCAGCAGACATGTCCACGTCAAAATTTAGTAGCAATAAATGTAATAATAATGCATATATTTGTAGAGACTGGTGACAAGTAGTATTTTACATTTTTAAAGAAGTGCAGAATTTCACAAGTTACTTCATGTTAAAGATAAGATAGCACTTAATATGAAAAGAAAAATGCACTGAGTGGTCTCCAAAGTTCTACAAATGCAATAATGCCATCTAGTGGCAGAAATATGACCCCAACCCAAATAAATATTACACTTGTTTTTTACAGTGAAGCACATATTTTTAATTTCAACTCAACTTTATGAATTATTCTGAAATTACAATGACTAAAAGATGCAGCCATATTTCTATTATTTTTTGTATGAAAACTTGGGAAAAAATATTTTATTGTATATTTAGAACAGATATAAAAATTACGATTAATTGTGAGTTACTATTGAAGTCATGATATTAATATTCCAATTAAAAAATCAAATCGCCTGACTATATATATATATATATAATATTTCCAGTAAAGAATGCAAAAAAATAGCCCATATACAATTTGGCCTAATCAAGACATACACATTTAGCTTCAGCAGAATTTTTTATTTTTTTATTTTTTTTTACATGAATCAGATGTGATACATTTTTTTTTATTTTTTTTTTATATATTCAGACACTTCAGAGAAAGTACAAGTCCTCGCCCTTAAAAAATGTGTGTGTTTTTGTGTGTGCGCATGTGCGTGCGTCCGTGCGCGTTTGACTGACAGCCCAGCCACCAGGGTCATGCCGTTGTAAAGAAGGGTTTGGCGGTCTGCGATGTGACAGGTAACACACACATACACGCACACGGCGAGACACACACAGATTGTGACAGGTGAGCTGAACCTTTCAGCTGTTGTCTGTTCCAATTAGTGTTTGAAAATTGCCTTTTAAAAGTTTTCATTAAAACTTGTAATGATTTATCAATGTGCTGTACTTGAGACGACCTCTCAAGCTCACTAAATAAAAGCTGCTTTTGATTTTAGTTTTCTTGCTGATTGTCTAACCGCTTATTGCCGCATTATTTCACTCCTGCGGTGACGCCACCTCTAAGGCGGGATTATTTAAATGTATTCTGTCACCTTAAATCAGATCATCTTCCTTTAAACCATTCAGCCAACAATTAAGTCAGTAAAATAAGCAGCACAGTCAACTAATTTTTAACGGCCACGTCTCTGTTGGCAGTTAATTACGTGTAATGTTTCCTCTGAGATGCTTATTACACATGCATGCATGTTTACCTGCTTTGCAAGCTCAGCTGTTTGTTTTACGCCACAAGTCCTGTAACAGTTCTAGTTTGAGTGGGGGACACTATCAGGAGAATTGACCCTGTGATCTACCGTTTATGGAATCCTTTTTTAATACTCATCACTTTCGTCTTTTGTGTTATTAAATCCATTTGTCTTTTAGGTGTGCAATTGGTTATACGGGCTACCCGGACTGTCAGCCGTGTAACTGCAGCGTTGAGGGAAGCAGCAATAGTGACCCGTGTACTTCACCCTGCGTGTGCAAGGTCAACACACAAACGCACAAATAACTATCATGACTATCCATTATGGCCTGTCGTTTTTCCGCGAGACATAGTAGAGTAGCGTCATGGGAGAAAAGTAGGATGTTATTTGTTTTCTGTTTATAGCTTAAAAATTGGAGGAAAGGGTGAGGATTTTTTTTTTTTTTTTAAACATTTTTCAACTTGTGTGAAAGACAATTGGACAGCAGCCAATATGGATAGCTCATGATGAAACAATATTTATAAATAAAGGGTGACACAACACAGCCAAATCTTAGCCTCGGAGGATCATGTAGTGACAAAATGTAGACTAGATTTTAGACTCGCAAAAAGCACGGCTAACTTGTGGCGCAGGAGGTGTAATGAGATTTTGGTAAATTTAAACAAGGTGCAGGCAGATTGTGAGCTTTCCGGACGTGTATGGTGGATGTTTTCTTTCTTTTTTTTTTTCTTTCATTTTAATTCATTCTTTGAAAGAAAATAAATTTAAAGTGGGCAGAAAGAAGTAAAACTTATATCTGCCCCAATCTACACAAAATGAATGGCAGTTATAGTGAAGGCACTCTTACGAACATAAAAATTCACAAAATTCCAAAAATTATTTCAATATCATAATTTCCTGCTACATTTATCAATATCATATATATGTTTTTATACAACACTTAGAATTTCAAATGGACTGAGATGTTTTGATTTTACAGTCTGATTGTTCCACAGACACCTTGTATTGAAATGCACCTGTCTTTTTGTTGTTCTGGTTTACAAAAAAAAATAGATGCTCTTAAAGTAAGAGCAACATGAAAAATTAACTTTTTGGAGCTTTTAGCCATGTTAAAATGCTAATTTCTCACCAAACACATGACCGAAACTGTTTTCCTCCATTCGCCCCTCTATGAGAAATTCTCGGTCATTCTGCTATCCAAGCATTAGCCCCTTCCAACCTGAGAAAACGAGCTGTTGGCACTCTTTGACATCATAAGGTGTGGACCCACCCCCACACCGCCTCTGGAGACTAAACGCACGTCCACTTTCTCTGAGACCTCCATCGGATACCGTATCCTTCACATTTGCAATGCCAAAGTGCAATCACAATTGTCTGTCTTAAAATCCCACAAAGGCTATGGATGACACATGTAAACTACAAGTAAAACTTCTGCACTCTTGAACCTAACTGAACAAATAGAATAGGTGGTTAGTGTGCTTGCTCTGTAAGCAGCAAGTCCCTGGTTTGAGACCAGCTCAGGTGTTTTTTTTCCTCTCCCTTCTTCCCCCTCCTCCCCTCCTCCTCCTCCTCTACAATTTCTTGCAACAAGGAGCCATTTTGTTTCAAATGATTATTGAAGAGTTGATGGCTTGCATTCAGAGGTGTGCTCCAACAGCAGACTGCAGTCGGCTCAACGGGGGCACGGCAATCACACAGGGAGAGGCGGGGTTTTACTGAACCGGGCTATTTCCGCGTTACAAAACTAACCAGCAAACCACCTAATATTTCATTTAAAATTACATCGCCATGGTGTTAAATGTAAAATTTAATCATCTTAAATTACCATGGTGTAATCCCTTTAATTTCTACACATGTTCACTTTTTAAAAATCTGTTTTGCAAGTTATTTGGTAAAATTTGGTTCTCAACAATTTGGATCAGTAGCAGTAAAACTAAGTATGTTTCATCAGATTTTAGGAATAGTTTATCTGTATGTTTCCCCTTACACATAGGGCATTCCATAAATAGCTTTCCTCATTGTCTTTTTTTTTTTTTTTTTGTCTCTCTTTCTTTTTCCAACAGGAGAATGTGGAAGGAGCGAACTGTGGCCGCTGCAAGCTGGGTTTCTACAATCTCCAGCGCGACAATCCGCGCGGCTGCGAGAAATGTTCTTGCATGGGCGTAGCGAGCCAGTGCTCTGCCTCCACGTGGGTTTATCAGAATGTAAGAAATGGCGCCACAAACTATGATTAGGATTATCTGCCTTTCTGGCTTTCACAAGCAAACATTGTTCAATAGCGAGGAGGCGGCGGCGGAATCCGCAGTGGGTATTTAACTGCGGTTCAGTCTTTGTAGGATCCAAGTGCAGACGCAGACAGCTGCTAAGTAAGATAAGTGAGGTTATTATTTACAGTGCAAAAAGGCAGATGGGAACATAAAGGAAGAGGGAGGAAGTGGAGAAAGGGGTGAACCCGTTTTCACTCATATCAGTTGAATAGTTTTGCAGGCTGGATCGCTGCGTGTTTTGTGCACTACAGTTACGAAAAACCAAGTTGAATGTCCATGGTCCACCTCGTCATCTTTTCATGAAAACGCCAGATCAGAATTCATCCAGACACTGGATGACATGATGTTTCTAACCGGCATTTTCAAAGCTAAAATCTTGGACTCTCGAAGTTGAGGAAGCGCGCCCAAGTGAGAAGAGAAATGAGGAAAGAGGCAATCGGAGAAAAGAAGATGAGACGCAAGATGAAATGAGAGGCGAAAAGAGGAAAACACTTTTTGACTGACAGGCTGGGGGGGGGGGGTACGAAGGGGACGCTGACAGAACGACAGCTTTGATTTCCACACTGATAGTGCGTGTGCGCGTGTTCAAAAGGGTAAGCCAAGGTCAGGTTAATTGCATGACAGATGCGTGTCTGAGGTGTGCGCACACACTGACAGGCTGATGTGACAGATGTGCAGAATTTTGAAACATAATTTGAGTTCAATACAGAACTTGCAAGGCCAAAAAAATATTACATTGTCACTTGCAGGCACTTCATGTAAGAAGGTTTCATTACCGGTGTCAAAAATTGATTGACATTTGTTTCTTAATTACAACTATACTTAAGGTGTTCAATCGGTGCAAATTCAAGAGGAATTATGATTTTTTTTTTTTTTTTTTTTTTTACTATATTAGAGCGGTGTTTGTCAACTTTTATACGCAGTACATTATTTTATGTTAGAAAAATATTCACAACACACGACAAGACAAAAATGTCACAAAAAGTACTGATATATATTGATATTCTTAATTTAGTAGAAAATGTGGGCCTGTGCTAGCATTCAATGGAGTAATGATATTTTATTGTACCTTCTGCTCTCTAGTGCAAGATCATTTACTTTATTGTACTATATATGCTTATTATTTATAGTAAATAAGTAGGGGTGCACATCACAATTTTCTGGCCAATCATCGATCCCCGATCTTTTAAAAAGTCTGACCTGCTGATTGAGATTTTTGCCAATCCTGATTTTTTTTTTTTTTTTTTTTTTTTTCACAACTATCAGCATACACACAATGTATGTTCAATCTTGGTTTATTGGAAAACATTGAAAAATATCTGAAATAATGCGGGTTGTTTTAATTGCACTTGAAGTAGTTCTCTCAAATAAAAATGAAAATCCTATTTGTCATCTCAGCAGAAGAGGGCAGTGGCTGACTTTTTGAGACCTTTGAAGGAGATAAGATCGGCGGAAAAGATCGCTTTATTCTTAACTCATTTGCTCCCAATAACGTAAAAATACGTTGTTGTTTTTTTATGTTTTAGGTGTCCCAAAGACGTATTTATCCTTTTTCTTTTTTCTTTTTTTTTGTTTTGTTTTTAATTCATGCTAGAGCATACAGAAGGCTTTGATGCAGCCTCTCAACTGCAAAGAACGGTTGCAGAAATGGTACATATTACACAAACGGTCAGCAGGTGGCAGCAGAGATTAACCAGGCTCATGTTGGAAAAAAAAAAGGCTCAATTACAAATCTAAATAGATTTGTGAAAATTGATTAAACTCTAGCTATATTCTAATGCTAATTACTGCAAAATGGAAACAGAATTTTTTTTCCTGATGAAAGAAGAGACTTTAATCTTTCTTTTGATATGTTCCATGTTTTTATAGCAATAGAACATAATATTCTGTGGGCCTTGCAAAATCAGTCAAAATCCAGTAAAACAGTCGGGAGCGAACGGGATTACTTCTGTGAAAATGGCTGAGAGCGAATGAGTTAACGGACTGGTCGATCATCAATCCCCCAAAATTAAGGAAATCGGGGCCGATAAGTTGGCAGGCCGATCAATCGGTGCACCCCTATAAATAAGTGATCATTTCCAGACTTGACTATCTGTCACGGCACATTGATTGGCCGCAGCACAGTGGTTGGGAATCACTGAATTAGAGAATTCAATCATTCAAAGCAAATATGGTGAAGCTGCATTTTGGCTGTTATGCTGCACGAAAATTTAATACGCTGCCGTAGAAGTGAAGTCAGTGTTAATGCTTTTAAATCGAAGTTTAAAAAAAAAAAATCAGTTCATTTTTTGTCTAAGTAATTTTAGAATCTTACTTCTTTTTTTTTTTACTTTTGTTTTTAAAGTGTTTAAAAAATGTCGTTCAAAGCTGCCTTGCCTGACCTAATGAACGTTGTCTGTCGAATGACTGCTTGCCCAGGAGAGCACGCTGACTGGCTGGTACCTGAGCGGAGATTCAGGACGGAACGTGTGGCCTATCCACAGAGAGATGCCTCAGTATCTAAGCGTCCACCATGTAGATGTTGTGGACAACCTTGGCTCGGCTTACTACTGGAACGCACCTGGATCCTACCTGGGAAACAAGGTGAGAGGGAAACATTCTGCAGAGTTGGGAGCTTTGAAAATAAGATGATCCATTCAGTGTAAAAAAGGTTACCAGCGTTTCTCCTCATCACTGATGTGTGCACATTTATGATGCGTATCATAACACTTGTCATAAGATGCACTCTTCCAGGTTCTTTTGTACCATATAACTCAAGGCTGCATCATTAGGACTGACGTTGCACAAACGAATGCGTGTGATCTAAGAATGAATGGTTTGAAAACACCACGCCTTGTGCGAACATAGCCCGGCCTCCCGCCAGCTACGCTTCTCTGGATCTGCTTCTGCTAATGTCGACTAGTTGAACATTTTCTGATTTGTCACTGTAGCCGCGATTAGACTTTTAACACTGGAGCTGGCAAATAGCTGGGGTCCATGCTTGTGAAGTGGAGTTGTTCTTCCACAGCAGACTGCCTGTGATGTTTGTCTGGGTGTCATGGCTTCGAGGAAGAGGCTGCCGCCGCATTTCATTACTTCGCCGCCCGCAGGCCCCGGCTTGTCATTTCATTTATTTGTCTGTACTTCTTCCCCTTCATCCCTCCAACCACATCCCTCCATTCTTTTTTTTTTTGTGGGCCCCCTTCGCTAACTCACTCTGTCTCTCCGGGACTCCCATTTTCTCCCCTCCTGTTCCTTAATCATGCCTCTCGAATCTCCCCCTCAGCTCATCTTCTTTGGTATCCAGCTCACGCTCTGACTCTTTTAGAGTAAATAGTGTTTTGCCTGTTGAACTCCATAATAAACTTTATTTGTCTTGCAAGCACAGATTCGCACAGATTTCACCCTCAAAATCTTGTTAGTGTTCGGAATAGTAAACCCAGAACTGGCTTCTGTTTCCACTATAGTAGACATTCAGTTTAACAAGGGGTCATGAGCGAACTGCCCATCCGTGTGATGAATGTTGATTTCACATTAGGATTCGTTAGGGTTAGTTCAAGGTCGCAGCGTTTCCTACATGTTCTTTAAACAGTCTTAATGGTTCTCTAAACTGCTTTTAATCATCTTTCTTGTCGCAAGGAAATTTTGAACAAAACCAAGGTGTCATGTCTGAGGTCACGCCAGGGTTACGTTTGAGTTCATGACCTGTTAAGTTTGGGTTCATGACTGTGAGGTCAAGTGTCTGTTATGTACTGATGTAACAAGTGTCTGTTTTGAACTGATGTCACCAGCATCGTTTCAACTGGTTTTTCAAGAATCTTTAATCCTTTACCTGGTCATTTGAACTGAGGTCAAGTGTCTGATTGAAATTGATGTAACAGCATCTAGTTTCAACTAGTTTTAAATTGTGTGAAAGCTATGTGACGTCAGGAGCTTTGTGATGTCAATCTTTAATCCCTTACTTAGTCACAACCAATCAGATCGATTCACTGTCTGTAGTAGCTGCCTGAGAAGTGTGTGTTTGTCGGATTATTACCACTTGTTCCACACCTCTCTATATGAATAAATAGTTAAAATATGATTTGTGTCTGTGCTTCGGGATCCAACCTTCAGCACATGACACAAGGTCGCAGCATTTCCATATATTCTCGAAGCATTTTTAATGGTTCTCTAAACAGTCTTAATGGCTGTTCTTGATTAAAGGAAATTTTGAGCGGAACCAAGGTCACAGCGTTTCTTAAGCATGATCGAAACAGTTCTAATGGTTCTTGAAACATTTTTTTTTTTTTTTTTGACAAATGGAAATTTTGAACAGACCCAAGGTCACAGTGTTTCCTAAACACACTGTGGATGAACTCCTCCTGGGTGCCTTTCCTCACAGGGTTCTTCTGTGCCCCACCATGTTGTGGTTTGTGTGTGTGTCTGTGGGTACGATCATGGGGGATATAGGGAGGATGGGTGGCTTTTTCTTTTTATTGTAATATGGATGATTTAATTGTTCAGCACTTTGAGTTGCATTTAAATGTATGAAAGGTGCTATATCAATAAAGTTTGATTTGATTTCATTAAAAGTCTTAATGGTACTCTTAACAGTCTAAATTGTCTTGTTGCAAAAAAAAAGTTTGAATTTCAAAATTTCCTAGCAATGAGAAAGCTCATCAAGACTGTTTAGAAAACGTTTATGAAATAGTGCGACCATGAATGAACCCTGACATGAAATTAACATTCGTTAGCAGCCCAAATATTTGCCACTCAGCGGGATACGTGCAGGGTTTGGATTATTATAGGTGCCTGTAATTCTGAAATAAAACATAAATTAAAACAAAAACATAAAAGCAAGTAATTACAAACCACAAATATTCATACTCTTTCATATTCGTTTGAGCCTTGTATCATATCAGAAACTTCGCATGACATTTGAAGGCCTTAAAAACACGAAAAAGGTCCCCCACCTCCGAGCTACTAAATTGCTTTCCGTCATACCACCACTGCAATCATCTTCAACCAGGATGAAAAAGCACAACTCAGTAAACAAAGAGCCTCCAAAAACAGGAAGTCAGACACATACAGACTAACAAACTTACTTCACATCAATCACGTTAAGAATTGTGAGAGTTGCGGGTGAAGTTTAATCTATCCCATCGGGGGGGAACCCGGGGGCGTCTATGGATTCGTCGTCATTTGTCTGCTGTCGCCTTAGAGGATGTGTGGGTGTGTGTAAATCACAGGTCACAGTTTTATTGGGATCAAATTGTGTATATATCATTGGAAAGACAGTGTCCTCTGAACTGGTGGTTGAGCTAGGTGAGGGTTTGCAGTAATTCTCTTTGTACTATGTACAGTACTTGAACTGCAGTTTTCAAGATCCTTCCAGGAATTTCCGCTCGCCCTTCCTCAGTCTCCGTCACTAGCCCTGCTTCTCTTGCCTTGTGGGTTAGATAATGATGCGTATTAGAGACAGTGAGGACGGCAAAGCAGAACTGATGCGTCTGAACATGAGAAACAAATTCCACCGTCTACTCAGTCTGTGTGCACGGTATGAAAAAGTGATTATTTGCTTGAGTCAAAGATCGTGTTACAGACATACACTGTGACTTGACACCCAGACGCACACACGCGCTACTACGTCCTGTTACTTCAGACCGTGTCATTAGATGCGACATGTGTAATGGCAAGCTAGCCGCGGCTGTGCGTACGTCTAAGTATGTGCGTGACAATTCCCTCAGTTCATGCATGACCCGCTGTGTCGTTCAAGCCAAGAATGCTCATTGGGCCCGTCGGCACGCTTAGTAGATGCTTATTGGTCCAGAAAGCACGTTGGGAGTATTTTATTGCTTGTCTGGGTCCGAGAACTGCTCGTTCACAAAGGGTGCTCACAAAGCTTATCTGTCAGAAGCAATTGCATGCTAATTACATCACTCCAGTTTTTTTTTGGTGTTTTTTTTTTTTTTTTTTCCAGAAATTAGTACAAACTTTAAAGTATAAAAAAAAATGCCTTATTTCAATTTGTTTTTGACTGAACAATGGTTGATCATTAGTGTTGGAAAATTGATTGTCCCATCACTGATATTTCTAAATAGGGATGTACAATTAATATCACTCTTTTTCCCAGACCAATACCAGTACAAGTACTCAACTCCTGAGTGGTCATACCGATACGATACCACTAGTACTTTTGATACATAAGTTTCCTAAATAAATACAATAACAGGACATTTTAAAGAAGGGCCTATTTTTACTAATAGGCTATAGCCAATACTGTATAGCATTTTCCTTAAAATTGAAATTAATGGAAATTAAAAGTTGCAATTTTTAGAAAATGATACGTTTCGAAAAAGGTTTTTTTTTTTTTTTTTTTTTTTAAATAGCTTTTACAGAAAGTTGTATTTAAAAAAAAAAAAATATGCTTAATTTCTTCTTCTTCTTCTTCTACTTCTTCTTCTTCTTTTTTTTTTTTTAGAAAACATTGTTTTTAAAGTTGTTTTTTATTTTTTTTAAAGACATACAAAAGTTTTTAGATAAAAGGTTTAAAAGTGTATTTGTTTTTTTCCCATTCAGGACAACTGATTTAAAATAAATCTATTTATTTTAAACAGGGAAAGTATTTTTTCCCTAAAATTAAAACTTTTATTTATTTATTTATTTATTCATTTATTTATGTATTTATTTTTAGAAATTTTTTCTCAAAAGTTTTTACATAATTTCTTTAATATTTCATAAAATTAATTGCAATTTTCGTTTCTTCTAATTTGTCATTTCTGCTCCTGATTGTAAAAGGGTCCCAAGGTATCGGCATGCAGTGCTGATACTAGTGTTGTACCTGGTGTACTGGTATCGGCAGAGGCCGCGATACTGCATTAAAACAGTGGTATCGGTATTGGTGAGTACTAACAAGTTACATGCCGCTACCATTATTTCCAATGCTAATATAGGACCTTGGATGCAGAATCATGTGTCTTGCTGGTGCACGACGTTCACTGATATGTGACATGTTCACTGCATGCCGATCTCAGATATCCTATTGGCCCTTGATTGGTCTGAACCAATGGCAGGACAGCTTTTTCATGTTGATAATAAAAACCTTAGGTTATCGGTTTGGTATCGCCATTGGCCGATACTGCAAAGCTGGGTATCGGAATCGGTATCGGGAGCCAAAAAACGGTATCAAAAAACGGTATCGGAACAATACTAGCCGATACCTTGAAATAAGATGTGGTATCGGCCCGATATAGATACCTGGTATCGGTACTCGCCCATCCCTATTTGTCAGTCTTGTCGTTGAGCAGAGTGAGCTACTTGTGTTGAATCCCACTTCTCCTTTCAAGCAGTTCAGGGCTAAACAGTATTCAAGGTATCAGCAGATCCTCCATCAGCCTTCAGTCAAAGCAGTCAAGTGGACTAATTGCTTCCATCCACCTTGGACTCACACATTCACTGTCACTGCAGATAAAGGCTGAAAAGCGGGAATGTTCCTCACGTGTTGGGAAAGGAGTGACAGAGACAGACAGATGGAGAGTAGCGGGAGACAAAAGGAATGGATGTTTAAGTGCATTGAACATAAACTGACACATGCCGGGATTGCCTTTCACATCAAACCATTCAAAGTTAGCGTGTCTGTTTTCATCTGATTGATCTTCCCTGCACAGTGTCCCGTCCAACAACACCCCTAACACAAAGCATGCTCCGGTTTGTGTCCCTGTCACATATCACAGTTTGATAAATGAAATCACGCGAGAAAATATTTTTTTCTGCCAACATGGCCAGCCGTCACCCGGCTTTAAAAGAATGGATGTGTGAGACGTTGGGTGTGCGGCGTCACTCCTAATCTGGTCGCGATGGCATGAGATGGATTTGCCCATTCCCTCTTTCTTTTTTCTCCCCTCTTCCCTCTTCATTTTTCCCCCACTTACATGGCTGAAATGCTGCCCTTACATCAATCACTTCAGATTTGTGCCGCTTTTTGTCAGCCACATAATTTGCTGTCTCACCCACACATTTGTGTGTCGGAGTGTGTGCAAGAGTGCACGTCAATCCTGTGGGAAAATACGTCATTACGCCGTGATCCGATTTTTAAAAAAATATATTCATTGCTGTAACAGGATATATAGAAGTATGGGATTAGGATGCAATCTAATCTCTGACTAAAAGTAGAAAAATCAGAAGATTTTATGAAGACTTTTCTACCTTCACACGACAATTTATGTGATTTAATCACAAATGAGACCTATTTTTTTTGTCATCTGATGTATTTGTTTCTTAGTTTCAATTTATTTGGAACATTTTGTTTATAATGGGAGGCCTAGAAATTGTAATTTAGAAGTTTAGTCTAGTCTACGAATCCTACCCTTAATACTAATCACGTCATAAACAGGAAGTTGCAGATATATTTATCATAATAAATAAATATCTGACTACTTGGAGGTAATAAAAATAGGTCAGAATAACACTTTTACTTGCATATGTATTCAAAACTGGCTTGTCATACACATGGGGCTCTGGTGGTAAGGTCATGGGAAAACTAGTGTATGTGTGTATGTCATTTTTATTTATTTATTTATTGATTGACTTGATTTATTTATTGAACATATAAACAAGCAAACAGCAGAAAAACAGAAATTAAAAGAAAAGAAAACCCCAATAAAATCATCAATCAATCAGTTTACATATTCAAACGGGAGTAGGAAGAAGTTAAAAACTTATCTAGCTTTATATATTTAAAGTTATTTCATTATTAATACAACACTAATTTACTATTTTTTATAAATAAAATGTATAAACCTGGTTATATATACAAGTGCACTTAGACATACGTGCATTTGCCAATAACATATATACATGAATTTCCTAGACATATACCATAATACTTATCTAAATCATATACACATACTCACATATACAATTTTCCTACTTTATAACTAATCTTGTTTTATACCGAACACACACTCCCGAGAAGAGACTATAAATGTGTTCCAATATTTGCACTTGTCTTTTCTTAATAAATCATCCCTCTTAACCTGCTTCCCTCCTTGTTAGCTCATCTTAACCATATGTTGAAGAATCATAATTCCATATCGGTTCATTTCATTTATGTCAAATGGTACATTCTCAAGCAGCACTGCTTCCCTTGTACCGACAGCTACGTGAACTTTCTGATTGGGGTTCTGACCGTGAGGATGATACCTTCTTCCTCTTTATTTCGCTCGCCAGAGTTAATAACAGGCTTAGTGAGCTCTCAAGGGGGGATCGCACCGATGCCTTTTGTCGCTGCCAGTGTGTCAGTGCCGCTATTGTTCTTTTGTTTCTGTCCCCGCTAATTCTACTCTCCCTTTACCGTGCTTTCAGACCTTCTTGCTCTTTTTCCACTCCCCACGGTGGCTTTCTTTTATTTCCTCTCCCCAAGTGCAGGGAGTCGGTCATTAGGTTGCCATGGCGAAAGCTTTGATTACTTTCCACATTGAATGTCTGAAATTGAGGAAGTTGTAAGCATTGAACAGCTGACAGATTTTCTCCTACATGCTTGTAATTCTTTAAAAAAAAGAAGAAGTATTTTTCAGTTTATATATATATATATATATATATATATATATATATATATATATATATATATATATATATATATATATATATATATATACACATAATATAAAGTTGGGCAGTATCTTTATAGTGTACCTGCTTGTATCAGCTCTGGCACTATTACGGTAATAGCCAATTTGTCGTCTTGTGTTGAGTCTTTTACTTTCACAGTGCCGCTATTAAGCGCCGGCTCCATTTGATTAGATGAGCCATCTGTACTGGAGGGCATGTTGGTTAATCGTGAGGGAGATCATGATGCAGCCCCGTCCACGCTCGCTGTACTGTGCCTTTCAACTATGATTTTACTGTCGTCCAGAGCCCAAATCAGCAAATAGAGAATAAGTGTTAGTCAATAAAATGGTCAGTACAGTGTGTGTATGTGTGTGTTTTCATTCAGCTGTGAAATGGGTGATTCCTCCTCCAGGTCTAAGAATGAGTGCAAAAGATGGAAGAGGTTTATAGAGGCATTAAATCCACTTCTGTACTCCCCCCTGCAACTTTACCTCTTTGTCCTAAGCTCAGTTTCTTCCTCAACATTGTCCACTTCTTTCTGTTTTTATGGCCATCTCGTGCCTTCATTTCAACCCCCTCCCTTGTATGAGTGTTGAGGTTGCAGACAGAGGAATAAATTCTGCCATCATGCTGACACAGCGTTGTGCTATCTACTGTAAAGCCGATTCTGTATAGTTGACAGAAATACTCTCGTTCTTATTACGTTTACACAGTGTATAAAGTTTTGTGAATGAAAATGCATCAATCACTAGTTGTGTTAGGTTGGTTTTACTACTTGGGTGCTTTGATAAAGCTGGGTAATAGTAATATAGTTTTGCATAGTCACTACATAATTTGCCAATGAAAACATGTTTGTTTTCCACAGCTTTATATGGGAGAGACAAACGGTTGCTCCAACAGTGTAAAATATTACCCACAGCTCACCGTTTCTGCCTTGTAATGTCAGGCATTCAATGATGTAATGACATATTTGTTTTCTTAATGGCTAGGATTTAGAAGACACGACCGTTATGGGCATCATCAGTATAGGCCCACATATTTGCAGTATCAGCAAATGCTGCTAAATAGTGTATCTAATAAAAGGACATACCCGCACAATGCACAGTAATTGGGAATCCAATGTCAAATCTTTTAGAGTGATGTTTCAGCACAGTTTTTTTTGTGCTGCGTATAAATGATTTTTTTTTGTCTCATAATAAAAAAAAAATAATAATGTCACTGAGTTGATATTTTGTGTTGTATTTTTTCCAGTTACCAGCCTATGGAGGGACCATGGTCTACACTGTGTCTTATACTATCGATCAGGAGGAACAGATTATAAGAGTCACTTCAGAACCAGACCTTATCATTGAGGTAAGTGTTCAATCTCAATATTCCCTCCACCCAAAATCCAAACATAATAATAATAATAATAATAATAATAATAATTTATTAGCTATCTCAATATCCCCCACCCAAACTCCAAACATATAATAACAATAATAATAACTAGAGCTGCGAGCAGCTATAGTGTGTGTATAGATAAACTTTACTAACTCCCCCTTTGCCTTTGCCCCACTAAAACTACACAACTAAATACACAACAGCTGCGGACACACACATCAGAAAATACGAATATAGTTTGGAGTTGAATGATGGACTTATAGCAATAAAACGGTCTATTAACTCCCCCTTTTCAGTATGCCACAATGTCATCAGCTGGTGGTGATGTGACAAACAGCAGCAATAAACAAAGCACCAAAACTTATTTATAATGGTTATGCATAACTTGTGTCACTAAACTCTGTGTATGCGTGCGTGTGCTAACTACTACAAATCATTTTAATGAAATATTTGAAGGCGCATAGTAAATAAAATGGTTGAAAGAGAAGCATAGAATCGAGGCAAATGAAATAAAGATAAAGGATGGTTTCGTAAAATAAAAGGCAGCCAGCAGTGAATAAGTAAGTGAATTAGAACGAATGAGACTAATTGGATGATTAAGGACAGAAGGAGAAAGGGGAAAGACAGAGGTATGGAAAACGAGAGCCGAAGATGTACAATCAGCTAATGTTATTTCAAGACATGTCAGTGAGAGTGACAGACTGGGAGGAGGAGGAGGAGAAAAGGAGGAAGACAAGTGTCGGCCTTGTTGTCAACAAAAAGCTGCTTGCAACGATGACAATAACGAACCACCTACATGCTGTCAAGCTGCTCGCTGTCTCTCTCTTTGCTGTCTGTCTCTCAGCAATCAGCAATCCCAACATGCGTTATTTGCCTGACAGCCACCAGCAAGCATGCAAACATGTTATACCTGTTGTACAAGCTAGGCTAAATCGTTTTTCCTCTTCTTTTCTTTGATTTATTTATAGCGCATTTCATACATAGGGTAACTCGATGTGCTTCGCATAGTTACAAGACATTTAAAAGCAAAGTAGACAACTAAAAAGTGCCTGCCAGCTTATTCCATTTACTTGCAGCATAACAGCTAAATGCTGATGCACCACGTTTTCTTTGAGCTCTGGCCTCCTCTAATTTACCAGAATCTGCCGACCTGCTGGTTTTTGTGTTATCTTGGTAAAATATGTAACCACCCAACCTACCTTAATGACCACCCAAAACACCCCCAGTCTCAGGTTAACTGGAGCCAGTTGTATACAAGTAGATACATGATGACCATTCATACTCACATTCACACTGAGAAACGTGTTTGGGGGATTTGGGAGTTCACCGGGGTACCTTCAGAAAACCACTCAGACTATGAGGCAGATATGCTAAGCACTGTGCGTCCTCAAATCAAATAAGACAAATACAATGCTTAAATCATTGCCTTGTGGCTTTTCAGCATTAGGCTGCATTGTTAAATAATTCAGCAGCTCTGTCGACAGTGACACAAACAAAAGTATCATATTTCCTCAAGTAGAGGCCCTCAAATCGATATTGTGTACAAATTAGTCGCCAAGTGCGTCCTCAATTACTGTAAGTCAAATAAAAATCTCCATCACGTAAATTCAAGATGGGCAAAGTAAGGCACACATAGGCTGCAATTTCTTCTATTCAGACATTTGTCTTCATTCGTGTTTAATGAGGCGTTGTTACCTTGCTAACAGTTTCTCCTGTGATAATTTTTTGCGACTCAACAACACTCATGAATGGCCATGATTGGATTGGCTTCCCGTTCTGTTTTGAAGGGTTGTAACTGAAGACAAATTCCTTGTGTGTTTTTACTTACTTGGTCAATAAAGATGATTCTGGTTCTGATTCTATAGGACAATCTGAAAATAGTCGAGTCTTGAAAGAAGTCACGTTGTAAATGATGCTGTATTAAAAATGTATGTGAAGAGGATGTCAATTTGACTGTTGGCTGATGTGTATGAATGTTCTGAACTCAGTTCTTCAGCCTCGGTTGATTGTGCATCTAATCGTAGATCTTCTCTTTCCTTCCGTATCTTGGCCCATAAAGTGTCTGCAGTATACGTCGACATCAGCACAACTTCTTCTCTCCCCTCTCTCAATTAGTTGTTATTTAATGGCTTATTGGCATGGTGGTCCCGATGCTCTCCTTCCGTTCCCTCTCCATCAGCAGTTGTCACTCTACGTTAACCGCTACATGCCATCGATCCGTTCTCAACAAGAGATTGTCAAATACCCGGGCTAGGCTCCATTCACTTTTCATTGAGTTTATATTGACAGGACTTGCAGCTCTTCATCTAATGATTCTTAAATCATTTCTTCCAAGATCACTTGGATCTTTAAAGAATAAAACACGTCAATTGGAATGGCTTTCCTCTCTCCGGCAGGGAGGTGGGATCAAGATTATTGACAGACTGTACGGACGACCCGTGTATCCGTCCTCACCAAGCACAAGTAGCATCGCCCTCCATCCTGAGAACTTCCTGATTTCAGACACTGCTGAGCCAGTCAGTCGCAGGGACTTCATGACCGTCTTGGCAAACATGACCAGACTGATGGTCAGAGCCTCTTACAGTACAGAACTCAGTGCCGTGTACAGGTATAGGAACACCTTGAGTCAATGGATCCCCCACACGGTAGCAGTTCTAAAATGACAACTGTTTGTGTTTGTGTAGACTTCACTTATTCTCGATGCAAGTGGGCAATCCCTTTGCCAAAGGAGCGATGACAGCATCGGCTGTGGAAATGTGCTCCTGTCCACCCGGATATGCCGGAACATCATGTGAGGTAAACACATTTAAAGGAACTCTTTTCACAATGCACAGCTAACTAATTGCAAATGAACTATGAGCTGTCCAAAGTCTAGCTTTTAAGACATGGGGGTTGCTCATTGGAGCTAATGAGCTGCGTCATGATAGAAACTAAAAATACCATACAAATTCTGAAAAACTAAAAAGTAAACATAAAAGTTGCAGAGTGAGGCTGTTAATATGCTGTTAAATGGCTTTCACCATCATGGCTAGCATAGCTCGCAATCTTTTAGCATTTTGTTGCATTTAGCATTATTCTTTTTTCTATGCAATACAGTGCAAGGCTGCTAATGGCTTTCACAATTATGGCTAGCATAGCTTGCTAGCATATCTTGCATTTTTCCCAAAATGCTAAAAGGTGGAGTATAAGCATTTTAGCATTTTGTAGCATTTAGCATTATTCTTTTTCTGTGTAATAAAGCGCAAGGTTGCTCAAATGTTTCAAATGATCTTAACATCCCAACACAGAAAACAACAAAGGCTAGAAGAGTTCTTCAAAACTTCACTCTCAGGATGATATTGAACTTTTAAGTACCATAATTTCAACTGAAATTATATTTGGTACATAAATAAAACATGGATACAAGAAGTGTAGATATCTTAAAGTAGTCAATGTTAGTAGCCACCTTGACCTCATACCAACCAATTAAACATACTCAACCAAACACACTCCTTTTAGGCTTGTGTCGCTGGATTCCGAAGAGTGGATGGAAACCTGTACAACGGTGTGTGTGAACCTTGTCATTGTCACGGGCATGCCACACAATGCCACCAGATCACAGGCCACTGCCTGGTAAGTTCATGAATCCTTTTTACTTTTTTAACTGCCACAATGGCGCACAATAAACAGCCTCAAAGGCTCAACCATATATAAAATCATATTTCTATGGACTTGAGTCTCTGTATTGCTTTCCAGCCATAATGTGATGGTTTTTCAGACACAATATTGAATATTGATTCAATGATGCTTTTTGATACCTGATATTGTTATTCATGTTGTAGCACCTTCATTGATTTTTAGCATGAAATAATTGTTGGAAGCTCTTGATTGTGCACACACATCGCTTGATTACCGAGTCACAATTTATGGTATCCTCCTGACTACCAGCAATTACAATTTGTCCTCTGTAGTGGACCTTTTTAAAGCTGAATATCTCCCACCCAGTGTATACGATTGAATTAACTCCTTTTGTGCTCTATAGAGGACATTCGGAGCTTTCCAATGATACAAAATGTGTAGGGGTGGGGATTTGCTACCTTTGATTGCATCATAAAAGAAAATGGCTTCCCTCGGTGCAAGTTCTTTTTCGGAAAGAGGAAAAGTAAGTGTACAGTGTTCCCTCGTTTTCCGCTGGGGTTAGGTTCCAAAAAATACCCGCAATAAATGAAATCCGCGAAGTAGTTAGCTTTATGTTTTACAACTCTTATAAATGTTTTAAGGCTCTAAAATCCCCGACCGCACAATTTATACACTTTTCTCATTGAGGCATTTACATGTTCTCACATTTCTCTCTTGTTCAAACTTTGACAATGCTCAAACCTTCATAAATTTTATAAAATGGGTATATTACTGTAAAAAAATATGCAAAATTGCACTTAAAAAAAATCCGCGATACAGCGAGCCCGCGAAAAGTGAACCGCGTTATAGCGAGGGAAGACTGTATAACACTTTTTATTGAACAAATTTAGGCTTTAAATGCTGTTAGCATGTTTTCTATAAGACTCTTCAGAACACATTAACGTATTGTTTGAATTATTTTAACTGTATTTGAGCCTAGCATTTAAGTTTTAAAAAAACGTCCTCTGTAATGGACACATCATAGCTTAAAAAAAAAAAAAAAAATTGTTTTTCAAAAATTTATTTTTCAGTATTCGTTACTTCACAAAGATTGGGGAATATCAAAATAAAAATGATTGGACAATATTTTTTCCTTGGTAGTCAGGAGGATATTGTCAACAGAAAGCCAGTTAAGGTGACCATCATAAAATTGACTAAAACAAAACTAAAATAAATGAAGCTAGAACTACAAGGTGTAATTTATTCATTTAAATAGGACCTCATTTGTCCCCCCCACTGAAATTAATTATCAGGGAAAAATGCATTACCACATGAAAATAAAGAGAAATGTCGTTGCAAAGGCAAAATGCCAATGAAATCATGTAATTCAGGACCAATGAATTGAGGACATTTGGTACACAATAGAGCAAAGCAGTCCCCAGATAATATGTACCGTAAATGTCCTCTAAAGGCAGTAAGCAACATTGGGACTACATCAGACAAAGTGTTATAAAAATAAATAGCTCACCTGTTCCTAATGAGCCACACAATTGTAGTACTACTACTTCCAAAATGTCCCACAAAGAGAAAGACGCCATCTAAAGGCCATTTGAGGAATAGCAGATTAATACATTGATATTGTACACTTACACGCGCTCTGTGAAGTGTGTTGTGAACAGGAGAGAACGAACACAGTGACAGATTGGTGGGCGTTTTTTTTTGTTTTTTTGTTTTTTTACTCGAACACACCTCGTACCCGGCGTGAGACAGCTTGACAGTTAATCACTCACAGCCACGCGCGTACATACGTTTACATATTCATCTGTGGTGACTGGCAGAGCGATAGATGCCCAAAGCGGAGTGACTGAATATTCCTGTGGCTCTTCAGGTTAACACGGCGTGCGCTTGTGTCAGCAGTAAGGATATTTGATTTAACACGCAAAAGAGTCATTTCCTTCTTTTTTTTTTTTTTATCACGAGGACGAGCAAGTTGTGTTTTAATGTTTCTATTTTTTACCATATGCAGCACGTGACAATCAGTTGTAAGCATTGCATGTGATGAAGCCATTTTCTAAATAGAATTAGCGCCATGTTTGAGTTTCACTAATGCTCCTATTTGCTGCTTGATTATGAAGCACATCGGTTACAAAGTTCGGGCTCGTCTCATTGAGACCTAAGTGCTCGGTTACTATGGTAACAAAATGCGATTTGATGCTCATCCTGTACCACATCATTAACCTTCAGTTCCCCGGGTTTGTTTATCCTTTTGCCGTCGGCCTCATAATAATCTGCCAAAGCGTCTTTAATAGAAACCTTAATGTTGCTCTTGTAATCATTTGTCAAAGTGCTTATCCTCCCTTTTTGCGATGCTTTAAACCTTGACCTTTGTCCCCAGCAATACACAATGTACAATAGCTTTTCCGTTTCTTTTTGGTTCCCTTGTGTTTTTAAAATGCACACGACAAACTCTATTTCCTCAAATGTCGTTTCTTTACTAATGAAACACAGTGCTTCGTTCATTTTAATAAATAAACTCATGTGAAATAAATACCTATTTTTCCCTGACATATAGCTGAATGATGAAGTTAGAAGACAAAGTGCTAATGTTTGCCGCATGTAAAATTCTGGCTTTGCTATAAATTTCAGCTCTGACTGAAAAAGATTTTGACATAATACCATTAAGTAGACAAAAATAGCAAACAAAAAATTTGCTAGTGCAAAGTGCAGCCTAGAAATTTGCTTTTGTGCCGTAGTGAGACTGAACACAGTCCAATCAAAGTGGCTGCCCTCTTTCCCTTTAAATCATAGGTCCCAAACTCTGGTCTTCGAGGGTCGTAATCCTGCATGTTTTAGAGGTTTCCATCCTCCAACACACCTGATTCAAATGATCAGCTCTGCAGAAGCCTGATAACGATCCTGATCATTTGATTCAGGTGTGTTAGAGGAGGGGAACCTGTGAAATGCAGTATTGTGTCCCTTAAGCATAACAGATTCGCAAACCACATTTATAAGAAACTGCAAGATCTGCACTTACAGATGATGTGAAGTTGGCTGCTGCAAAGTCTGCACATGGCTCAAATCCATCAAAATCGTGTGCGCCCCAACTTAGACCTGGTTTCACCTGGTTGAAAGTCTCATCTCCTTTTTGTCACTAAAATGTCAGGTGTGTAATTGAAAACATGGATCCGCGTATATGATCTAACGTATCTTGTATGTTTCCTCCAGGACTGTTCCCACCACACCACAGGCCCCCACTGTGACATCTGCCAACCTGGTTACTATGGCGACGCCACCCGCGGGTCAGCGACAGATTGTCAGCCCTGCGCCTGCCCTCTCAATGTGCCCAGTAACAAGTAAGTTATCTCCACACTGAAGCTAATTCGAAAAATTGCCATCAAACCACTCAATCTATCCCTGCTGACCTTTTGGGTCCCATGACACTCAATTCCTTCTTCGGCCGCTCCGTCCTCATCATCTTCTCTGCACCTCTTCTTTTTTTGTCTTTTGTCTTTTTGTTGTTGTTGTTGTTGAAGGTATCACAGAAAAACAGCCGCTGCCTGGTGGTAGAGCTCAAATATCACCAGAGCAGTTGGTGTAAATGTCATCGATGTTGGGTGGAATCACTATAAGATCCAGCAAAAATCTGACGCAGCTGGTGACTCCAGCATCTTGAGAGGAAGTTTAAAATCTCTTGGCGTCTTGCCTCTACTCCGCTAGGCTAAAATCGCAGGTGTCTAAATGAAGGAATCATATTACTTGATACTCGATAAGGAGAGATCAGATCTGATTGCATTTTAAATTGTACGACAAATTTTTAATTAAACATAAATAATTCTTGTTTGCGTTATTTTTCATGTTACATTACATACATGCACAGTCTCAGTGTTTTTCAGGCAAAAATTTAATCTATTTAGGACTTGTAAAGTATACAGTAATGTAGTTTAGTGATAGATGGCACATTATAATTTAATTTCCAAATGTATAAATTAGGATTACTAGATCAGAACACTTTGTAAACCAAGGACTCTCTGCAAATGGTTTATGTAAATGGTTATTGTTATAGTCTATTCATACTAGGATTTACATGATCAGAATTTTTCATTCGATCAGTGATCGAGTTTGAAAAAAAAAAAAAAGAATCAGTCACCGATTTGATCAGAATATGGAACAATATATAATCTATTTTAAAAACTCCAAGTCCAATTTTGTCTAAAAAAACAACAACAAAAAAGTCCAATTTAAACTATTCTACAGTCTACTCTCTCAATTTGCGGGCCCTTGAATAGCGAAAACCATGTATAATTGACATTAACTCATTCGCTCCCAGCCATTTTCACAGAAGCAATCCCGTTCGCTCCCAGTTGTTTTACTGGATTCGGACTGATTTTGCAAGGCCAACGGAATATTGTGTTCTATTTCTATAAAAATATGGAACCTATCAAAAGAAAGATTAAAGTCTCTTCTTTCATCAGGAAAAAAAATATTCTTCTATCTGTTTCCATTCTGCAGCAATTAGCCTGAGAATATAGCTAAGTTTAATCAATTTTAACAAATCTATTTAGAATTGTGAGTAATTGAGCTTTTTTTCAACATGGCCCTGGTTGATCTCCTTTGCTCTGCTGCCACCTATTGGCCGTTTGTGTAATAACTACCATTCTGCAACCGTTGTTTGCAGTTGAGAGGCTGCATCAAAGCCTTCTGTATGCTCTAGCATAAATAAAAAAAACAACAACAAGAAAAAGTATAAATATGTCTTTGGGATACTTAAAACATAAAAAAAACAAAATGTATTTTTACGTTATTGGAAGCAAATTAGTTGAGAATAAAGCGATCTCATCTCCCTCAAAGGTCTGGAAAAAGTCAGCCACTGCCCTCTGCCTTAAAAAACAAACAAACTTATAAATACGTCTTTTGAGACACTTAAGTTTTAAAAACCGTATTTATAAGTTATTGGGAGCAAATGACTTAACTGAAATGTAAAGGGAAAAAAATAAATAAATATATATATATATATATATATATATATATATATATATTCAAAAAGCACTGATAAACAAACAATGACGTAATTGATCGATTAGGCAAATAAAGACATAATCGCCAATTTTTCATAAATGCAAAATATCAGCCAATCATATTGTTGTAGTCTTAATTCATACTTTATTTTACATCATTATGTAGCTAAATAGAAATGACCTTAATTCAGTTGGCACTGATGATGGACAGATTGTTCTCTTTCTACCATCCATTATTATTCCAACCAGGTTATCAAAACAAAACAAAAATGCAGGTAAGGTCAAACTCGAACATCCTGGAAAGGTCTGACAAGGATAAGGTCCTACCGGGCATGCAACATAATGTTCTGATAAACCTGCTGCTGTGGTGGAATCCGTGCTTATCTCGTCAGGAGCCGCACTGTTTACCAATTTGTAGCTTCTTGCTGTTTGCACATCAAAGCCTGCATTTACACTGCGGTGCCCAATATCAATTCAATGTCTATATTGTGGATATAAAAAGTGTACACACCCTTGTTCAAATTCCAAAGTTATCAGATATATATATATATATAAAAAAAAGTCCTGTCAATCGATTACATTTTTTAAATCAGATTAATCATGTTAGAATTTTGATTAATCACGAAAAATCACTTAAAATGGCTTTTTATCCACATTATTTTTGCCCGCCAAATTTAAAGAGCAGAGGACGTCTTCAGCATTTTTTGATCCACTGCACACTCTCATCCTCATCTTTTTCTAATCAGTTAATTACTTGCATAATTAAAATAAATAAAAAATGACCCCAGTAGTTTGACATGAACAAATATTCTGAATGTCAAACATTTATTAAATGCTTTACTTTAATGTATGTCGTAATGTTAATTGCTCAAACACAACCTGCGCTACCTTTAACGTAACCATCCGCCGTCAAACTAAAGGATAATCTGTGGTCAAAATTAATAGTGCGATTCATCTGCATTAATACATGATTAATACGATAATTTTTTTGTGATTTTTTTTTTTTTAATAGTTTTTATTTCGCTGTTAAAAAAAACGACAAAGGAAGAAAAGAAAGTACAGATTAATGAAGAAAATATATATATATATTTTTGGGTATATTTTGTAATTAATGTATGAGTTAAAGCTAACTCATGACGTGGCTGTGTTCAGAATTCATATCAACAATTCTAAACGTTAAAGATAAGTCAGCAAAACTCAGAGAAGCTAAGTTCGCTTTATCGAAATAAATCCTGCTTTCTTGCTCAGAGCGGAGAAACTACTGCTATCTGCAACCTTCTTGCCTCGAACTATGGTGATGTCACCCATATGAGTGTGTCCGCTAAATATATTCAGGGTCTGGATTTCGTTTATCACTGAGCTTTACGTTTTTTTGTGATCTGGTTATGTATAATATAGTAGGGGCGACGTTGGTGGCAAACTTGACTGATGGCCAGAATGGATATAGTAGAGCTCCTATGCAGTACAAGTAAGAAGTTAGTTAGAAAATTCCATGCATTTTTGTAAACTAGAAGTACTGAATTGAATCTCCCCCACCCACGCACACACAGCAGCAGCTGAGAATTTTCATGTTGCAGCGGCGATGAGTCTTGTCCAAACTGGCGCTCCCGAGCTAAAGAGAGACACGTCTCTCTTTCAGTCTGCCCAGCTTCCCTGTCTTCCCCTGAACCTCCCCCTGCTGTAATAATAGCCTGGAGGTGCCAGGCCCGCGGCCCCCTTAAAATAGCCCTCTAATCCCTCACTTTATGTCCACCCACCGAAACCTGTCGCTCAAACAGCCGGTCAAGCAGACAGCCTGTTCCACTTAGCGAGAATGTCAAAGATCTGATTAATGTGTGGAGGGGGAAAAAAAATGTGTGGTGATTTAAAGAGAATCAATGCAAAATGAATTTAGTATTCATCATGGTTGCTTTTCGTTTACACCTGGGCTCAATTAACTACATCCAAGTCGTTTCTGTCAGTTATCAACATATCGCCAGACCATCAACTCTCGTTTGCTTGTGCTCTTGAGAAAATTAATCAATAATTTTGCCCGTGCAACAGTTCTGAAGTTTCACCCTTTTTCTAATCGGCGTAATGAGTTTTTGTTGTTTTGTTTTTTTTAATTACTTTTTGCCATCCATCACAGCTGATATCAGTATGATATGATTTTTAATTTGTGCCTATGCAATTTGGGAGACCTTGATCACACACACCTGCTACTATTAAACCAATATGAGAGGTGCATTCGATAGTCGACCTTTGGAAAGTTTGTATTTTGAATGACACTGCCACAACGATGTTAGTAGCTGTTCTTTATCATTGTGCTCAAGAGGTGAGTACTGTTTAATTTTATTATTTAGATTCAGTAGCAATAAAAAAGTTTGGCTATACTTTCTTCAAGTGGAAGTCTATCTTAAACATTTCTTGACAATAATATATGACATTCTGATTAATATTACATTTGTGGAATATGAGTTATGAAGCAAAATCCAGCCATTTTTATCTATCTCAGAGGGCGGCCATTTTGCCACTTGCTGTCGACTGAAGATGACATCACAGTCGCTCAGGGTTCAGGCAGCGACCAATCACAGCTCACCTGTATTCTGAAGCTGCACTGTGATTGGTTGTTACCTGAAGAACATTGATGTCATCTTCAGTCGACAGCAAGTGGCAAAATGGCCGCCCCGTGATGGATATAAATGGCTGGATTTTGCTGCTTGGCTCATATTCCACTAATGCAATATGAAACACAATAACATATTTAGAGTAGTGGGGCTGCAAAGAACATATTGTAAACAAATAAAATAAAATGAAATGGGGGGGGGGGGGGGGGGGGGTGACTTCCCCTTTAAATATCTGGCGAGCTAGCCAGGAGAAAGAAATATGCACACATACAACTACATATTTCCTATTGGACGGTTGGCCATGGTAGGACGAACATTTCTACACATCTTTCGGGAATTACTCTTGGACGTGACAGGATCTTGATTGAGTTTCAAAACCTCAACTTTTTTTTGTGTGTGCACAGTTTTCTTTCAATTTATTACCTTTGTTTGCCTGTTGTGAATGAGAAAGTGTGTCCAAACTTTTGATGAGTGCCGCATATTTCTTCTGTTTTATATTTGTGTTGTGTACGTGGGCCAGTTGAGCTCACGCAGTCAGCTAATGAACCAGTCTGGCCCCGGAACCTGAGCCAGCAGAACTATCTATAGTTTATGGAAGTGGGAGGGTGACTCTCGCTCTCACTCGGTCTCACTCACACACTCTTCATTTAGGCTGTGTTTTGAGCAGAGGAAGAGTGTTTATAAAAACCCGTGCGTGGAGGATGTTACGTGTGTGAATGTGAAAGTGGGGACACAGGTGTGGGTGTGTACAGGGAAGACCAACAATGGCCTTAACCCATCTCTGCCTTCTCTTCCTCATCGCCATCCTCGTCGCCCCTCTGTCCGCTGTGGGACAACGTTACGGAATCAACGATCAACAATTTCAACTAAAACTTCGGCATCCCGGCAACAGTTTCAGCCCAACCTGCCACCTTGGTGAGGGTGGAGAGCTGCTGTGTGACCAGTGTCAACCTGGATATACTGGACCAAGATGTGACAGGTAACACAGTCACTAGTACTATTACACTTGCATAATCGAGATGCCAAAAACATTATGGCGTTTTGTACCTCCAAAATCACTTTCTAGGAGACTCCCAAAATGGCATTGTTTGAGCCATTATCTCTAAAGGGAGTTGGAATTAATAATTTATTGAATTCGTAGAGAAGTTAAGATTACTTAAGTTGAAATAAGCAATTATACAAATTGTACTTTTGTATTAGTTCTGCTTTGTTTTTCAAGTCTTGACCAGAGTGTGGAAATTTCTTCTTAGTATGCCCCCAACTGGCCAGGTGTGGTATTACATTTAAATGTGTGCGCTTCCTGCTAGGGTAAAGGATTAAAAGCAAGATGGCTGCCATAGCTCTGGTTTGTTGGCAAGCTCTTTAAGCAGGCCTCTCGGCTTGTTAAGGTTTTTTAAGAATTATTATTAATAGCATTATTTGACTATTGTTTGATATCCTGCAATATTTCAAGCCTAAAGGATGAGCATTTGTTATGTATCAACTCTTCAAACTGCCCAACATCCATAACCCTGTTCCTGAACTCAGTGCCTGAGCAAACAATTGGTAAGTCAATCCATTGAAGCCCTGCTCAGACTTGCCCTTGCTTTTGAATTAGGAACATTGAAACCTTTGAAAAATGGCACAAACGGGCATTTTTACTCAACCATTAGCATTATATATTTCCTAAATTCTACACCATTCATTGTGAAGATCATAAAATTAGAATTCTGTACTCAGTGGCAGAATAGTGCAGAAAGCACAAACAACATTACTGATATTATTTAATATTGGCTACTATTATGTATTAATTTACTTTTGTATTGTGTATGCCTGGTATGTAGCGGTTGTATTATTCCCTGTAGCCACTTAATGTACGGTTTTACCTTCAAATTTACTGTTCATAGTTGGTTACTTTCAGCTGCAACCTGGTTCAGACCTAAAAGTGTATTGTACCACCTAAGCACTTATTCTAGGGTTTCACAGCTCTACATTTTAGCTTACCGGTTAGCATAGCTTCTCTCGTTCATCTTTTCTTGTTTTAGTGTGTTATATACAGCTATTGTTTGTCCTCCGTTAGTGACAGCAATACTTGTTAGAAGTGTTTGTTGCCATGGAGGTGAGGGTTACTGACGTAAGAGGAGTTGTGGTCGGACAGTGTTTAGCCGCAGTAGCTAGCCAGAGCAAGTTAGCTAAGCCCCTAGCATTCACACAGTAGTTCCCGAACAGCTCAATGGTATTTTCAAATTGAGGCAGATAGTACAATCATGTTTAAAACATCACTGTTGGTTGGTAAATCTGCATCGTATGTCTAACTTGTACCTACAATACTGTGTCTATACCTTTAGCTCCTAGCACTTACTAGCCTCATTAGGCTAAGTCAAGACCTACGAGTAAGCCAGAGTACTCGGCTCCATAAGAGGCTTTGTATTAATATACATGATTTTTTTAAAACACAGATCTACTATTGGGTCCCATAAGCTAAATTATGACATAATATTGTCGCTTATGAGTGTATCGACTTCAAAATGATTCAATAATAAGGTCTGGTTCAAGACCAGCGTTTTATTGTTGTTTTTCGTCAGTATTTTTTCCTCAATAATGGCAGTCAATCAATGACAAAAATCCACACTTATCCTATAATAGCCTGTCAGGTCTTTCTGTGTCTCTCTTCTTAAGCTGCCCACCCTTTGAAGCTAAGTTTCTTCATAATGGACAGCTTCTGTAAGCCTTCCTGACAGTACTTTGTCAGCTTTATTGTGTCAAAGCCTCATTTGCAAGACATCCCCAAACACATAGTGAAGGTTGAGCCAATAGCAGTGATTCGTCTCATGATGTGTGTGGATGGAGGTGGTCACTGTACTGAAAAACTAAATTGTTGTCTTCCATGTATATGAATATTCCTAGCCAATATGATTATCATTTCTGATGGTATTTGAGTACAGTGCTTCCATGTCTTTTTGTTACTTTGGCTTATTTATTGTGTCTCTGAGTTCTATTAAAAGTCTGCATAGCTGTGGATGCTAGTCTGCTTGCTGTAATGGGGCTTGATGACACATGGCGAGTAAATATAGACTAGCCCCCCTTAGGCATGATGGATTACATTTGCCTGAGGGCAAAACACTTACAGTTGAAATATTATAGTTATATTTCTAATATTTACAAAAGTATTGCCTCATTGACAGAAAAACAGATGACAAAAAATATCATCTCACTTAGGCAATTATAGAAACTTGTTTTTCTGTCAATTACATTACTGATAAGTAGTCAGATATTTAGTAATTATGTTACGACTGAAGGCCATAAAATGTTTAAATGATTGAAATTCTCAATATTAATCTTAAGCTACAAGTTGCATTTCTGTACCATCAGTTGATATGTTGCCCTTCAGCCTGCTGGTCTGCATAGTCTGGATGCCTGGCTGTGCTGTCCACTGCAGAATCTCTAAGTCTCCCTTTTAGTCTTTTTATAAAACGCCATCGGCCACAGGAGTGAGTCAAATGGACTGGCTGTCATTCCACACTTTTAATAGCAGATCTTCATCATCCCTGCTGCAGAACACACCAGTGACAAATGTGGACTGGTACTCAAACTGTGGGCAGTCAAATGTGTTAATTGGGGGGCATTAGTGGGACAAAATAGGAATTATTTGGTAAGATGACTGAGATGAAAACATTTGCAAACAACTGAAATTGACATTGTGACAACCCGATTAAAATATAGATCCCGCCAATTTCTTCCATCAGCCATAACAGAAGACCTGTTGGTTGGCATAGAGACAAGAGAGATTGACCTTGCTATGCTCCATTCTGTGGTCTTGACATCTCACAACATAAACAATGAATGAGTTTGACGACGGCAGAAAATGCATTGTGAAAAGGGCCTTAGAGTGACTAAGATTTTTGAGTTGTTCATTGAAAGAAATGTGATTTTAACAATAAAAATGTTAGCTTAAAATAACATTTACAATTAAAAACAAACCATAATAAAAATATGTAAATATATAATTAATTCATGCGTGTTCTTTACACCTTTTGCATGACTGAACGCTCATTCAATGCAAAACGGGACATTTAAATAATACAAAAAAAGGCACGAACAAAGGAAGCTTTTTACAGCAAATGTCAAATGCAACTTCTGCCGTCTTTGTAAAGTGAAGCCACTGACAGATAAATTGGCCAGATGTCCTTGTTAACTCGCTCCGGGCCATTACGATTTAATTTACCATAAAGGTCACGATCCAAATTTTTTGGGTGACCCACCTGATTGCACAAGTTGAGAGGAAATAAAAGTGATAGCTTCTTTAAAAGGTCAGCGACGGTGATATTTCTGACTTTGCTATTATAAATGTTAGTGACTACAATTTGCTTTAAGTGGCTCTATTAACACACTAACAATTCTCCGGGACATTTTCAGAGCCGACAGCTGCAATGAAAATAGTCACTTCTCTAGAGCAGGGGTGTCAAACTCATGCATGTCCAGTATGTCCGTTGCCTAATAAGCTATTAAGAACAACAGATCAAAATATTACCTATTTTGGTACAAATAATTACATGCGCAATCTCAATATTCCCATTTAATTTTCTTATTGCAGAGTTCTGTAATCTGAAATTTCTTACCAAAAATTGGCGCGACATTTTTGCATCAAATCCCGAGTAACAGTCAAATTTCAGAATGTCATTTAAGTGGTCAACAGTGCACCTTACAGTGGACAAAATTAGCAACAATAAGTTAATTTTAGTGAAAAACTGCTGTTTATACTCTGTCCTCACGGGCCAGATTGGACCCCCCCCCTGACGGGCCGGTTCTGGCCCACGGGCCGTATGTTTTGACACCCCAGAACATCTTTTGAAATGAAACTTCGCCATCAAGGAGAGAATAGAATGAAATGGAGCGCAGTAATAAACGTGTTAAAATTTCCTTGCTTAATTTTTATCGTGCAATAAAAGTGTGTTTATCTTGGAACACACACACTCGCATACGCACAAACCCGCACACAAAAGCTAATAAAGCAGCTCTATTGAGTGCCATAGAGGGTCAGCGGTAATAATGGCTGGCTGCTCTTGACTCTTTTCCACTCTTTGTCCTTTTCTACTCCCTCCTCTCTAAACTCAATTCTCTCTCCAATCTGAAGACCCTTCTCTTCCCCTCTTTTCCTCCTCTCATACACACCCTCCTATCTATATCGCCCATCCTTTCTTATTTCATCTCAGTGTTCTTTTTTTTTTTTTTTTTCTTTTTTTTTTTCACCCTCTGCCCATAACCTAGAGCAGCACTTTAGCATTTGGACTTCCATCGATTATGAACCAAATGTAAGCCTGTAAATGATTGAAATGGTTTCACAATTGACATGTTGGCGATTGAGCGCCTATAAATGTATGTTACAAACACGTTTTGACCCGAGTCTTGCTTCGTCCTAGTTGTTCCAACGGGTATTACGGACAACCCACAGTCCCAGGCGGCTCCTGCCAACCCTGTGATTGCCACGGTAACCTGGACCTGTCTACACCTGGGAGCTGTGATCCAATCACAGGCCAGTGTCTGCACTGCCGACACGGTTACGGAGGCGTGGCTTGCGACAGTTGCGACGACGGTTTCTTTGGAGACGCCATCACTGCAAAGAACTGCCAGCGTAAGTTGTTCAAGTTTCATAATGTGTGGTTCCCTACAAAGCAAAATAGAATAAAGTTGAATGCATCAGAAATATAGCCTAAAAAATAAGTAATGTACCTCACGCATTACATATGTACACATATGACACTCTAAACTTAGTATCACAATATTACAAACATAGCTGCTAACTATTTGTTGGCTACCTAGCATATACGTCACCACTTTGTTGTTGTTTGATATTCAACTTTTTTTTTTTTTTTTTTTATTATTTTGTGCAACATGAAAAAATTGCAATTACTAGCCACCCATTTATTATGAATTTATTTTACTAATTGTGTATACTTACTGAACACATTGACACTTGTTATTCCGATTCTGTATTGCACTTCCTCTCTTAACTTTTTCGACGCATTTGAACTCCCACATAATGCATCCAGTTAAAATTTCAACATAAAAGCATGCCTCCGAGGCTTGTATTTTTGTCATTGCACATTCTTCCAGTTTTCACAGTTTAACATTAAAATAAAAAATAAATCCCTGTTCACATTCAAGACCAGGGTTTGAATTGGAACAAATGTTATCCCAAATTCAATTTTACATAATATTCATTGTCTAGTTATTTAACACCCATTATATTCAATGTAATTTCACATTATTTTTTCCCCCAATATCATTCTATAGTTTGAAATAGACTAAGTGCAATTTCTGGAGAAATTGCGTGGGAATGCTGAAAGCTGAATGATAAGAATTGAATGCATGTGGAATGCTTATGAAGTAAATTGAGAGATAAATTATGAAATTATGACCTCCTGGTCACTGGACAATGCACTTTACCAACTGTGCCACCGAGCAGTGTAAGACACCTGCTAATAAGTTTTATGTATGGAACTGGGCGAGGAAAGTGATACTTAGAAAAAGTTCAATGTCTGTCCCATTGAAAATGAATGGGGAAAAGTTGATACCACAACTTAAATTGTGCAAATACTGTAAGTAATGTGTAATCAGAAAATATATACCCCGGGAGGTGTGAATTCTTGAAGCTAGTAGAAATTTGAACAGTGTAAATTGGAAGTATTATGTGAGAGTTGTTACACGACAAAAAACTGTAGAGAATAAAAATCACAATAACATATGTGGGAATGCTGAAGCATTCCGACAATGACAAAATTCTCAACATTCCACATCCATTCAAATATTAGCATTTAGTTTTCAGCATTCACGTGCAATTTCTCCAAAAATTGCACATCCTGTTCATAGATAATACTCTTTTTGGTTTTGATATCGCAAATACGAGCGAATAATTGTATTCTACAGAAACATTTGTAAGTGAGGATTTACTGTATATTATACTAAAAGGGAACTGGCAATAGGTTGTGTGTGTCAGCAGGGGTGTTACACTGACAAGTGATATTTCCTGTGTGAAAACCTCAATTGTTGCAAACTGTTGTCTTTAATCCGACCACAAAAACAGTCAGTACACCATCTGGAGTGTGTGCTGCGCAGGTTATGCCGCTTTTGTGATTTGTTGCCTCGCTTGGCCGGCTACCTGCAAGCACCTGTTAGATGTATGACGTTGATGCGGATCATCGGCAGCCAGCTGTGTTAAAGAGTGAAAACACAAAGTCTACCTGCGTGAAAAGGAAATACGCACGTGCAGATGTTGCTTGTCTCCAAAAACGAAGACCTTTGTTGTTATTATTGTCCGACGCAGACGGGAAAAGAATGACACCCCGCAACGAGCGATAGACAGGCTGTCCAATCTTCGCATAGATAAAGCACAAAAGCATCTAGATGGGTCGAGTTTGACTACTAATGTATGTTTGATAGTTCATTGTTCTGTAGCTGTTTTCCCTCCACCCAGCTAAATGGTTATTGATTAATCGGCCTGATCTATGGCACTACTCCAATGCTGATTGGCTGCTCATGTCTGGGAGATGGAGGGTTGTTATCGATCCTGTGCAAATGACAAAAGACTAGCAGGAATTATTAAAAGACAATAACTCTCTTTCTGTCTCGCTGGCTCTCTTTATCGCTCCAAGTCTTAATGAATTTTATTGAATGGCGCCGCAGAGTTGGGGTCAAGTCCATTTGTGTTCCATTAGACTGTAAAAATGCCACACTTTTTTTTTTTTTTTTTTATCATATCTGCTGTAGATATCCCTCCGGTGGACATGAATTCATGATTTAATTCATTTTTTCCAAGTGAGCCTGGCAACAGAGCGATGTGTCTGAGGATTCAATTCGATAACAATATAACCTATTTTTCACTCCAGGAAAGGTCTTCTGGACATTGTCGAGCAGATATGTGAATTGTACTATTACTCTTGTTCCATCACAGGAAACGAGTGGATACATAGTAATTCAATAACGTAATAAAGGTTCCTCCCTTTGACTTAATGAAGGTTCCGTGGAGGCTTCGGAGATCAATAAAACCTTCGGCATTATTTTGAAAGCACATAATTTAAACTCTACTCTTGCCTTGGCAGGTAGAGTCAGGTTTGTGGCAGAATGCTAGATTTTTTGTTGTTGTTTGTTTGTTTTTATTGTTATTTCTTAGAGCTCAAATATCTAATATTTAAAAACATTTAGCCCATTAAGGTCTAAAGCTCCTGGCAAAACATATCCTGAAGACCACAAGTTTTCCTGGAAATTCAACAATATTAAAAATAGATATCTCAGCTCCTGAAACAGATAGAAACATAAATTCCAAAAACATTTCAGTGCTTACACACATGTGGCATTCACACAAACCTGTTTCTTATTATGAAACTTCAATATTAAAAAAAAGAAAACAAATCAAACAATTGTCGTTTCAACTCAATTCAATTTGATAACAATATAACCTAATTTTCACTCCAGTCAAGGTTTTGCAATAACCTCAGGGTCATCGACTGGTAATTATTCATCATCCATTCTTTTACAAAGCCGTCAAAATGATCAACATCCTCATTGTCTACAAGCATATTTCTTAACAATATGCCACTGTCGACTGGTTACACTGATTTCGAATTGCGTCGTCAATCGCGTCATTTATTTCATAACTCCCACGAATCTGCATCAACCACAAAAGCTTGAATAAAATTCCAGGAGAAGCTACGAAGCCAACGTCACCCTCTCGTGCATAATTTGATTCATTTACTGTAAGAGACCAAGCTTTGGTCAAAAAAAAAAAAAAAATGGCATATCCGCTCTCCCGGCATTAACGGTAGAAGCGCGGCCATACGCTCCCGGCATTAAAGGGATAGGTTACTTATTTAGTCATTTTTGGCAGTCAAACGTTATTTTGCCTATATAATAATAAATTTGTTACTTTCATTATTTTTCATGTAAAATTAGTACCTTTAAATACACATTTTGCAACTTGCTGTCGACTGAAAAAGACATCACAAGGGCTCAGGTGACCAGTCACAGCTCAGCTTGTGAATGTCACATGACCAAACCTAGAAAACGGGTGAGCTGTGATTGGTTACCTGAGTCCTTGTGATGTCATTTTCAGTCGGCAGCAAGTTGCAAAATGTTTTTTTAAAGGTACTAATTATACGTGAAAAATAATGAAATTATCAAATTAATTATAGACAAAATATTAACTTTTTATTGCTAAAATGGGCTAAATAAGTGAAGTATCTCTTTTATGGGTTAAAGACGGTCAGAAGAGCACAGACCTAGGTGAAAATCCAGGTCAAAGGTCAATTTATCTGTCAAATGCAAATAGGCTAGCTGTGTGAACTGTGAAGCTAAGCTAGCTAGTTTAGCTCAACAGTGTATCTGACCAACAGCAGGTCAAATATTGACTAAACTTGATGCTGGTTATACATTTAATTGAAAAGACAAAGTGATAGGTAAGACACAATTGAGAGTTTAATCTTGAAACTATACCATTAAAAACATAAAAATAAAAATGCTTGTTAAGCATACACATCTCTACTCTGAGTATGATGAAGATGCGACTTGTGAGTGGAGCCCCCTGCATGGTTCTTGCCATCATGCTGCATTTTTCTGTCTAGAACTATAATATTTAATACAACGGTAATATTGTTTAACATTATTTAAGAAAAATAGGTTGTACAAATAAAGGCCTCCCCTCACTTCTTCACGTCCCTCAGTCTGCAGTTGAGTCAACAGTCACCTTGAGGAGAATTTGACCTAATAGCTTAGTTTTCTGAAAATAAACCGACCATGACTTGACTTGAGATGAAATGACTGATTGCATGTTAACACAGGATTGTTTCCATGCTGTACAAATACTATTATCCCCATCATCAAAGGACAAAAAAAAAAAAAAAAACAGTCCAAAAAGCCCACATTTCAGCCCTCAACAAGGCTCGCATTGTGGCGACTGACAGAATGGAGTCCAGATGGTCCCCCCAAAGGGTGAAACCAGAGGGGCGAAAGACTGTTTGAGCCAGTGTGTGTGAAACTGTTTTAATATGGGCATGTAGACGTGCATGCTTCAACATTCATTTGCATGTTTGGATGAGTAGGTGTGCACACGTACTATTATACGTACGTCCTTGTCTGGCTCGTCGCGTTTGTGTGTAAAGCCCAAATGTCATGTTCCGTGCGTAACGCGTATACGATTGATGTGTCTTTCTCTGTGTGAGTGTGGACATCTGCTGCAGCCTTTTTTTTCCTCACTTTCTCAGCCCACACTCAGGTCTGTCCTTCTGTCTGCTTTGCATCTAGCAGGAGATGAGCATGTACATGTGTGGCAATGTGAAGCGAGCTACTGTTTTCTTGAGATGGACTTTTTTTTTTTTGGCAGTGGGTGTGCGTGTGCATTTGTGTGTGACAACCTCATTTGCCAGATGGGAGTTGTGATGTTCTGGCTTTTAATTGCTCTTGTAAGAGGCTGATTGGCGTGTGGGTTTGTGAGTCCTGTGAGTTTCTTCCGCACAACTTCAATGCACAGAAGTTTAAATAAAGTTGAGTAGATTGGCACTCATTAGAGGACACAACTCAAATAAATAATTTTTTTTTGTTGTTTTTTTTTCAATGAACATATCAACTTATACGGCTAACCAAAACAGCAGCATCTACCTATCTACATAAACATAATCTCTCAGATTTATTAATTTGAAGTGTTGGGATTTAAGGCATGTTTTAAACAAGATCCCAACTCAATCCCAACAGTCAAGGATGTTCTTTTAGTCTTTAGGAAAGAATATAACCTCCGTTTTCAAGCAGAAAAAAAAGGCTCTGAAGATTATGTTTTGAAATACGAGTTATAAGAAGTGATGAATGTTTCTCATTCATTAAATGTTCTATCCTCAATACATGGAATGAAGTAATAATAAGCAATTTTGAACGGGATCTTTTGCCTTTACTGAACAATGTTAAGCCTGAATAGAAAATATGTGTCTCTAGCAAAACTAAATTGGAAGCTAAGTGTGCCGTTTTATTATATAGTAGAAGGAATCTTACTTTTTCTTTACTTCTTTTTATCAGTCTGTTATTTAATGCAGAATAAATGTTAGCTCTGGTGTGCTTATAACTCCTGTCTAATACTTCAAGAAGCAAAAAAAAAAGATCATGAATGTCATTTTATTATAGCCTTGATTTGTCATATTTCTAAAATAAAGCGATTTAGCCTTAAGACTTTATTTGGGAAGAGAGGAGCTTTGCTTGGTAGGATAATAAAGTGGATGTCAACAGCTCATCCTGAAGACCACCTTAAGCATTTTATGGTAGCGTGAAGTGAAGTGTTAAAATCCGCATAATTGATGCAAAATATGACTCTTCTCCTTCTGTTGCAGCCTGTCTGTGCCATATTAATGGCTCCATCTCGGAAGTCTGCAATAAGGAGAACGGGCGGTGCCAATGCAGGGAAAATGTGGTTGGACGCCAGTGTGATGACTGCATAGTAAGTGATTTGACATGCTAATACACCATGGGCACAATTTCTACTAGTAACATTCACATTGTTCTCGCTTTAAATTAAATTTAAATGATTATGAAGATGATGATGAGTATAATTATTTGTCTTTTTATTTCATTCTTATTTTTGATTATCATGACTAGTTAGGTTTAAGTTTTATTTTTTTTCCAAATTGCTTTGTTTTATTTTGCGAGTCAAAATTTGATATCATAGAAAGTGCAAGACTCAAATACGGCACAGGAAAAAGGACAAACCGCATTTGCTGATGCATTTTCAAAATGACTGACATGAATCCTTAAAAAATAAAAACTGAAACAAAAATGAAAAAAGAAAAGCCACATTTGCTGAAATCACTTACTACTTCGAAAAATAAAAGCATAAAAAAATACAAACATAAAAAAATTAAAATAATAAATAATACAAAAAATAAATAAATATTAGAAAAAGTAAAAACAGAAAATAAACTCAGGAAGAAAGGCCACATTTGTCACTTTCAAAATTAAATATAAACTACTTCAAAAATAAAAACATAAAAAAATAAAATAACATAAAAAATATAAAAAATATAAACACTTAAAAAACTGAAACAATCAAAACTGAAAAAAACGAGCCAAATTTTCTGATGCACTTTCAAAATTTAATTACTTATTACTAAAAATAAAAGCATAAAAAATAACATAAAAGAATAGAAATAGAATAAAATTAAACAAACAAAATAGGAAAAAATAAAAGAATTACTGAACAATTAAAAAAAAAAAAAAAAAAACATAATTAAAAATTTAAAAAAAAACACGGGAAAATAGGCAAAATAAAAATAATATTGGAAAATCATAAAGACAAGCCACATTACTTACTACTTGAAAAAAAACAAAAAAAACAACTCACCATCAGCTACAGTTAGCCAAAACTCATGTCCAGATTCTCACATGTCAAAGACTAGGTAGGCTACACCCCTTAAAGGGACACATACTCCACTTCAGCTATTTTTTTTTTGGATTCTGTCTGGACATGCAGTAATTATGTTTTATGTACCAGTATTTCTTTACATTTTCTTTTACGTTTCGATGCAATGTCGTCTGTCATTGTCTACCTTCTCATGGTATCATTTGCCTCGTCCAAGTCCCCGCGTGATCTTTGTTGTGATTGGTCCAGCCTAATTACTGGTGGGATGCTGAGCGTCACAAGTGCGTGGCCTGCCGCTGCACCCACCTGGGCTCCGTCTCTCAACGCTGCGACGTTGAGGGCCGCTGTATCTGCCGCCCGGGATTCGCGGGCACGCGCTGCGACCAGCGACGCCAAGGTTACGAGAGACGGGAGACGCGGCGCCCGGTGGAGCGCGTCCCCGTGGACGCCGTACAGCGGAGATGGGGCGGCCCGCCTCGCTCGGGGGGCTGTCCTAGGGGAGCGTACTGGCCCAGTGCGGCGGTAAAACTGCACGGGAATGACCGTGACATCAAGCATGGTTGTGTCGAGTTCATGTGTGGACATTGGCTTTCAGAAGTGGTTTCTATTTTTTATAATACGCTTAACAAGGGGCAGCATTTGATGATGGCCCGACCCAGTCTGATGACCCCAAAATGCCCTGTTTTATATTTTGTGCTGTGTTTGAGGATATAAGGACAACAGACGTCTGTCAACTAATCAAAATAATATTTATTGGCGAAGCATATTAAAAATCTATTCACACTTTATTTGGTACCCGCAACAGCTTTGATGCAGTGAACTTTTCTACTCTTTAAGGCGTTTGGAAGTCTGGCCACCCCTTCTCACCTTGTCTGGTCCCGTTTGTCTCCAGGCGCGGACGTACGGCCTCGTCACAGGCGGACAGTGTGTGCAGTGTAACTGTGACTCCTTCGGCTCCAAGTCGTTTGACTGCGACGAAAACGGTCAGTGTCGGTGCCAGCCGGGTGTCACCGGACCCAAATGTGACCGCTGCGCACGAGGATTCTTCAACTTCCAGGAGGGAGGCTGCACACGTAAGCTAACATAGTCTGTCGGGGAATATGGGAGGGGGATTACGCAATACAATGTTCATGCAAGTGATTGTTTGTCTCCACAAGATATTAAAACACATTAATTGTATATTGTTTTTTTGGGGTTTTTTTTCAGGAGCATGAAACAGTTGCTCGAATTAATTATGAGCCGCTCTCAGCTATTAATAATGAATAACAAAGCAAAAGCTCATCATGTTATCAAAGCATGGCCTTGACATTTCACATTAAAATCAGATGAATGAAAGTTTTAATTGCACATTCACAATTTTGACCTTGGTTTCATGAAACCAAACCTTAGTTGTCAAACGTCCACACAAAATGTTTTTTTTAATACCCAAGGTTGTCAGCACTTGTTTTTTGAAACAATAGTTTGTTTTGTTTTGTTTTTTTAAAGATAATCACAAAGCCTAGCTCACGTGTTGATGGTGTTGTGCATGAAATGAACGGATCTATTCGTATGAATAAGACAAAATGTGTTACCTTTTGGTTTATTAAATTATACTGACCTCCATTTTAATTGAAGCCAATTATTCCCCTGGTACATTTTCTATTTTGAATAAATGCTTCTAGCCAAATAAAAGCCTTCCTTTTTACTCTTACAACAACACAAAATCCCAGGTTATAACCAAGAATCTCTTTACCCACTCAAATGCATACATAAAAAATCTCTCGGTCAATTTCAGTTATACAATTTTAGCACATATTGTAAACAAGTGTTTCGCACAGTATTGCGGAGAGGATATCTTTACGGTTTTCAGTGACTCTTAATTGTACAAATAATCTGCCGATGATCATGTTCCTGCCTTCAAAGTATCTATTTCAATCCTCCGGCCTTCATAATTGCTAATGTTTATATTTGAGATGTTTGAATCATCCGCTGCAAATGTTCGCCACCGCAGGGAGAGGTGTGGCAAACTTTATTTGCGCTGCCTAAAATGACGATTAAGAGTGGCGACTATGAATAGCCATCATATCTCCTTTTTGCAAGATGTCAAGCATGCCAAGCACAATTGACAGCCAAGAACGAGCAGTAACAAACACAGCCAGCTCGGTCACAGCATCATCACAATTGATGAGCTTAGGATTTATTTGCTTTGGCTCGTCTCTAAGTTTTGGTGATGAATATGATGTTTGTGTTTATTTAATGTCATGGTCAATTTACTGTGAGACAAGTTAGAAGTTAAATATCCTCCGGCTTGCTAGAATGTGATATCTTCAAAGACACGATTCGAAATGAAACACTGTTGGTTAGAATTCTACTTTATTATTAACTCTAAGGTACTAATATGTCTCCTCTGCTCTTTTACAGCGTGTCTCTGCAGCCACGTGGGCAACAACTGCGACGCCAACACAGGCCAGTGCATCTGTCCTCCAAACACACTTGGTGAAAGCTGCGACCGCTGCGCCCCAAACCACTGGGGCCACGATATCATGACTGGATGCAAGGTACCGTGACCACTACACTCAATGTCATTTATCATGGAACAAAAGCGCCAACTTCAAGTACTTGCAAGTCAAACTGTGACATTCTAAAATTAGACTGTACTTTTGACTCGCGTATTATACACGGGATTTATGCCTTCCGACTGTCAAATTAATTGGGTGCATATTTTTGTCCTTTTAACTCTTTTACTGCCACACATTATCAAAAAAAAAAACCTCACATTATTCTTGCAAACGCTCTGCTTCATCAGATTTTGTCATGTTTCATTGTAATTTCATACACCGGGAGCCCATTGAAAAGAGATACAATGCTGCCATCTGCTGGACATAGTTAGTGTCTGTTTTTGATTTTCCACAACCCATTGACCAGGCAGCGCTGCACTTAGATGTTGCCAATGATTTAAAAAAAAAAAAAAGCATAGTTGGCGTCATTTAACGTTCATGGCGGCATACATCGTGATTTTACGAATCGTTATTACACGTTTTTGGCGGTCAAAGAGTTAACTTCATGGTATTTTATTTTAAAGGGATACTTCACTTGTTTAGCCCATTATAGCAATAAAAAGTTAATATTTTGTCGATAATTAATTTGATACTTTGATTATTTTTCACGTACAATTAGTACCTTTAAGTGCGATTGGTTGGCAACCAGTTCAAGCAGGGTATACCCCGCCTGCTGCCCAAAGCCAGCAGGGATAGGCTCCAGCACCCCCCGCGACCCTTGTGAGGAATAAGCGGTCAAGAAAATGGATGGATAGATGAATTAGTACCTTTAAGAACACGTTTTGCAACTTGCTGTCGACTGAAAATGACATCACAAGGATCACAAGGGCTCAGGTAACCAATCGCAGCTCACTTGTTTTCTAGGTTTGGTCATGTTAAATTCACAAGCTGAAAATATTCAAATTTATTATAGGCAAAATATTAATGTTTGACTGCCAAAAATGGCTAAATAAGTAAAGTATCCCTTTAAGTGGAAGTCAACATTTCTTGACAATAATATGATATATGTGACCTCACTAGTCTAAACATGACATTCTGATTAATATTACATTTGTGGAATATGAGTTATGAAGCAAAATCCAACCATTTTTATCCATCTCAGATGACGGCCATTTTGCCACTTGCTGTCGACTGAAGATGACATCACAGTTGCTCAGTTCCTCAGGCAACGACCAATCACAGCTGACCTGTTTTCTGAAGCTGCGCTGTGATTGGTTGTTACCTGAGACCTGAGCAACTGTGATGTCATCGTCAGTCAACAGCAAGTGGCAAAATTAGATGGATTAAAAACTCATATTCCACTAACACAATATTAACCAGAATGCCATTTTTCGATTAGCGGGGCTGCATAGAACATATTATTGATTTAAAAAAAAATAATAATAATTGGGATGACTTCCATTTAAACAATTTACTCAACACACAAAAAAACAGATCAAATCAAATGCAGGTTTGAGCAGACTGCCCCTCAGACCCAATTAGTCTTTTGAGCGAATGGGGTTCTGAAGGTGGATTGCAGCTGCCTCATTCACCTTCAGAGTAGTCAAGAAACAGCTCTCCATCTGCTAGGTTGGAATTTTTTGTGTGTCCGTTCCGTATGAGTAAATCCATTATTTGTGCAGGAGTGTGGCTGTAGCGTGGTGGGCTCAGTGACACAGCAGTGCAACGTCAACACGGGCTGCTGCCTTTGTCACGACTCCTTCAGGGGAGAGAAATGCAACGAGTGTCAGCTGGGCTACAGAGACTTTCCTCAGGTGAATGATATGAACTCGAAACACGGACTTGTGCTGTTGTTATAAATTTCGTTCGAGGCCATTTTTGTGTCTTTGTGGTATTCCCGACAGTGCACCTCATGCGAGTGCAACATCTTAGGATCGGAAAGTGAGACTTGTGACCTTGAGCGGGGAATTTGTGCCTGCGCAGATCGGACAGGGAAGTGCAGCTGCAAGGTATACATGGGATTGTCGTCATTTTATTTTTTAAGTACATGATATTCACAAATCTATACATATCTTTTCTTTCAGGAAAATGTGATGGGAGACAACTGCGACCGTTGCAAGCCCAACACAATCGGATTGAGCCTGCAAAATCCACTAGGCTGCAGCCGATGTTACTGTTACGGCCTGACACACTCCTGCACGGAGGCACAGGGGCTCATCAGGATGTGGGTGAGTAAGACACCAGGGTTATTATAGTTTTGGAATTTGTCATTTTAATTAGTTTTGATTTTTATCTGGGTATTGTTTTTTTTTTAAATTTAGTTAGTTTTAATTATTTTTTAGGGTGGTTCTGTTAGTTTTTATTAATTTTCGTTATTTAATAAATGCTTCGTTCTAGTTTAGTTTTAGTTAGTTTCAGTATTAGTTTTAATTGTTTTTTTTATGTATTACTTGTGCGCAATATTTATTTAAAAAAAAAAAAAAAAAAAAAACACCATGGGGGCGACATCATCTGAAGGTGATTTTCTTTTGACTGCTGCTTAGATGACGTCACTTCTGTGTGACACACTTTCAAACGTCCTTATTCCAGTTAAAACAATTAAAAAAAAAATCTACTTAAAATCACATTTAAAAGCATCCCCAAAGTCTCATGCATTAAATTAATTACCAAAGACTAAAACAGACATTTTTGCAATAATTAGTTTTGTAAACACAAAATGTAATGTCAGTTAGTTTTCATTTTAAAAAAAAGCATTTTTGTTTTTCATTTCATTAACGAAATTTTTTGTAATTTTAGTTTTAGTTTTTTGTTAGTTTTAGTTAACTAAAATAAACTTGGTGGACACTTTTTTTTTTTTAACATACAAATTACATACATCTACGTGTATGTGAACCTAAAGAAGTGGCTTAAGTTAGAAACCATGTCTGCTCATAATACTGTGTTCTGTTCCTGTCAGCAACGTCCAACAAGAAACACTAATGCTACCTAGTGGCAGAAAACTACCTCAGCACAAATCCATGACTCAATGTTTGACACTCCCTTACTATAAAATTACTGAATCAATGAACTAAAAGATACAGCCACATTTGTATTTGGTAACCACCATATTTTTGCACTTTAATGTTAATGAACTAGAGTATGAAAAACTTGAAAAAAATGCAATTAATCACGGGTTAACTATGGAAATCCTGCGAAAAATTAAATATTGTAAGCGACTGACAGAGCTAATATATAAACGGTATATATTTAGGTACGTATTTTGTGCATGTGCGTGTGTTTATAGATGTGGTACAACGTGGGCATTAGTTTTGTTTTATTCGCATTAAAAAGAAACCCTGTTTAGATTTTTATGGAGTAACGTTTTAATGTTATTTGGCTGATTTTAAGTCAAAGCTAACCACCATTCATGTTAATGTATTCAACTTTTTGAAAATAAATACGTTTGTGTTATCATGGCGATTGAAATGAGCGGTCTCCCATGTGTCATGGCTCTTAATATGCAGTCAGTCTTGTTAGTCCGAGCTACACTATATGAGCTTAATAGAGTTCACATCCTGTCTTCCCAACCAAATACATTCTTGCAGCGAGCCTCATATCAACACTTTAGGACTTCGGGGATATAGAGAAAAAAATAAAAAAATAATAAACGACCCGAGCCCAATGAGATGAATCTATTTTTAAAATCACTCCACTCAACCGTATCCCAGAGTCAATAATGAACCCCTGATATCATTCGCGCGACTCTGAAATGAAAACAAATAAAATGGGAGACAGGGAGGATGAAAACCACTTTAATTTACTCCAGGCTGTTGGTCATAACTCGGATATTATTCACACATCAGACAGCAATAGTCCTACGGTAACAACACTTGCAAACACTTTCAAGGTTTACGGTGGACCCTGCTAGGGACCAAGCCCGACCAATAGCAAATTTCCACAAATAATTGATGCTCCTCAAAATGTGATGATAATTTTTTGGGCTGCTGCTCCTCATTAAACTGGTTTTAAAGCCTTGTTTAGTCCTGGTTGTCAAAACTACAGGTGCATGTTTTGTTTTTATAATCATCTGGTCTAAGGACCCAAAACAGGAATTGTGCACCAAAACAGGCTCATTTTTCTCACATTGCGATTTGCATTGTAGCTAACGCTGAGGCCGGATCAGACGGTGCTCCCCCTGGTGGACAAAAACAGCATTGTTGAGACACAAACCGGAGTAAGCTTCCAACACCCGGAGATCCTCGCACACTCCGAGCTGGTCGCCACAATTCTTTCTGAGCCTTATTACTGGAAACTACCACAACAGTTCCGAGGCTCCATGGTAGGAAACTTACCTGTAATATTTTCTTGTCGTTTTTTTTTTTTTTAAATTTTTTTTTATAGTTCTTTGTTTGTTGATGTGGTCGTTGATCCTTCCCCTGACATTAGATCACAGCATATGGTGGGAAGTTGAAGTACGCCGTCTACTACGAGTCCAGAGATGAAACTGGGCCTTCCTCATACGAGCCCCAGGTCATCATTAAGGGCGGCGCTAACCACAACATCGTGATGACGCGCCACGTAGCGGGACTCCAGATCGGGCAGCTCACGCGGCACGAGATTGACATGACGGAGGTAACGCGAGCTTAAAATATGTCATATTTCATATTTGTTACATTTAACTTTCCGATCTATATTTTGTCTTACACTACAGCATGAATGGAGACACGCAGATGGACAGCCAATGACGCGCCAGGACTTCATGGACGTTTTGTTTTATGTGGACTACGTCCTCGTCAAGGCGTCACATGGCAACCAGATGAGACACAGCCGGTAAAAAAAAAGAAAGAAAAAAAGCACAATCTATTCTTAAATGTGAAAAAATAAAACTTAAAAAAAAATGTTTTGTCCCTTGCAGTATTTCCGAGATTAGTCTGACTGTGGCAGAAGTAGGAACACCCACCAGAGAGAGTGAGAAAGCCTACCAAATAGAACAATGTGAATGTCCAATTGGATACGCCGGACTTTCCTGTGAGGTGCGTCCACAACCAACTAACCACTCAACGACAAAATGCAAGCATTGCTTTTTGGTCATTCTCTTGCAAATGTTATTGTTTATGCCCTGCGATTGGCTGGCAACCAGTCCAGGGTGTCCCCAACCTACTGCCCAGAGCCAGCTGAGATAGGCGCCAGCACCTCCCGCGACCCTTGTGAGGAATAAGCGGTCAAGAAAATGGATGGATGGATGTTATTGTTTATTATTTTTTGACAAATGGTTCACCAGTTTTGTAAATCCTGGTGAAAATATCCACACTTTCAGGGTCCCAAATGAAACATCATCCTGACATTAGTATAACCAACTGACACGAGATTTGTTGGGCACGTCAATCGTAATTGGGGGAAAAAAAAGCTTGTTGCACAATAACATTATCAGTCAGACAATATTTATTCCAAAACATGATGTAATGAGCACAGATTTTTGATAACCAATCACTGATCCGATCAGAAGCTGGGCAAATCTATCCATTTTATTTAAACAACTTATTTATTTAGCTGGACCTGCACAAAAAAATTGGCCCTGGCATTAACGCCAGCCCGACTCTTGCCTAACATGTAGTTCTGCCACTCATATTTATTGATGATGTTTCAGTTTGCTATCTATATTCGGAATGGATAAACGGGCTGGTCCCTCTAGATTGTGAGCCAGTCTCTCGAGGTAACTAATATGGTAATTAAAAGGCACGGCATAGGCCCCAATAGAGGCCGGCCCACCAGGCATCTGTCCTGAATGCCAGATGGCTAGTCCAGCCCTGGTGCAGTCGATAGTGGTGGATTGGGACCGGCCCAGCCCACAAATAGTCAGAATGTGTTTCGAATTTTCGCCTATTTTAGTGCATTGGTTTAAAAAATGTAACCCTAAATATTCACCCAATTATTCTCCCCAAAAATGCTAATAATCATTCTATACACGGAAAATTAATTTTAAAATATTGGGTTAAATTTGAAACGAGAGTGAACGAGATTGTTTGCTTTATACGACATATTTTTTTGGATCCAATCAATGACGTCAATGATCGGAATATACCAACAGCAAGTTCTGACATTGCAAACGATTACCAATTTGTCATAAAATAGGAAAATATCTGCTGATCCAGTGCAGCCAATCAGATCTGTGTTAAGAATACAGACCCTATTTTAAATATGACATTAATATAATTTTTTGAAGCAGTGCATTTGTTTTGTGTCCACAGTTTTGTGAGAAGTACATTTTGCTCTTTATTACAGTTAAACGGAATAATGTTTGACCAAAATCTGAATCATAATTTCATACTTTCCAGAGAGCATCTGATTCGATGATATATTGACTAAATAAATCCAAAATATTTCTACTGCAAACATGAAGGTCTCTTTTGAATTTCTTGAGCGAAAACAAACTTTGTGTCCACCAGAATGTCGGCGCTTTAAATTGCTGCCTGTGTTTTGCTTTGCCTCGCCGGGATTAGGCCCCTCCGTTCAATTGTGATGTTTGTCAAACCAATTCAACTGAGTCCGGCTT